>NC_081522.1:37167619-37487619 GCF_030273125.1 Centropristis striata
AAGACACCAAAAGACACAAAATGACTAAAAAAAGACACAAAATTACCAAAAAAAGACACAAAATGACTTACAAAGACATGAAAAGAATTCAAAAATGGACAAAATAGCCCAAGACTCCATAGAGTTAAGTTGTTAACCCATTTCTTGTTCCCTGAAAAAGGCCTACTTCTATAATTCTGAAATGTACATTATTTTTCAGTTTTGTTTAAGCTTACCTTTTTTATTTACCTCTGGCAGTTCACCACTTACCTTTGTACCCTTTCAAGCTGTTCATGTGACTTGAACAGCTTGAATTTCAATAAAAAATTGAAAAATTGGGGTGTTCTAAAATTTTTGACCGGTAGTGTATATATATCTATATATATATATATATATATAGAAACCTTTTCAATCTTATACCTTAATATAATTTATCCAATTATTATAAATAATGGTGTATATATGTATATACATATATATATATATATATATATATATATATATATATATATATATATATATATATATACATATATATATAAAAGAGCATGCGTGAGTAATAATAACACAATAAAGAGAGGAGTTGCCTTTTCTAACGGAAACTTTCCTAACCTATGATCCATTTAATGACCGTCTGAAAAGTTTAAATTCCAACTATCTTGGCGATCTCTCAAAGGAAATATAAGTTTCAGGTTCAGAGGGTTCAATCCTATTTAGTTTTTGTGGGTATTTCCACTTTGAGATAAACACTATCGGAACAGTAAGATTGTCCCAATGAGTACAATCAGAACTGTGTGCTGTATACCTGAGACTCTGCAGCTCTGTTTGAGGAACACATTCTGTGCATGCCATTTAAAAGTCAATTCCACTGTTGACAAATGGGAACAGTGAACTCCAAAGAAGGACATCTAATCTCTCACCTCTCACTTGAGGTTTCTGCCAGCAGGTCTAGTAGCGGTTCCTGCATACCTCAGATTCCTCTGAGAGAAGTATTTACCTCTGACCATGATCCTGGCTAAATATTACCTTATTGTGGTTATCTTTAATTGTGCTCTGAGCGACAAAGGTTCAGCTTTATCCGCTTCAGAAGGAGGGAGAAGAAATGATTCAAGGAGCCTGTAAATGTGACAGTAATATAAAGGTATGCATACTAAATAAAAATGCTAAATATCATCATGATGAGTATTTGAGCTGACTACATCAAAATTCATTAGTAGAACTCCAACAGGAATCTTTGTGTAAAATATCCATATATAAATTAAGTTTACTTCTTCAAAATAAATATAAATTTGACTCACAGATTACATGGTTTAAATATTTTCCATATGGTTAGCATACTATTTCAGTTACATTTACTCAATTTATGTGGTAATTGAGCCAATAAGTCAATTCATTCAGACGTACTTGAAAATATTACTTAAATTTACTCATTACTCATGTTTGTTTAACCAATCTAAGAGCTTTTAAATCATCTCTTTTTTTTTTTTTTAACTAGGGGTGTGACGAGATCTCGCGAGGTTAAAGTCGACGAGGCTATTTCTCGTCACGTTAAAAATCACTCTCACAAGATTTGTGAGTTATCAAACCATTTGTGACCTGTGGCGGCAGTAAAATGAAAAGAAGAAGAGGAGGAGAAGGAGGGGAAGCAGCAAGTTAAGAAGGGTAAGAATGAATCGAAGCGGCACAGTCCTGCTAACAGTTAGCTCTGTAGCAGTACAATGTGTATGTGCTAACAGGCTAACAGTTAGCTCTGTAGCAGTACAGTGTGTATGTGCTAACAGGCTAAAAGTTAGCTCTGTAGCAGTACAGTGTGTATGTGCTAACAGGCTAACAGTTAGCTCTGTAGCAGTACAGTGCGTATGTGCTAATAGGCTAACAGTTAGCTCTGTAGCAGTACAGTGTGTATGTGCTAACAGGCTAACAGTTAGCTCTGTAGCAGTACAGTGTGTATGTGCTAACAGGCTAACAGTTAGCTCTGTAGCAGTACAGTGTGTATGTACTAATAGGCTAACAGTTAGCTCTGTAGCAGTACAGTGTGTATGTACTAATAGGCTAACAGTTAGCTCTGTAGCAGTACAGTGTGTATGTACTAATAGGCTAACAGTTAGCTCTGTAGCAGTACAGTGTGTATGTGCTAACAGGCTAACAGTTAGCTCTGTAGCAGTACAGTGTGTATGTGCTGCTGCTGCAGGAGGTGTTCACTTAGCGATCTCTGTTTGTTTACAACAAGCAGGATCGCTATGTTTATGATAATTATTCATGCTGCTTTGTTTTGATCAGCTGCTGATGTTGTGCAGTTAGCGACGACGGCCACAGTTGAGACTCCCGTCTTTAATCCATCATGTATGTGATCACGGATCACAGTGAAAACTGTTGCTAAGCGATTACCATACGTCACCTCCGGGGTCTCATTAATCCCTCTGGGGAATTTTATTTTTTATTTATCTTATTTTAACTTTTATAAATTTTAGTTTTAGTTTCAATTTGTGGAAGAAGTTAATTAAAAGCTCATGCTTACATCATGCATGTAAGAGTTATAATAAAACATTTCAAAATGCATATGCAGCTCGGTTAAATAAAAGTCTGTTGGTCCAGTCATATATTTTGTCATTGTAGTTTTCTTAAAAATTTGTCTCGTCTCGTGAGCTGTGAGTATCGTCACACCCCTATTTTTAAGTGTAAAAATGTTGCACTGAATGAATTAAGTAATATGCAGTATTATTTTTCTGAGTGTATTTCTTATTTCTGACATGGCATCAAGGACAGCTTGTCCTTGCAGACCCACTCGCTACATGTATTTCTCCTGTGTAGCGTGAGAGCATTTAGTGGTTTTTTGAGGAGCTCATTCATCTCTTCCTGTGGCGACTAAGCTCATTCCTTACACAGTGAAAAGAAGCTCTGCATGTGGTGGGAGAACGTTCAAGTGTTTATACCCACACATCCCCCCCCGGGCCTTCTTACACTTCTTACAGCTAAATCTATTTCAAAAGCTTACGTAAGCCAAGCCGCGGCCGCACTGCCAAGTCCCATCATACCGCGGGGGGCGCCCGGTGTGTGAATAAAAATTCAGAGAGGAGACGGTGAATATGTTTGACCTTTTGTGAGGCGCGCGGTGAGGGCCTGCCTCCTGAGCTCTCCGGGGCATTAACCTTATCTCAGAGTCACATAATAGCCTATTGACTGCTGCCCGTATCTGTCCTGTGGCTTCAAGTTCAATGGCTGCTGATGGCTTTTTCTCTGCGAGGACTTTTTTTGGCTACAGAGTGGCAGTAACACCAGTAGGGTTCATTTCCATCAGCCAGTGCTGCCACATTTCTGCATTCATGGTGTGAGAGAGAATGAATGAAATGAGTCACTTTTTGCATTTTCTATTACTTTTAAATGTGCTTTAAACTGGACACAGACTTGATTCTTTATCTAATTAAAGTAAAGGCTAACTGGCTGTAGATTTAAAGGTTCGATAATTAAAAGAAGTTATTAAACACACAAACATAAAGCAAACTCTCAATTCTTCTGGTCGTCAAATACAGTCATGGAAAGAAGTATGAGACCACCCTTGTTTTATTGCATGGTACAACTAAAGGAACATTTGTTTGGACAAATATAATGATAACAACAAAAATAGCTGATAAGAGTTTAATTTAAGAGCTGATATCTAGACATTTAACATGTTTTTATTGATAACGATATTGGTTATTATCAAGAAAACCATGGAAAATGTCTTGATGTCAGCTCTTTAATTAAACTCGTATCAGCTATTTTTGTTGTTGTTATCATTATGTTTGTCCAAAGAAATGTACCTTTAGTTGTACCAGGCAATAAAATGAACAAGAAACTGACGAAAAAAAATGGTCTAATATTTTTTTTCCATAATCTGGGAATGAGTCTCAACCATCAATATCTTTTTCCAGAATTAGTGGAGTTATTGAAGTTATTTTCATCCAAGTTTGTTTAGAAACTTGGATGAAAATAAAAGCAACGCAAAAGCGTCTATATACGGTGTGTGTACATGCAGCAAAATACAACTCATATTTCCGCAACAAACCACTATTTTGGCCAACACACCGCCCATTTAAAGTTTAATAAGTAAAACATCAAATTAAAAGTCTGATTATAAGTTTGTGACCGATAAAATTTGAGGTGGGCGTCGGTTTGACCTTCTAAAAAAACTAGGGTGAAATATTTTTTTCCTCCTAAAATATAAAAATTCATGCCATAGAGGGTTAAAGTTGACTTAAAACTAGCAGCTGAGACCATAAACTCATTTGGAAAATGTTTCAATCAAGTGAGAAGTAGGATAATTTTCTCCCAGACCTCAATACAACCTGATATCTTTTTGCAGCCGGTGGAGTCGCCCCCTGCTGGCTGTTAGAAAGAATGCAGTTTAAGACTTCTGCAGCTGCTTTGCTTCTTTTAAACAGCTTGTGGTTACATTATCTACCTTAATATTGCATTTAAGAATTCTCCAAGTTCCCTTATCTGACAGTAAATATCAAAACATTCCTAAGCTGTTTTATAATCTTGGACGTTATCAGGCGTGTGTGGAAATCAAAACAGTTCAGCTCATTAAATCATGTTGAGGTAAGTTAGAAGAAGTTAGTCAGTAAAACATTATAGTGACTTTTTCAATGTGATTAAAAACATAACTTTCTGCACATATTTCTGTCTTTCTGACACATAAACTGTGAGTTTTCTTCCCTTTTGACATTTTCTTGGATGCTCCCTTTGTACTGTTACCGGTTCTGTAACATTAGAAAGTACCACTTGGGCATAATATTATGTGTTTATCTTTAATTGTGTGGTAATAGAATGTAAATCCCACAACTAGTTTGAGCCAATTTAGTTTTGCCTCGAGGCTACAGAACCATTTTAACCCGTAAATACCATAAATACCCCATAATTGCCTCATCTCGCCCACAGGCTCGTCTTTTCTCCTCTGCAACAAAACGACTTGGATTAAAGTTTCATTCGGGGTTTAATATTGTGTCATTTCTCATGCAGAGACACATGCAGAACAAACATTAAATATCAGAGTTTAAATGATGCATGAGAAATGACTAAATGCAGACATGTTGGTTCTGCATCAACACCTTAATACCAGAAGTCTTTTATTAAAAAAATACAGTAAACAAAAGGGAAGTTTAGCTGGCAGGAATCATGGGAAAGTTATACTCTTAATGTATTAAAGAGTTTGTGGGAAATTCACATTAATTTGTGGTTGTTAGGAAGATTTCTCTGAGCTCATTTTCTAAACCTACAGTAGCTGTAAATAACAAATTTGTTAAAAAAAAGAAGTAATTTAACCCCTTGGTGTTCCATTTTTATCCATTTATGATATTAGATAATAGTCTAATTCAGCAGAATATATGTTCAACAAATGGTATCAACACAAACATTGCTGCCAAAACATATGAGATATATTTAAACATGGGAATGGACCAACAAAAATTACTAAAAGAAAAAAAAACACAAAATGACCAAAAAAATACACAAAATGACTGAAAAAACACTAAATTACCACAAAAGAGAAAGAGAATTACCAAAAAGACACAAATTTATTTTAAAAAGACACAAAATTATTTAAAAAAGACACAGAATTACTTGAAAAAGACACAAAATGATCAAAAAAGACACAGAATTACCCAAAAAAATTACACAAAATTACTAAAAAAAAAAGACACAAAATGACCAAAAAAAGACACAAAATGACCAAAAAAGACACAAATAATAATAATGACAGAAAAAAAACTAAATTACTTAAAAAAACACAAAATGATCAAAAAAGACACAGAACTACCAAAAAAGACACAAATTATCTTAAAAAGACACATAATGACCAAAAAAAACACAAAATGAACAAAAAAATACACAAAATTACTAAAAAAAGACACAAAATGACAGAAAAAAAACTAAATTACTTAAAAAAGACACAAAATGATCGAAAAAGACACAGAATTACCAAAAAAGACACAAAATTACCCAAAAAAATACACAAAATTACTTAAAAAAAGACACAAAATTATTTTAAAAAAGACACAAAATTACAAAAAAAGACACAAAATGACCAAAAAAAGTAATTCAAGGGACCTTCCACACACAACACGGTAAAGTGCCATTCATATAAAACTCACATTAAACTTTCATATCAAGGTGAGGGCCACAAAATATTGTCACGAGGGCCGAGAGTTTGAGCCCCATGTTTTAGATGATGTACATCACTTCTATGTGGCATCTATTGTTGACCTGCTATCTCCCCCTAAATATCCCCTGCCCACAACAGCCTAAATAATTCTGAATAAAAGACAATGAAAGAGAACTCTGAGGTTTCTTCGCCATAATCATATACAGGAATCAGACCGAACTGGGTGTGAATTGACGCCATCACCGCGTCGCTAATGATCAATAATGCGTCGAGCTGACCAGTCGCCTGTGAATCTGGCGGTGAATGTTAATGGGCTGCTTTCTGCGGCGTGCAGAGCAGAATCCTCTGGAGACGGCCGGCTCCAGCTGAGGCCCAGCAGGCCTGGCATGGACCGCTGCATGGAGGAATAACACTCTCTAAAAAATGATAATCCATCACAAAGTTTTCATCTGAAATGAATCTCCAGTTGAAGTGCAGCTCAAGAGAAAATAAATGGCAGCAATTTAACCAGCAGCAGCCGGAGCTTTGGGACTCTTTCCTCTGGGGAAAAGATGCCAGGCTTGAAGTGATTTGTTTGGAATAACCCTAAAAACCTACACGTGTTCTACACTGGATCTCTACTGCAACACAGAAGCAGGAAGATTAGTGAGTTTATGACAACTCGAGGTCAGTAACGAAGGTTAGCTGGACTCTGAATCTCCTGCTGAGAACAGCTGCAGAGGAAGTCTCTAAAAATAACGTCTGTGGTCGTTAAACACAACTCTCGATGGAGTCTTATAGGGCTATTTTGTCCATTTTTGAATCATTTTCAGATCTTTTCATGTCTTTGTAAGTCATTTTGTGTCCTTTTTTGGTAATTTTGTGTCTTTTTTAGTCATTTTGTGTCTTCTGTGTCTTTTTTTAGTCATTTTGTGTCTTTGTGACTTTTTTATAGTCATTTTGTGTCTATTTTTTGGTCATTTTGTCTTCTCATTTTGTGTCTTTTTTTGTAATTTTGTGTCTTTTTTTGTAATTTTGTGTCTTTTTGTGTCTTTTTTGTGTCTTTTTTAGTCATTTTGTGTTTTTTTTTTGTCATTTTGTGTCTTTTTTAGTCCCTTTGTGTCTTCTGTGGGGGCACACTTAGTCACTGAAGCTGCCAGGAATGGCTCCAACCTGGAAACTGATCCATCTTTCTGCTGAAACAGAATCTGATACCTGAGAGCTCAAACTTCCTCCTCACCGGACAGACTGCAGCCGTTATTAACTTTAAGGAAAATTACACTTGTTATGCTGCTTTAAAATGTCATTTGTGCTCCTGATGTCAGTCTGCTTTCATTCGATTATTTACTATAATTCAAGCTATTGTATTTTACAGATAATACAAATATCTGATATAATTAAATATCTGTTTGTTTGTTTTTTTTAACTCAGTAGTATAACTAAAGTTTTTTTTTTTTTTTTTTTTTTTCTGATACGTGTTTTGCCTGACTTTGGCTGACAGACTTTTTAAATATAAATTATAAATTATAATTATTTAATAATAATTAATCTGATTTTATTTTTGATTTTATATTTCATTTAAAGCTTTTTTTCTTTATGATTTATTTTTAGACTTTTTAACATTCATTTCTACGTATTTCTTTTTTTTTTTTTTATAAAAGAAAGATGCCTTAATTTTACTTTACTTTACTTACTTTATTTTTTTACATAGAATTTAACATTCAAGACCATTAAGCAATTAAATAATATTTTTTAAAATATATATATATGTCCCACTATATTAACATTTCAGATGTCAAGTTTTATTTTGTCATTAATATTTGTTATAAAGTATTTTTTTAAATGGTATTAGCACTAAATGTAGAAAAAAAAACAAACAAGAAAAACCCTGTAATATAATACATTAAATCTCTGTAAAGTACTTTTTGGTGAATAAGTTTGCGTGTCACACAGCTTCTTGATATAAAGAGAAGCCCGTCAGCGCCGGAACCTGATTCTACTTTGTGACGCATTTTGTTCTGCAACTCGATCCGCAGCAGCTGGTGACACGTTGCATACGAGCATCGGAGCTAAATGAAATCAGAAATGAAGACTATTGTGGTCTGATATCAGATACAGCCCTGAGGAGGAATCCTTCACTTCCTGCTGCAGGAACACTGAGTCCATAAGTCACGTCAGCATCTATAAGGAGTCCGAGGTGAAACCCTGACACCACACTGAGGACCGTAGAACCCGCTGGGAGCGTTTCACACAGAAAGAAGTGCTAACAAACGTACTGCAGGGTGGTTCTGCACCAACTGTCCTGCACAATGGCTCAACAAGTCCTTATGGAAAAATGATTAAAAAAATAGTCATGCAAACGTTAATACATTACATTACATTACATGTCATTTAGCAGACGCTTTTGTCCAAAGCGACTTACAATAAGTGCATTCTACATTGCGATATGTAACTTAGAGGTTTTTATGGATCTAGATCAGTGGTTCCCAACCTTTTTCTTGAGGGACCCACATTTTTACCATTGTAAACTTTGGCGACCCCCCATTGTCCATTGCTTCTATGAAGCCGAACTCAATGTGACTTTCATGGTACCCTCTCTTTTTCTTTTTGAGATATTCAGCATTTTCGTCTCCTTGACGCTTCGCCATTTTTCCATTAGCTCTGTGTTTCTGTTGTTAGGTGAGGTTACCACTAGGTGAGGTTACCGCTAGGTGAGCTTACCGCTAGGTGAGGTTACCGCAAGTGAGGTTACCGCTAGGTGAGGTTACCGCTAGGTGAGGTTACTGCAAGTGAGGTTACCGCTAGGTGAGGTTACCGCAAGTGAGGTTACCGCTAGGTGAGGTTACCGTTAGGTGAGGTTAGCGCTAGGTGAGGTTACCGCAAGTCAGGTTACCGCTAGGTGAGGTTACCGCTAGGTGAGGTTAGCGCTAGGTGAGGTTACCGCAAGTCAGGTTACCGCTAGGTGAGGTTAGTGCTAGGTGAGGTTACCGCTAGGTGAGGTTACCGTTAGGTGAGGTTACCGCAAGTAAGGTTAGCGCTAGGTGAGGTTACCGCTAGGTGAGGTTAGTGCTAGGTGAGGTTACCTCAACTGAGGTTACCACTAGGTGAGGTTACCGTTAGGTGAGGTTAGTGCTAGGTGAGGTTACCGTTAGGTGAGGTTACCGCTAGGTGAGGTTACCACAAGTGAGGTTACCGCTAGGTGAGGTTACCGTTAGGTGAGGTTACCACAAGTGAGGTTACCGCTAGGTGAGGTAACCGCAAGTGAGGTTACCGCTAGGTGAGGTTAGCGCTAGGTGAGGTTACCTCAAGTGAGGTTACCACTAGGTGAGGTTACCGTTAGGTGAGGCTACCGCTAGGTGAGGTTACCGCTAGTTGAGGTTACCGTTAGGTGAGGTTACCGCTAGGTGAGGTTACCCTTAGGTGAGGTTACCGCTAGGTGAGGTTGGTGGGGCGTTACCTCAGATACAGTCTGCAGTTTACAAGCTGGAGACAAAATTCAGAGACCACACCAACAAGACCATGACAGAGCGGGAGGAGCCCTTCAGTTGTGTTGTCAAATTTGCAAGCAACAATCTGCTGGAGTCATTCAGACACTGTGCATCTTCAGGAATTGCCTCTACGCCTCTCACACCTCTGCTCTCATCAATCCCCCTTAAAGGAAGGAATTATTTTGTCATCACTGACAACAGCCCTGGTCCCTCTTCACAAACACGCCAACTGAAGAACAGAACTGATGGGTGACATACCCTTAATTTAAAGGAGTCACAGTGTGGCCTGCCATATCAAGTCCACCCATAGTTTTCTTTTACCATTCTGTTTTTAACCGCCTCAGAATCAATTAGAGATAGTTTGGATTTAATGATGTGGGGTTGTATGAGGTACTTATCCATAGTCAGTGTATTACTCCTGTGGGCAGTAATTGGTGGTAGGAACACATGAGGTCAGATGGTTTGGAGAACTTCTTGGTATTTAGACAAAGACACATCCATACAAGCTGAAATTGTTCAAATTTGAGTAAAAAATTTACACTTAATCTCTGTTTCATTTTCCTTGCAACATCTATGAGTAACTGCAGGTGTGTTTTACATCTAACTTTTCTTTCTTGCTTTTACTTTCCGTTGTTTTTTAAATTTTAATATCTCTAGTCATCACTCTTTTCTATGTTTATCCAGCCATAGTAGCCAAGTAGAAAAACAGAAGAGGGAGGAGGGAGATTGATGGGAAATGGTCACTAACTTTTTCACTGCTTGTGATTTTTTACCAAATATATCTCCATAGACACCCAGTTAGTGACCTCATTCAGTGATTTTACAGATATTTGTCTAAGTTAAAATCTTTGAGACTATTAATTAAAACCATCAACCAATCATCACAACTGTTGTCAATTAAGTTTCCATCCATTAGATAATGAATCAATCCCAGTTTCAGATCTGCTATGTATTATCTCATTTGGGGACAATCAGCCACTTCTTTGTGTAGTTATGACTTGTGATTTTTTTTTCCAGACTAGAACTTAAAATAAAGGAGTCTGTGTGTCACACAGCACATCAACAACATTATCAGCATGCAGCATCTTGCACATAAAACCTGTAAATGCAACGTCTAACTTTTCATTTGTGAATTCATTGAGTTATTTGTCTTCATCACCTCGAAGTTATTTTTACTCCAAGTCTCCTCGGAGCTCAGTTAATGTTTTCCTCCCTCTTTGTTCATCTGAGCTGAAGACGCAGCACGAAGGAGCCGCTCAACCAAGAAATGTACATCGATGATTCATCTTAACCTATTTTGCTGTACATCACAGCGACGAGCCTGGAAACTAAATTCTTCAACAGAACAGAAGTGATATAAGTGATTCAGTCAAACATGTCACATCATAAATAATCCCCTGCACACGCCTCTGTTTCCTCGATGTTTTATATTATATAATCATTCCACTCTCTTCACCGTCGGCTGCCTGCATGATTGAAATCTAGGAAATGTAACTTTTTGTGACACTCAGTGCGTTTACATGCACATCTCAATCTAGCTAAGCTTAAAAATCGATTTTGGCATCTTATCAGATTTCTGTCCTTGTCCCAGTTTACAGGTAACTGAAAAAATCAAATTACTGACGGGAACGTGTCCTCCTCCTCAACACTGGGTGGCGATATGCATCGTTTCAGCGGGTTAATATGGCTCCATTTCCGGTTGACCTTAGTTCAATACTTTGTGCCGTCGCTACTGATAATAACTAATGTGACCGGCTACTGCGACCGGCTAATGTGACCGGCTAATGCCACTGGCTAATGCGACTGGCTAATGTGACCGGCTACTGCGAGCAGCTGATGCCACCGGCTAATGTGACCGGCTAATGCAACCAGCTAATGTGACCGGCTACTGTGATGCTAATGCAACCGGCTAATGCAACCAGCTAACGTCACCGGCTAATGTGACCGGCTAATGCAACCGGCTAATGCAACCAGCTAACGTCACCGGCTAATGCGACCGGCTAATGTGACCAGCTAATGAACAACTGGCTAATGTGACCAGCTAATGTGACCGGCTAACGCCACTGGCTAATGTGACTGGCTAATGCCACTGGCTAATGTGACTGGCTAATGCCACTGGCTAATGCGACTGGCTAATGTGACTGGCTACTGCGAGCAGCTAATGCCACTGCCTAATGTGACCGGCTAATGAACGACCGGCTAATGCAACCAGCTAATGTGACCGGCTACTGTGACGCTAATGCAACCGGCTAATGCAACCAGCTAACGCCACCGGCTAATGTGACCGGCTAATGCGACCGGCTACTGCGAGCAGCTAATGCCACCGGCTAATGTGACCAGCTAATGTAACCAGCTAATGAACGACCGGCTAATGCAACCAGCTAATGTGACTGGCTAATGCCTCCGGCTAATGTGACCAGCTAACGCGACAGGCTACTGCGACCGGCTTTCTTGAATGTTTTTGTTCCGGGGTCATACACATGCATTGTCTTGTCATACATGCCGACGAAAATCCTATTCCAATCACATTTTCTGGGTGTCCCAATGGGAGTTGGAGAACTCAGACATTACAAACATTACTAACTCGGACTCACACGTTTACATGCTCTTCAGTTATAGTCAGATTAGGACAACAATTTGTTTTTATTCAAGCGTCATGTAAACATACTGACTGAGTGCATTGAACAATAAATGAGTCCCATGTCAGCAGAGAGATCAGGTGTCTGTGAGCGGCTGCAGCCTGTTTCTTGGATCCACGCCGGACACAAAATGAATGACGCACCTGAATTGGCTCGCCACCAGTTTTATGGGGCAACATTGGCCCCACAGGCGGAGATTTGGGGGAAATATTTGGCCCGACGCCAAGTCTAGCAGCCAGATTTGGTTAAATTTTGGAGCTCAACACAGCTGGCTACCTGGACAGTAATTTGTGCAAGAAAACACTCAATGAGTCCTCGTGACTAACTGGGAAAACACAAGTTGTATTATTTCAATGAAATGCATGAAAGTGCTTCTCTTCATATGCTCCCAAAACTTTATATTAACGTCCCCACAGTGATATAAATCTGATGCTTAATGATCAAAATAATAAGGAGCAAGTTCTGGTAGGATAACAATGTGTTTTCCTCTCATTATTTTGTTTTCCTAAAACACAGATTTAGATCAAGACAAGTTCAAACATTAGAATACGAATTCATTTTGTTGTGAATTTTTTCTTTTCAAATCCAGTTTGTTTTAATGAGTTTTTAGGATGAGTTTGCTAGTTTTAGTTTAGTATTTATTTTTTGAAATGCTTTAGTTTTAGTTTAGTTTTTATTAGTTTTAATGTTAGTTTTAGTTTTTTGTAATGGGGTATTTGTTGGGTGGGAGATTAAAAGAGGTCACAGTAAACTTTGCCTTTATTTCCTTTGTCTTATCCATCTTCATTATGTATGAAAAACGTTGACAAAGAGGAAAACGAAGGACATATAATTGTAATAATAGTGATGTCTTATAATAATAATAAGACATCACTATAATTTTAGTTAGTTTTGTAACCACACAATACAGTTTCAGTTAATTATCATTATCATGTAACCTTTAACCCTTAAAACAAAGTCTGAAATCTCAAAAAAAAAGCCTTTAAAGAAGTGAGGACCGGCCGAAATGTACTCACTTTGCAAAAATGTCCTCACTCTGTTGGTTAAAAACGTGTCAAGGTCCTCACTATGTAGGAAGAACAAACACACACACACACACACCGTGCTCTGAGGTAACTTGGACGAAGCTGCAATTAACGATCACTTTTCATTAACATGTAAATAAAATTACTAGTTTGTGATATCAAAGTGAAAACAGAGTTGAAAAAGAGTCGACATCCACAATTAAGTCTACAGCTGACGCACAAACATGTCAATCATGTTTGTTTTGTTGTTTTGTTTCTTTAAATAATAAGGCAAAAGTTGGGGACAATAAATATCTGTTCATCTCATTATTATGCTTTCCCGAAATCCCGAGAATAGAGACAATAGAGCATGGGCCTCAAACTTGCGGCACGCGGGCCAATTGCGGCCCTCGTCATGATATTTTGTGGCCCCCACCTTGATATGAAGTTTAATGTGAGTTTTATATGAATGGCACTTTACCGTGCTTTGTGTGGAAGGTCCCTTTAATTACTTTTTTGGTGATTTTGTGTCTTTTTTTGGTATTTTTTTGTCTTTTTTTTGTAATTTTGTGTCTTTTTTTTTTTTATCATTTTGTGTCTTTTTTTAATAACTTTGTGTCTCTTTTGGTGATTTAGTTTTTTTCTGTCATTTTGTATCTTTTGGTCATTTTGTGTCTTTTTTTCAAGTAATTTAGTGTGTTTTCAGTCATTCTGTGTCATTTTTTGGTAATTCTGTGTCTTTTTTTAGTCATTTTGAGTCTTTTTAAAATAATTGTGTGTTTTTTTCTCTCATTTTGTGTCTTTTTTGGTCATTTTGTGTCTTTTTTTGTCATTCTGTGTCTTTTTTTAGTAAATTTTGTGTCTTTTGTGGTCATCTTAATACTGCCTCCAGGTAATTTGATTTTGAGACCCCTGCAATAAAGAATAGAGATCCAAGGTGAAAACTTTCACTCAGTCAGGATTCAGGAAGACAGTCAACACTAGAAACAGACATGTGAAGCGCCTCGGTGCAGCGTGCACAGCTGCATTCTGGGTGTTCCATCAGACTGAGACTGGAGGTTCACTGCAGGAGACGCCTTCACACGTCTAACAAGGCAGCAGGACGAGGCTGTGTGGCGTTCAGGGATCACACCTCCTCTGGACCTCATTCTCATCTCAGTGAGTCCTCCACACAGGCCTGGAGCCTCTCTCTTGTTAATCATCATCTGGACCGTTTCCTCACACAAACACTGTGAAGAATACAAAGTTTTGGGGGTAAATAACAAACTGATTTAACTCTATGGAGTCTTGGGGTATTTTGTCCATTTTTGAATCCTTTTCATGTCTTTTCGTGTCATTTTTGGTCATTTTGTGTCTGGTGTTGTGTCTTTTTTTGTCATTTTGATCATTTCATGTCTTGTTTTAGTCATTTTGTGTCTTTTTGTGTCTTTTTTTAGTCATTTTGTGTCTTGTTTTAGTCATTTTATGTCTTTTTTTAGTCTTTTCATGTCTTGTTTTAGTCATCTAAAAACATCTGTTGTTGTCTTTTTTTGTCTTTTTTGTCATTTTGATCATTTCATGTCTTGTTTTAGTCATTTTGTGTCTTTTTTGTTCTTTTTCAGTCATTTTGAGGGGTTTTTTAGTCATTTTGTTTCTTTTTTTAGTCATTTTGTGTCTTTTTGTGTAATTTTTTGTGTAATTTTTTGGTCATTTTGTGTCTTTTTTAGTCATTTTGTGTCTTTTAGTCATTTTGTCTCTTTTTTAATCACTTTTTGGTCATTTTGTGTCTTGTTTTAGTCATTTTGTGTCTTTCTTTAGTCATTTTTTAGTCATTTTGTGTCTTGTTTTAGTCATCTTGTGTCTGTTGTTGTGTCTTTTTTTGTCTTTTTTGTCATTTTGATCATTTCATGTCTTGTTTTAGTCATTTTGTGTCTTTTTTTAGTCATTTTGTGTCTTGTTTTAGTCATTTTGTTCTTTTTTGGTCATTTTGTCTTTTTTTAGTCATTTTGTTTCTTTTTTTAGTCATTTTGTGTCTTTTTGTGTTATTTTTTGGTCATTTTGTGTCTTTTTGTGTCGTTTGTGTCTTTTTTAGTCATTTTGTGTCTTTTTTAGTAATTTTTGTCTTTTTTAGTCGCTTTTTAGTCATTTTGTGTCTTTTTTTAGTCATTTTTTGGTCATTTTGTGTCTTGTTTTAGTCATTTTGTGTCTTTTTTGTCATTTTGTGTCTTTTTTTAGTCATTTTTTGGTCATTTTGTTTCTTCTTTTAGTCATTTTGTGTCTTTTTTTTTAGCCATTTTGTGTCTTTTGTGTCGGGTTAAATTGAAAAAAATAATTGTCAGATCATGCTGAAGTTGTGCTAAGAAAATACCAAATACCAAACATGATTATAGTAAATCAAGTGTGTATGATTTAGGTTGAGGTCTGCAGGGTGAATCAGTGCATGTCTGATAAACAGCAGCTCCACCACCACCATCACTGTCACTCTCTGTGTCTCAGGCTGTGAGGAGCATCACTCACTAAGAGCCCCGTCGTCCATCTCCGCTGATGAAAAGGTGAGAGTGCAGCGCTCCGTCCCACCTGCTGCCCCCCCCCCCCCCCCCCCCCCCCTCTCCCTCCCCCCCCGCCATGGTCTGTAAGTGGTTTTAGAGCCACTTGTGCTTTAAGACAAACATCACTCTGCTCCGTGGCGTCTGTCCTCAAAGCCACTTTAAAGTTACAGTGTGAGGAGAACACAGCTGAAAAACAAGGACGAACATCTGCACTGCTGCTTTTACCTCTTCAGCTCTGATTTTTCTGGATTTTCTGAGTTATCTATCTATAAAAGCAAGAAGTGTGTGTGTGTGTGTGTGTGTGTGTGTGTGTGTCTAGGGCAGGGGTCTCAAACTCAAATTACCTGGGGGCCGCTGGAGGCAGTATCAAAATTACCAAAATGACAGAAAAAAATGAATTACTTAAAAAAGACACAAAATGACCGAAAAAGACACAAAATTACAAAAGAAAAGACACAAAATTACAAAAAAGACACAAAATTACTGAAAAAACACTAAATTAGCAAAAAAAAAGACACAGAATTTCCAAAAAAGACACAAATTACTTTTTAAAAAAAGACACAAAATTCCAAAAAAAACGCAATTACTTAAAAAAGACACAAATTACCAAAAAAGACACAAAATTACAAAAAAAAACACTAAATTACCAAAAAAAACACAGAATTTCCAAAAAAGACACAATATTATAAAAAAAGACACAAAATTATTTTTTAAAAGACACAGAATGACCAAAAAAAGACACAAAATGACAAAAAAAGACACAAAATGACAAAAAAAGACACAAAATTACTTAAAAAAAGACATTAACATTTTTTCTTGAAATTTTGACTTTTCTTTCTTGTAAATTTACTTTTTTTCTTGTAATTTTACTTTTTTTCCTGGTAACTTTTTTTCATATATATATATATATTTATATATTATGAATTGTATATAATATAATATGAACTGGCTTCCGCAGTACCAGAACAGGTGGGTCTTTTTTAAGACGTTTCCATGTCAGAAAGTAAAGTTTCCCTCTACCAGAACCACAGAGGGGGGGTCACTGTGTCAGACATATTTCATGAGGAGGGAAACATTATTCCACAGAGCAGACTTCAACACTACACCTGCACGCCAGTTGCTGTAAATCCCCCAGTGCTGTAAAACATGACAGCTAACAATGCTCATGTTAGCATTAACTGCAAACTGATACTTTCACTTCACCGTTCACCAGAAACATCAGCATGTTAACAACACGCAGGTATGCAGGATTCTGCAGAGTCGACTCGTTCTGTTTGGAGCTGTTTATAGTCACTGTACCTGTGAATAAAAAAATATTTTCAACATCTCTCAGTACAACTACATGCATTTGAGCATGAAATCTTAAAAGTGCAGTGTAAAAATGCACAAAATTACTTCTTGCAATTAATGTTGGTCTGCTGTTCTTGCACTGAAAAAAAAACAAATCACAATAAGTGGTTATTTTTTATTTGCTTCAAACCTTTTGTATTCCTATTTATACTGTTATACACTGCAAATTATTTGGTTCTTAAGATAAAACAAACTTAAGAGTTAATTTCTTATTTTAAGTGTTCAACATGCTTATTTCTAGATTTAATAATCTTAATTCAATAAATCTTGTCAAGTGAAATTATCTGTCCATGCAGCAAGATCATTTCCCTCAGATTTACTGTTTTCATCTGGTTTTTAGACATTTTTTTTGCAGTGTGCATGCATTTGAGCATGAAATATGTTAAGTTACTGCACTGTAAACATATTTAAAAATTGCAGTTTCATCATATCTGGTGAAGTGCACGCTCCTATATGTGGCCCTGTGGTAGTGTCCATGAAACATTGTGGCCCCCTGCAGCATTTAAGTTGCCCATCCCTGATGTAGAAAGACAGAAATCCCTGTGGTTTCAATCATGAGAGGCATCAATCATCACCTGTGTGGTGGAGGTGTTACACACAGCTTGTTGGTAAATATCTAGTGTGAGGTGTGCAAGGCTCCGAGGATCTGACTGTGTGAAAGTGGGAGAAGCTGTTTTGAGTTTTGATTTAATTTTAATTGGGAAAAAAGGGACTTTCCATGTGTCAAACTTTAACCAGCAGATGGCGTAATGATGCAAGTGTTCGGCACTTCCTCATTCCTGATTTTCATTCCTTTGTAGAAAGAAATTAAAACGCACTAGATCAGGGGTCACAAACTCAAATAACCTGGGGGCCGCTGGAGGTAGTATCAAAATGACCAAAAAAAGACACAAAATTATTTTAAAAAGACACAAAATGACCAAAATAGACACAAAATGACAGAAAAAAACTAAATTACTTCAAAAAGACACAAAATGACATAAAAGACACAAAATTACAAAAAAAGACACAAAATGACCACAAAAAGACACAAAAAGACCAAAAAAGACACAAAATTACAAAAAAGACACAAAATGACAGAAAAAAAACTAAATTACTAAAAAAAGACACAAAATTACATAAAAGACACAAAAGTATTTAAAAAAGACACAAAATGACCAAAAAAAAGACACTAAATTACTAAAAAAAAAGACACAAAATTACCAAAAAAAGTAATTAAAGGGACCTTCCACACACAACACGGTAAAGAGCCATTCATATAAAACTCACATTAAACTTTCATATCAAGGTGGGGGCCACAAAATATCATCACAGGGGCCGCAATTGGCCCGCGGGCCACGAGTTTGAGACCCCTGCTCTAGATTGACAGAACTATGTGGCTCCCACCGTGTGTTTAATGGGGTGGAGGTCGGGGGTCTGTCCAGGTCAAGTTCTTCTTAAACTAAATGGAAAAAGATGAGTTATTGTTAAAAGTTAAAGGAACATTATTGTAATTTATCATTTAAAGCTCCTCAGGTGTCAACATGCTGCTGATGTTGTTTTCCAACAAGGAAAAAGATTGTCTGTCTGTGTGTGTAAAGCAACATTAAAAAAAAAAAACATGCAGAAAGTGTCCCTGTGTTAATCACTGGAGCACATTGAACCAATCCTGTGCTGCCATCTAGTGGCCACATGCAGAATTACCTGTTTAAATATTTTAGAATTTATAATGTTATAACCATAACCATGTTTTATCACTTTTTACAAGATTACACTTAATTCAACTACATATTTATAGTTTTATAGCCCTGTTGGACTACAGATACATGACCAGTTTGTGTAATTTAAAGCACAGAGGTGAACAATTTCTCCATTATCTTATCTTAAAAAGAAAGAAATACATGATTACACAAACATTGTCTTAAAAAGCCAGAAAATATACTGGGTCAAACATTAAAAAATGTGTTTTGGATCCCATTTTCTTTTAAGAAATTATATTTTTTCTATGCACACAAAAGGCTTTTCTTACATTTGACAGGTGACATATCAAGATGCTCATTAAACAGTGTGATTGTCTTATTTATATCATATTATATTCTTCTGTGCATGATAGTATTTCATCACTAGTTTCACACTGTTTGTAGAAAGCATTTCTAAATATTTTTTCGTTCACTTTACTACAGGGGTCTCAAACTTAAATTACCTGGGGGCCGCTGGAGGCAGTATCTAAATGACCAAAAAAAGACCCAAAATTACAACAACAAAAAAAAGACAGAAAAGAAACTAAATAACTTTAAAAATACACAAAATGACAAAAAGGACACAAAATGACAGAAAAAAACAAAATTATTAAAAAAAGACACAAAATTACTAAAAAAGAAACAAAATTACCAAAGAAAGACACAAAATTACTAAAAAAAGAAACAAAATTACCAAAAAAGACACAAAACGACAGAAAAAACATAATTACTAAAAAAAAGACACAAAATTACAAAAAAAGACACAAAATTACCAAAAAATACACAAAATGACAAAAAAAAACACTAAATTACTTTAAAAAAAAAAGACACAAAATTACAAAAAAAAGACACAAAATTACTAAAAAAAAAAGACACAAAATTACTATAAAAAGACACAAAATTGGGCCACAAGTTTCAGACCCATGCTCTAAATGCATGCAACTTTTAAATAGTCTCATGTGGAAAATAATCTGCAAATGTGAAGTTTTTGCAGAGGACACACTCCAACAATACTGCTCTGACTTTTAGCTACCGTTAGCTTCTGTGAGCACTTTCTCCTTTTCTAATTGCACCTTGAGAAAAGCTTACAGAAAGTCAGGCACCTCGGTGCCAGGTGGCATCAAAGGTGGTCAGCAGCAGCAGCAGTCAGGTCCAGACCAGTCTATGGTCCAGACCAGTCTATGGTCCAGAACCTGGTGAGGAGGAGCAGCAGATGAGCTCCACTCAGAGCTTTCTGACTCGTTCTGGTGCTGCAGAATGTCGTTAGCTGCAGACGACGTGTTGCATCAGCGGCCAGATGTGGAGGTCGTCTGTGGCTGTGAGGCTGCTGCCAAATCCTTGGAAACATGCTGGAGACAGCTGATGTGGTGAAATGACTAATCAGCTCTGGTGCTCTTTACTACAGCCGAGTCAGCAGGGCACCGGCAACATCTGTGGCATTGAGCTGTGTGATAAAACGGCACATTTCACTCTGACTTGTTTTATTGAGGCCCACCTGCGTCATAAATCAGCTGTTTAATCATGTTGATGTTCCTCCTGTCAGGGAGACGATGCTCTGGCAGAAATGGAGACGTTTTCAACAAATGTGAGCAAAAGTTGAGGAAGAACCTTTTGTGTGCAACAGAAAAACACATTTTGTCTCAAGTCGTGAAAAGGAAAGATGTTGTTCAGAGTAGATCATGGGTCTCAAACTCGAGGCCGGTGGGCCAATTGTGGCTCTCGTGATGATATGTTGTGGCCCTCACCTTGATATGAAAATTAATGTGAGTTTTATATGAATGGCACTTTAATGTCCCTTTAATTACTTTTTTGGGTAATTTTGTGTCTTTTTTTTGTAATTTTGTGTCTTTTTTGGGGTAATTTTGTGTCTTTTTTGGTAATTATGTGTCTTTTTTTGTAATTTTGTGTCTTTTTTTTTTATAATTTTGTGTCTTTTTTGGTAATTCTGTCTTTTTTTAATTAATTTTGTGTCTTTTTTAATGATTTTGTCTTTTTTTAATAATTGTGTGTCTTTTTTTAATAATTTTGTGTCTTTTTTTGGTAATTATGTGTCTTTTTTTAGTAATTTTGTGTCTTTTTTTAGTAATTTTGTGTCTTTTTTTTATAATTTTGTGTCTTTTTTGGTAATTCTGTGTTTTTTTTAATGATTTTGTCTTTTTTTTATAATTTTGTGTCTTTTTTTAGTCATTTTGTGTCCTTTTATGCTCATTTTGATACTGCCTCCAGCAGGTAATTTGACTTTGAGACCCCTGCTGTAGATACTTTCAGCCCCCTCCCTCGTGCTCCCATGTATATTTATGACATATATGAACTACCTGGAGGTGAAAGCCAAACACAGTCTTGTCAGATATATATGTGTGGGTCTGGGGGCCCCCGGGGGCCCGGGCTGCAGCAGGAGTCTCTCCCTCCCTGTCAGCTCTCTGTGGAGGAGACATTGGTCTGTAAGAGGATTACAGCGTGATGAACGTCGCCTCTCTGTGGGACAGAAAATGTATCTTTTTATATGCCGGGCTGCTTTTATGAAATTGTTCTTTGATGTTTTTCTCTTGAAGTGGATGTGACACTTTATAAAAGCTGTTTGTTTGCTTCAGGACAAAACAGATTTCTGACGCTTTTCAATGAAAAGTGATGAAGCTTTGATGTTGTATGACACTGAATCACATTTTCATTCATTCTTGCTTTTATGAAAATTAATATAGAAACAGATTAATACTTTGGATCATTTGAGACAACCTCATTAAATACTGAAACTGTGTAATCATGATAATTCATTTGACTGAAAAATTATTTCACTGTAAAAAAAAAAAAGTAAAGGTAAAAGTTGCCAAATTTACCATCAAGTAAACAGTAAACAACCGTAAGTTATTTCACAGATAATTTCTTTAAAAATACATATAATATGCAGTAAATATATATTTATCTTTTTTAAAAGTTATGTAGAATAACTAGGGTTTTTTTGTTTTACTTTAATGTAACATTAAGTCTTTGGCAACTTCTGCTGTTAGACTTTTTACCATTATATTTAAGATTTCTTTTTACATTTTTTTATATACCAAGTAAAACTGGAGACAAGCTCAAATATATTTAGTATAAAATGATAGAACTGGATGGAACCCTCTTATATGTTAGATTTGACACCTTTGTTCACAGTTGCAACATTTAAAATTCTTTATTGAGCATGATAGTGTTTTGAAAGTAAAAAAAAAAAGGTTCAAAATCACATTTTATGTTGGACTAAAGGACTAAAAAAGACACAAAATGACTAAACAAAGACACAAAATGACTAAAAAATACACAAAATGACTAAAAAAATACACAAAATGACCAAAATTTGGATGACAGGATCACACACAATCACAGGATCACATTTATGTTGGTTTTTCTTTGTTTCTTTTTGGTTCAAAATGTTGAACCAATGTACAAACTGGACATCAACATGTGTATTTTCAGACTATTGGGCCTTTGGATCGTGTTTTGTTTTTGGAAAAAGTCAGCCATATTTTAAAAAGATAGAACTTTGGTCAAATGGAAAACATTTTATATTTTGGGCCGTTGGAACAATAAGCAGTCTGCTAAATTCTGATGTGTTTACATTTGGCAATTTTGTCTCAAAACCCTGCAAAAGGAGGCAAAATAGGTATTGTTTTTTATTTTTCAGTACGACATATTAAATAGAGGGTGTGATTATGAAGAACACTTGAGTTATTATTCTTTTTTTTGTTTCTTTTTTTTTTCTGTTTCTTTTTGTTTGAGAATACGTACACCCTTCTGTGGTCCAGGCGTCTGCTCCAGAAAGCAAGTTTACCTAATAAGTCAGCAGTATTTCATAACTTTTTCCTAAAACTGCCCTTTTTTGTTGTTTTTATGGAGACTTGTCAGCCCATGCAGGGTGGGTTATGGATTATGACACAATAAGAAATGTTATTAATTAATTTCCCCAAAGACATTTTTTCTACATAATAAAAAAACAATTAACAATACTGACATTACCTTTGACTGCAGAAAGCGGTGGCTAAATGTGACTCAGTAAGATAAACAATCCTAGTTATTTTACATATATTATACATTTGATATATATATATATATATATATATATATATATACATTGTATTTTTTTGTTATTTTTACATAGAATTCCCTGTATTTTAACATTCAAGGCCATTAAGCAATTAGTAATGCTATAAAAATGTTACGGTTAATATTAGTAATAAAGGTAATTAACCTTATTTATAGCATTTGCATTAAATGTAGAAAAAAAACAAGAAAAAGCTTGTTAAACAATACAGTGTTTTTTATTATTATTTTTTACAGTATACAATTACTTATTAGAACTTTCCCAACAATCCAAATTGGTATTTACCAACCCCCTTCTATGTCCCAACCGTGTTGACGCACCCCCAATCCCCCACACCTTAAAAAACCCCAAAATGCAATAAGCTTTTTTATCGCCATATTAAAGGTGGCATGTTTAATCATGCTCAAATGACCAGAACACACATATAATAAGATAATCACCATCACAACAATGAGCTCTCCTATTTGAATTAATCTGAAACACAGTTTCAATATAATGCAACAAAGTTATGGGGAAAAAAGTTTATAATATTTTGAGCCACATTGAGCAAAAAATGCAGCAATTTTAAATGAGCGTGGAGCTAACAAACACAACCCCGTCATCATAACACAGGTTGGAAAAATGGAAGACGCTTTGAGATGAAGTGCATTTTGAATAGCCTGCATTTATTAATTAATTACTATTACAGTTTTTGATTTTACATTTTACAAAGGAAATGTTTATTTACACTTCTTTATTGTGTGGGGGAAAAAATGTAACTGTGTAATTATCAGATCGCCATTACATTTTTCATCTCGCACACCCCCTAGCAGCAGCTGGTGCACCCCCAGGGGTGCATGCACCACACTTTGGGAATCCCTCTTTTACATGATAGGGAAGTTCAAACATTTTATAAATAAAATGTAACAGGAGTAAATAGATATTGACATTTGACATTCATGCTTTTTATTCAAATTGTTTCATCTGGAATTTGACTGAGTTGACAAGATCTCCAACCTAAACAACAGAATATGTTGTGTGTCAGTACCAAACATTACGACACGTATGTAGGTATCGCGGTTGTAAAAAAAAAAGCTGCAGCGTCTGTGGATTTCTGTTGTAAATTCTCTGGGTGAAAGTCTACCGTTTGCTTGACCCTTCCTCCAACCGAAGGCCGAAATCCGCCTTTTTAAATCTGGTTCGCCGTCAATCACTACTACGTCAGCAACATGGCGGCGAGTGCATTGCAGTGGTGAAATACGTCAGTATAGCTTGTTTTTCGCTGCTTGTGCACACCCATAAGTTTTTGAGGAGAGAACAGGCTGGAGTTGGACATCTTAATGAAAATGGTGCATTTTGTAATTCTTAACCCCTTAAAAACAATGTTCCTACTGTGTGTAGATTATAGTTATGTTACAACTATTAATCAAATTCATAACGAGGCAGTGCTTGTGTTTACATTTGAAAATATACGTATGAAGAAATATTGTATTGTATTTATTTGCTAAGGAATACATACATCTTTAATATTCTTTGTCAACTACATGTTTTGTTAATACAAATAAAGTTATTTCAATTGAAAATAAAAAAATGTTTGAATGGAACCATGTCATCATGACATCATCAGTTATTTTAGGACATCAGAGAATTAGTTCCATGATGACATCATCATGGAACTGCTCCAAAGATCAATAGAAAAATAGAATTAAACATCAAAGCAATACTTGATGATGTCATCATGACATCATCGGTTCACTTCACAGAAGTTTATATACTTCCAGGGCTGATCTGATGGTCTCATATCCCTGACTCAACTAGTTTTTACACTGTGAGAAAGAGAACACTTTGTTAGAAAACCAAAGCAGATCATTGATTTAGACAACATCTAATCAAACATCGTTAGAAAATGCCTCCAACAAGAGACCCCAGAGGAAACAGAGCCTTTAGACAGCAGAACAACCGTCCGGCTCCGAACCCCAACATGTCTGAGCTGTATGCTCTTCGCCAAGAAGTTCAACATCTTAAGAACCTTCTTGGTAGAGAGAGTGCTGGCCATTTCCAAGAAAGGAACAGGTCAGCTCAACTCGTCCAAGAATTAGACGCAACAAAGCAAGAACTTGCTCGTCAGAAGACCCTTAAAGAAATGTTCATCAACAGGGGGAAAGAGTACAAGAAAGACCTGGAAAGACTCGAGAAGTACGTCGATCCAGCAACTCTGAGCACTGCAAGAATTGCCACACAAGTGAGGGACACCACCAGGCAGAAGAAGAAGAAGGAGCTTCATAAAGATTACGAGGAGCTGAGAGTCGCTCATATTTTGCTGCAGGAAAAGTTCACCACTGAACTCCAAGTAGAGAAGGAGAAGAACCGGCTGCTCCAAGAACAACTAGAGAAGGCCAAGGAGTCCCAGCACCAGCTCAGCCTGAAGTACGAAGCTGATGTGGTCGCTGTCAAACAGCAGGCGACCTCTCTTCAGACTGAGCTAGACCATCAACTCAAGATTAACGCAGAGAGGGCGTCAGCGGACCAGACCCTGATCCAGAACCTGAAGGCAGAGCAAGACCAGGTCTATTCAAAGATGCAGGAGGACTTCAGGACTCTACAACAAAACACCATTAAAGATCAGAGCCTTTTCCAGGAGGAGGTGGACAAGCTGGCAACTCAGCTCAGTGTCCAGTTGGCGCTCAACTTTGAGCTCTCCAATCAATCTCCGATCAAAGCTAAAAGAGCTGACAGAGCTGAAGACGTTCACAACTCTCCTCCCATGGGAAAAAGGCCCAGGACTGAAGATCCACCTGAGGACCAGCAGGACGAGGAGCCGTGCCAGCAGGAGGCGTCCCTCCCCAGTCCACCTGTCCTGAAAAGAGTCTGCCGTCTGGGGGTGAGGAGAAAAGACAAGTGGAGGAGGAACAGGAACCTGAAGGACCTGGACCTGGACTAACTTAACTCTCCCTCCCACCACCCAAGTCACACTGTCATCTGTGAAACATCCTGAACAACATCCACAACAACATCATCATAACAACATCACAACATCAATAACAACAGATCATCATAACATTTTGGGTTTTCTCCGGGGTTCTCCGGTTTCTCCCGTAAGTCTGAAGTTTAACAGCAGGCTAACACATTAAAAAAACACCAAGAACAACATCAACAATAACTGCAACATCACAACATCAATAATTACAGATGATCATAACTTTTTTCAAAATCCCCAAAAAAAAAACTCGAGAAAAAAAAAAAAAAAAAAAAAACTCAAGCAAAAAAAAAAACTCGAGAAAAAAAAAAAACTCAAGCAAAGAAAAAAAAAAAAAAAAAACTCGAGAAAACCAAAAAAAAAAACTAAAAAAAAAAAAAAATCGAGAAAAAAAAAAAAATTGAGAAAAAAAAAAAACTCAAGCAAAGAAAAAAAAAAAAAAAAAAACTCGAGAAAACCAAAAAAAAAAACTAAAAAAAAAAAAAAACTCGAGAAAAAAAAAAAAAACCAAACCCCCCCCCCAAAATCCCCCCCCACCCCCAAAAAAAAAAATCCCCCCCCCACCCCATCCCAATAACTCCGCCAGAGTGTCTCCTTTGGGTCACTTTCGCCGGTCCCAAGCCCGGATAAAGGAGGAGGGTTGGAATTATGATGTCTTAAAAACAACAATCAACAGAAGAAAGTTCATTTCAAGTTCTAAACATTTTTAGGTTTTTTTTAACCACTTTTTGTCTCTCCCACGACATGATTCCTCTCTCCTGAAATAGCGGCCATCTTGAAAAAATGGCAGACATGTTTGCTGCATTTTGTCACAAACAGACAATAAAATGTATAATCAATAAACCAGTATACCAATAGGCCATTAAACCAATAGGCAGAATAACCTAGTATTGTGTTTATTTTGAAGTATTTCTGACTTTTAGAGTAGTTTAGTTTGGAGTGTACTCTTATGAAATGGCTTATTTCCTCATTCTTAATTTCTTGACAAATTCAACCACTTCTGCACAAAAAAATGTCAATAATGGAATACCAGATTTTGCTGATGTTTTATGGACCAGTTCATCCGAGGTAAGGTGAATGAACTGTGTGTGTGTGTGTGTGTGTGTGTGTGTGTGTATGTCATTAATTTACATAATGAGCATTTGACAGAAACAGCCGCCATCTTGAAATTTTGGATGGCCAACGCCTTTTTACCCAAAAAGTGTTATATAGTGATACTTAGGGAGTATCTGTGCCAAATGTCATGCTTGTATACTAATTTGAACGATTCTATTGAAATATGCCATTAATCTGCTGCACTATTGTGATAAACCAGAAACAAAAGGATGGTTTCTGCCCCAGTGCTCATTCTGACAGAATCAAGGTGTTCTGTGATTGTGCGCCACCTGTTGAGTCTTTTGGTAGTGCAGGCCAGATTTTGCTTCGTATGTATAACACCCCAAGAATATGACCCCACTGGGCACTCACCAGCAGTAGTGGAAAAAAGTATTCTGATCCTTTACTTAAGTATAAGTACTAATACCACACTGTGACATTACTCCTAAGTAACTAAGTAAAAGTCCTGCATTCAAAACTGACTTGAGTAAAAGTACAAAAGTACCATCATCAAAATGCACTTAAAGTATCAAAAGAAAAAGTATTCATTATGCAAATTGGGCCCACTCAGATTGTTATATGCATATATAAATATATACATATAGAAAATATATACACACACATATTTATGTGTATATATATATATATATATATATATATATATATACATATTATATATTTACATATATATTTACACATATGTATATATATACACACACACACACATACACACACACACATACACACACACACACACACACACACATATATATACATACTATGTACTTTAGTATAAGTAGTAATACCACACTGTGAAATTGTCTTTGTTGTGGGGAAAAAAATATAATTGTGTAATTATCAGACTGCCATTATATTTTTCATCTCGCGCACCCCCTAGCGGCAGCCTGTGCACCCCTGGGGGTCCGTGCACCACACTTTGGGAATCCCTGCTCTACATAATATAAAACCTGTTAACCCTTTGGAGTTTGGGGCTATTTTGTTGGTTTTTGACTCTTTGTCATTCTGCCTGTATATGCAACTTAAATCATATTTACCATTCCATGCTGGTATAATCTTTTTCAGCTCAACCTCACCTGATTATTATTTTCTCATTTTGACTTACTGGATCAACATTTAAAAATACACAAAAACACATAAAAAACAAACAAAACCACACCAAAAAAAACTCACAAAAAAAACACATAAAAACACACAAAAAACACAAAAAATAACAAAAAACACAAAAAAATGAAAAATTTAATAAATAAAAAAACTGATAAAAAAACAAAAAATTACAAAAATCACACAAAATTTTTTTTTTTTAAAAACATAAAAATGCACAGAACACACATCAAAACCACACAAAAAACACAAACACACACAAACATGAAAAAAATACAAAAAACACACAAAAAATAGCCCCAAATCACACAAATAACAGTAAACACAAAAGATTGCATTAAAAATGTTGAAACGCATACTGTAAAATTAGAAAAATCTCTGCAAAAAAAATCATGTTACTACACTTGGTCAAGGTGTTTTTTTTACCTTTGCTGAAAAAGAGTTGATGCTCCAAATTGGACATGGAAACTTATGGCAAAGCCAACACTTTAGAGTTCAGCTGAGAGCAGGGAAACATGCTGCTTTGTTTTTACGTTGTGACGTCATGAAGAAGTCGTGCTCTGACGCATTACCTTTGACTGCAGAATGGTCTAATGTGTCTAAATGTGACTCAGTCAGATAAACAATCCTTGTCGTTCTTTCTCAGCTCTTAAAACCTCGTCTGATATTGACCTGCAGAGCGGCTGAGGGCCACAGAGTGTCACACTCGCTGTCTGACTCAGATAAATTGCTCCATCAAAGACGACTGACAATGAAATCTCATTTCACGGATCCAGAGTCAGCTCATTCCACCTGAGAAGAAGCTGTTTTTCCATCAGTGGAGCTTTATTACGAATCCACTTCAACTGCAATGTGAGAAAAAATATCAGCAGACCTGTGGCTCGATTTGATTTCACCAAAGAATGCAGTGATGAATTATGATGAGAATGTCCTCTGACCAGCTGTGGGAGGACAGGAGCAGCATGAAGGTCTGATCCAGCAAACACAACAATAAGGAAGTTCTGTCTTTGGCCTGAAAAGACCTGGAGCTGACCTGAGCTTCCTGCCTCATTAACCCTTTATCGGGTATTATGTGAGGTCGTAGAACCACATGGATTTCATCCAGCTTATCATAATATTTCGAGATAAAAGTTGCAAATTTACTAGATTAAAGTGGCAAATCTGCGGGGAAAAATCACAGATTTAAGAGAAAATAGTGGGGGGAAAAAAAGCAACTTTTTTTTTTTGCAGATTCACCACTTTAAACCTAAAAAAATTGTCAACTTCCTATGCATTAATTTCTGTCTCTGTTTAGCATCTTTCAGTCTGTCCTTACATCACATGCATGGCTCCTTTTTCTCCACACAAACTTGGCTATCAGTCAGATTTTTCATTTTATTTTAATCAACAAAGTAAAAAGCTGCCAGGAACCCAAAATCCAAGCAAAAGACACAGGTGTCTATGGAAATGTACCATTTTTTTAAACCATTTATACACACAAAAACAGCTGAAAATAAATAAATAATAAAACTAAAAAACAGTCTATTTGCATATAAATTAAAAATAGTAATAGTTTTCATTGTCTACATATCGTATATAAATAAAGTTATTACTGTAAATAAAACATGTGTATTTTCAATAAATGGATGGACTCCAGAGGGTTAAATCTCATAAATCTGCGCATTTTTTATTTATTTAATATCACCCCCCTCCCCCAGGTCCGTATGTTGTTGTTTTTTTACACATTCTGTCAGTATGTAATATCCTCCAATATTCTCTAGGGTTGAAATTGGGAATTTGCAAGCATTTCAATGAGTGTCCTATTAAGGGTCAAAGGTTCTTTTTGAGGAGTTTCTTAGGGTGTAGTAGGCTGTGCAGACTGTGAAGTCCTCTGAGGCAAATTTGTGATATTTTAGCAATAAAAACAAAATGTAATAAACTTTAATGCGTGAGGCACACCCTCAAAGACGTGGATTAGATATCTCCACCATCTATCTGCCTTTGGGAGCACATTTGGGCTTCTTATGTCACATTCCAGACAACTTTGAGATGGAAAAATTGTCGACCTCCTATTAAAAAAAGAGTACAATGTTACGTCACTTAAGTCAGAGTTCCTACTTGTGAGACTCATCTACCCAACTTCATGAAGACCAAGTTATCTGACGTCACACAACAATGACAGCAACCTTGGAAGTACGCATTATAAATGGTAAACCATCAAATGAAAAGGCATTATAACATGTTTAATTAAAATAATAAAATAATACAAACTAATATGCTGTAAAACCTGTTACATTTCACATGAACACAGACAAACAGACTGAGGGATAGCTTATTTTCCATTCCATTCCATCATATCCTATCCTATTCCATTCCATCCAATTCCATTCCATTTCATTTCATTCCATTCCATCATATTCTATCCTATCCTATCCAATTCCATTCCATTCCATTCCATCCTATCCTATCCTATCCTATCCTATCGTATTCCATTCCATTCCATTCTATTCTATTCTATTCTATTCTATTTCAAAGTACAAAAGTGCCATAAAATAAATTGTATAATGGTGTTTGCTCATGCATCCTTTTTCCTTCACTGTTTATTTCTATGCATTGAGGTTGCACTGCTCAGAGTTGAATCATGCGTGCACTTGCCAAAAGAAAACATCAGTTTGTCACAGTCAGCCATGTTTTTTTTACTTACGTTTCAACTGGAAAATTCAGACCTCCTTTATTCTATATTCAGTATTTTTTTTTCCATTCAATTATTTATTCTTGTTGTGATATTTTATACCTTTTATACCTCTATACCTTATTGTCTTTAAGTGTTTGTGTGTTGCTGTTCTTAATTTGTTTTATGCACTATGGGAGTTGCACTCTCATTTCATTATGCTATGTACAATGACAATAAAGGCTATTCTATTCTATTCTATTTCAAAGTACAAAAGTGTCATAAAATAAAATGTATAATGGTGTTTGCTCATGCATCATTTTTCCTTCATGCGTGCTCTTGCCAAAAGAAAACATCAGTTTGTCAGTCAGCCATGTTTTTTTTACTTAGGTTTCAACTGGAAAATTCAGACCTCCAGCTTTGACTGAAACCAGCTCAGCTTAAAGCAGCTACCGTCACAGACTTTAAATTTTTCCATCGAAATGTTGGTGATTCCTTCGTCTGGAGGAACACACATCTATATCTGACACACATTTATAATATGTTGTGTAAGTGTGTAAGTGAAAGGTATGCTAACCAAAAAACTTAGTGACTTTCAGATGTGGAGTAGTAAGCTAGTAGTCAAGACAACAAGCATTTTGATGTTGCATTTTTATTAGACCAGAAAAAAGCTGTTGAACAACCTATTTTATACAGTCAATGGGACCAACCAACCCCTGGGCAAAGGTAACCTCTTCCTGTGATGACAGGACTTTTATTTTGAAAAGCCACTATGCACTAGAGTAAAAAGATACACTGTTGTCCAAACCAAATCAGAAAGTGCCTTAAGCTGCATTCTACTGAAAATTCCAGCAGGGGTTGCTGACGATGACTGCAGAAGCATTTTGTTCCACTAGTAAAAAAAAAATCTTCTTCAAGACAATTTGATGTTAATAGTTCTAATAATGGCCCCATTTAGAAGAAAATAGAAGATAAAGAATCGTATGATTTGGGGCGGGGCTACCTTTGATTGACAGGTCACTAACAAGGTGAGCCGTAATCAGGAAAGAAGCAGAACAATGCGTATCCACGGCAACGTGTCAATAAAGTTATATATAGCGTTATATAGATAGAAAAGAGGACGTTTACCGATTTGGTCTCATAACTTTGACCCTTTCACTGTATTTTCACTTAATGACAGTTTATTTGAACGTTTTGTTCAGTAAAAATGTCTTTTTCAGCGTTTGGTTGGACTAACAGACACTCCAAGGAGTCGCTGGTCAGTTTTGTGAGGTAAGTAACAAACATTTTGTTTTTTGCTAGACAAAACTACGTAACATCCCAGTTAATGCTATGAGTCAGTCAGGTTGAGGTGTAGAGAGGCTGTAGTCAGTGATCAGATCCCTCTCCTCCTCCACAGTCCAAATATGGTCTGCTTCCTGTATCAGGAAAAAAAAGATGGCGACGAGTATAACGCTGAACTCGATCGGTTGATGTCACGGTGACTACGTCCATTATTTAAATACAGTTTATGGTTATAAGTTGGGATAGGAATGTGTTGATCTTTTATGATAAAATAAATGCATGTTTCTGTTTGCTTGTGATGCCATCAGAGCACCAACCACAAGAGATCAAATTTGGGAGACAAGAACAGAAAGCCAAGGCGATAAATCCAAACAGGCAGTATCCAGTGAAATGTGGGAAGTATTGCTGTGAGACTTAGAGTCAAAGTTTAAGAAATGAGACTGTCGTAGTTAATAGTTTAATGAGCCTCTGACTTGTTGACACTGCTTCAGAGTGGCAGCCTCCAAGTCAAGCTGGTGTGCAGCAGGGAGATGACATCAGTGATTAGGTAATAGCCAGTCAGATTCTCCATTGGTTACGGTGGATTGGACTACATTTACCAAGGGACCCGGCCTGCAGCTTTCCCACAGTAACACTGCTCACACTCCCCCTGCATGTGTTGATGCACACACAACATGAAAAGCATGCAAACAAACACATATTTGCACATTAACACACACAATCACAGCCCCCAAACACCCAAATACACACACTCTTATATCCATCTGTGGTAACTTGACCCTGCTGTCTGCAGCTCTGACTGACAGGCAGCAGGACCAGGCCCATTTCTTCCTAATTGGATTTGTGAGGCATCCTGCCGCAGGCTCCTAATAGCCTCTTGTAAGCCGCCACGGGCCCGCTGCGGACCACTTCCTCCGCTCGCGCTGAGAATAAGGGACCTCCTGAAAGCCATTTTTGGCTGCACACCCTGATTCCTCCGAGCTATTAGGGACGTGTAGATTTTGAGGGGTTTTGACAACAATGTCAGAACAACAGAACATATGGAAGAAAAACAGAAAAGGCAGAGAAAGAGGTTGTAGCGTTTGGAAAGGCTGATGGTGGTTTTTACATTTTGCAGTTGTTGCTGCAGGACATTTCTCCATCTGACTTCCTGTTCAAGCCAAAGTTTGTCATTTAAACCCCCGTCAGGAAATCAACTTATTTCTTTTTTGGTTTGTTTTGGTAATTTGGCTACTATGTTAGCTCTGCAACTTGGCCGTTGTTGCCTCATTTCTCTTGTTCCTTGCACCATCAAAGTTTGTTGCTGTGTCGTAACCAACATTACCAGAAAATTATAGATTTAACCCAGACGGCAACCTGATTTTGGTTTAAATTTGTCAACTTCCTCTGCATTAATTTCTGTCTCTGTTCAGCATCTTTCAGTCTGTCCTTACATCACATGCATGGCTCCTTTTTCTCTACACAAACTTGTCAGTCAGATTTTTAATTTTATTTTAATTAACAAAGTATAAAGCTGCCAGGAACCCAAAATACAAACAAAAGACACAGGTGTCTATGGAAATGTACCTTTTTTAAAAACCATTTATACATTCAAAAACAGCAGAAAAAATAATAAATAATAAAACTACAAAACAGTCTATTTGCATGTAAATTAAAAATAGTAATAGTTTTCATTGTAGGAAGAAAATTCACATTTTAAAAATGGTCTAGAAACATAAATGTCACACTGTGAAAGCTCCTATGATTGAACTTTAACTGGCTGTCTCAGCTTGTCTACATATCATATATAAATAAAGTTATTACTGTAAATAAAACATGTGTATTTCCAATAAATAGATGGACTCCAGAGGGTTAAGCTGCATTCTACCAAAAATTCCAGCAGGGGGAGCGCTGACCGCGACTGCAGAAGCATTTTGTTCCATTCATTTCAATACAAAATGAGAAAACTTCTCACTTGATTTATATATTTATTGTTCAGCGTTTGGTTGGAGTAACAGACATTCCAAGGAGTCGCTGTTCATTTTTTCTGAGGTAAATAACAAACATTTAGTTTTTGCCTTTTGCCAAAGTGAACATCCCAGCTAATGCTAACATGAATTAGCAACAAGATGGCGACACAAACCAACGGGTGACGTCACGGTCACTACGTCCATTATTTATACAATCTATGATTTAACCTTTCAGGTGCATCATGAAACATTCTGCAAAATGAATTTCTCTGCCACAATGATGGATTATCATGTTTATTTTCACTTTGAACACTTACTCAAGACTTTCAAGACTAAATTATGAGTTATGTAAATAAACATTCTTAAGTCGGGGAACATTTCTAAAAGACAGGAGAAATATTTTTGCAATATATTGTCTCTTCTGCACTGTGAATAACTTGGCTACATATTTTAAATGTGTTTAATGCAGAAGAAGATTTTATCTCAAAGAAAAGCAAAGTGTGAGTATTTCTGCTCAGCAGGCTTTCTCGTAATCTGAACTCAAAACAATGAAGAGAGGTTTTTTAGTCATAATAATGATTAAATATTGCATAAATGTGAGAAAATATGGTGTTATTGTGAGACAGTGTGCACAGCAGTGAGCAGGGAGGTACAGTAGGTGTTAAATAAGGTGATTTTGACTGTAGCGATTCAAATATGAGGCCAAAATGTGTGTGTTTTGTGTGTGTGATCCAAAACCTACTGAAAAATGTATCAGGTGAAAAGTCATCATTGCTGTGGCTGGATTATATCAACATTACAGATTCGTTTATGACAAGATAAAGATCTTTTTATAGGTTCTGAGACCTGTGGGTTTTATCTGTTAACAGTGAAATGACCAAAAAAGACACAAAATTACCAAAAAAAGACACAAAATGATCAAAAAAAGACACAAAATGACTAAAAAAGACACAAAAAGACAAAAAAAAGACACAAAATGACTAAAAAAAGTCACAAAACGACCAAAAAAAGACACAACTGTTAACAGTGAAATTACCTTTAAACATAACATGCATAAAGTCTTGCACTACCTGGACTGCAGCAAAACCACTAGAGGGCTGTGAGGGTCAGAATATCTACATATGTACAGTTTTACTTTGAGTTAGCAAAGGAGAATGATCGTCTATTATTAACCCTCTGGACTCTCCAAAAGCTCCAAATAATCCAGACTTGTTGCCTCCATCCAGACTAGAAAACAAAGCAGCGTGGAGCCCTACTGTAAATTTACCTCTAAAGTTCTGGCTGTAAACTCCATGAGGCCAGTTTCAGTTTGATGATGATATACCAAGTAAAACTGGAGACAAGCTCAAATAGATTTAGTATAAAATGATAGAACTGGATGGAACCCTCTGATATGTTAGATTTGACACCTTTGTTCACATTTGCAACATTTCAAATTCTTTATTGAGCATGATAGTGTTTTGAAAGTTAAAAAAATATTCAAAATCACATTTTATGTTGGACTAAAGGACTAAAAAAGACACAAAATGACCAAAGAAAGACACAAAATGATCAAAAAAGACACAAAATGACAAAAAAAGACACAAAATGACTAAAAAAAAAGACACAAAATGACAAAAAAAAGACGCAAAATGACCTAAAAAAGACACAAAATTAACAAAAAAAGACACAAAATGATCAAAAAAAGACACAAAATGACTAAAAAAAAGACACAAAATGACTAAAAAAAGACGCAAAATGACCTAAAAAAGACACAAAATGACAAAAAAAGACACAAAATGATCAAAAAAAGACACAAAATGACCTAAAAAAGACACAAAATGATCAAAAAAAGACACAAAATGACCTAAAAAAGACACAAAATGATCAAAAAAAGACACAAAATGATAAAAACAAGACACAAAATGATCAAAAAAGACACAAAATGACTAAAAAAAATACACAAAATGATCAAAAAAAGACACAAAATTATCAAAAAAGACACAAAAAAGACATGAAAAGGGTTCGTTAAGTTTGCAGCTTTTATAAGCAACCCGTGTCTGTAAACATGCAGCAGTTTTATTAAAGTTGGATATTTTCCTTTTAAAATAAATGCATATCATTTAATTTAGCAGCTTGTTTCTGGATGAACAGATGGCATGAATAATAGCCCTAAACACTGCAAAAAGACAAAAAACAACAGTGCTATCATCAGTAACTCAAAGCAGAAACTGTGTATGAATGTAATTGTGTGTAACAGAGAATACGTGAGCTGCCGTGCGGCAGATATTAATGTTCTCAAAACATGGCGAATGAGAGGAAAAACATGAAGCTCTTTGTTTTATTACAGGCATGGGTTTTCTTCTGAGTCATCATCAACCGAATAACTGGATACAAAAGGTCCATCATTCATATTTTATTGCTCAATGACGTGTCTGCTCTTAGATCTCAAGTCGGGTCGAGTCGTACAGAAGACGGGTTCAGGTCCTCATTTCTGACACTTAATTATGACTTTTTTTCAGTCCGTTTTATTGATTTAAAAAAATAAAGCAAATTATATATAAGCCTTGTACATCAAGCTGCAAACCGGTCTGTCCTGCCATGTAGAGCACTTTGAATCAGCTGTGGCTGTTTTAAAGGGTTCTATAAATAAAGTTGATTTGATTTGATTTACGTTCGGTTCTCAAATCAGTGAATGGCACAGGGTGGCGGAAATGCACTGCCGCTGGAGGCAGTATCAAAATGACCAATAACAGACACAAAATTACAGAAAAAAATAAAATTACTTAAAAAAGACACAAAATTACAAAAACAAACACAAAATGACAGAAAAAAAACTTAATTACTTAAAAAGACACAAAATGACTAAAAAAGACACAAAATTACTAAAAAAGAAACAAAATTACCCAAAAAAGACATAAAATTACTAAAAAAGACACAAAATTATTAGAAAAAACACAAAATGACAGAAAAAAGACACAAAATGACAGAAAAAAACCTTAATTACTTTAAAGAGACACAAAATGACACAAAAAAGACACAAAACTTGCAAAAAAAAAGACACAAAAAAACGAAATTACTTTAAAAATAGACACAAAATGACCCAAAAAAGACACAACAATTTAAAAAAAAAAACCCACACAAAATGATGGAGAAAAAAATACTTTAAAAAGACACAAAATGACCCAAAAAAAACACAAAATGACCCAAAAAAGGCACAAAATGACTGAAAAAACACTAAATTACTTAAAAATAGACACACAAAAAAGACCAAAAAAAAGACACAAAATGACTGAAAAAACACTAAATTACTTTAAAAAAAGACACAAAATGACCCAAAAAAATACACTAAATTACTAAAAAAGACACAACACCTGACCTGTTCTGCACATGTGCTGGCTGAAAAAATGACAGCGACTGCAGCCAATAACCAAGATGGACAAAGGCCAAAAGTCTGAGTCCACAAACTAATGGGTTAGATCACGGTGCATTATTGTTTTCACACAGTTTGTGTTTCCGATGGAAGGAGCAGCACATGTTCATCCTTAATTCATGAAGCCTTCACAGTCACAGTCTGACGGGAAAGTCTGATGTTAAATCACCTCACATCGCTCTCACTATATTACACAGAGAGGCTTATGAGAAATAACCGTCCTGGTAGAACAAAGCAGACGGAGCAGTGGTTGGCTGGTCGATCCATTCCAGAGGAGGAGGAGAAGGAGGAGAAGGAGGAGAACATCAGTGTTGAGTGATTAGAATAACAACAAGTGGAGATCTGCTGTGGAACATACGTGACCGACAAATCCATTTTTCAACCGCCGGCCGCAAAAATGTTTGATCTACCTCTATTTCTTCATGTCAACAGCTGTGTGTGTGTGTGTGTGTGTGTGTGTGTGTGTGTGTGTGTGAGGCCTGTCCTCCCCCACGTGAGGTAGTGCGGGAAGCAGGGAGGAAGAGGAGGAAGAGGAGGGAAGCTCTTATATTAATGGCTGCGGTTAACCTGAGGAGGTCAAACCCATTGGAGCTGTTGATGGATCTGGTCTGTAGGAGCTTTCTCTCTGTACACACACACACACACACACGCACACGCACACACACACACACACACACACACACACACACACACATTCTTGTACTTCTATCTTTGTGAGGACCCTCATTGTAACAGTGAATTCCCTTGCAAGGTTATAATAGTTTTGGATTTTTCATTAGTTTTAGTTTTAATTTTGTTGCAAATTTTTGTTTTCAAATTCAGTTTGTTTTAACGAGTTTTTAGAGTGAGTTTGCGGGGGGGGGGGGGGGGGGTTTAAATGCTTTAGTTTTTATTAGTTTTAATGTTAGTTGTAGTTTTTTGTAATGGGGTATTTGTTGGGTGGGAGATTAAAAGAGGTCACAGTCAATTTTGCCTTTATTTCCTTTGTCTGATCCATCTTCATTATGTATGAAAAAAGTTGACAAAGAGGAAAACGAAGGACATTTTTACGATAATTTTAGTTAGTTTTGTAACCACACAAAACAGTTTCAGTTAATTATCATTATCATGTAACCTTTAACCCTTAAAACAAAGTCTGAAATCTCAAAAAAGCCTTTAAAGAAGTGAGGACCAGCCGAAATGTCCTCACTTTGCAACAGTGTCCTCACTCTGTTGGTTATAAACATGTTCTTGTCCTCACTATGTAAGAAGTACAAGAACACACACACACACACACACACACACACACTGGCTGCAGGCCCATCAGTCTCTCTGGTCGTGGAGTTACAGTGTCATGATCGCTGCCGCCGTGTAGAAAAATGAAGATGATGAGGAGGAGGAGGAGAGGGCAGCAGGGATGAAGAGACAGTGGGAAAAAAAGATGATGGATATAAAAGAACATATTGTAGTTTTAGTTACAGGCATGTTCATCAGAGGAGGAAATACTGTCACTGATGAGGTAAACCTCAGAGAGGAGACACGAAACCAAATCAGTGTTTCAAATAACAAAGAAAAAGGAACAAAATAGAAACAAAACCACTTTTTTTCCTTTTTCATAAGTCCATGACCATGTTATTTGATCTAACCTATATTATAGTGCAACTACAGGTAATAACTAGAACATTTCCTCTGGGGAAATTCTGAAAGGGCCACGGGGGCTACTGCCGGTGTGTGTACACTATGATGAGATTCTTCAGAGATTTATAACAATTAATACTAGCAATGTTATGATACCATATAATATACAAGGAGCACACCTACAACAAGCATTCTTTTCCAAGTATTTATTTATACAGCAACCTATGCCCTTTAACCTTGAAATGTGTGTGTGTGTGCGTGCGTGCGTGCGTGCGTGCTTGCGTGTGTGTGTGTGTGTGTGTGTGTGCGTGCGTGTGTGTTTGAATCATGTGTATCTGGAGGAGTGTGCGTGCTTACGCGCATGTGTGTGTGCGTGTATCTGTAACTGTAATCACATCAAAGGATCAAAGGCAATCAACAGAATTAACTGCCACCAACTGTCAAATGTTCCGGAACAGTGACAGCAGAGGTGGACAGACTGGAATTTCTGGCCTCGAACAGAAAGCATTTTTGGCAAAACCATAATACCTATCATTGATCCGACTTCACTTTGAGCGTCCTGAGTTCTTCCTGAACGTCTACATATGTGTTTTTTTTAAGAAAAATGAAAAAATAGCTTTGTTAGAGCGATCTAAAAAAACTGTTACATCTCCCTTTTTCAGAAATCCTTCCTGCGTTTTTAACATGGGAGGCTGTTGGTGCGTGTTGGTGGCGCATCTGTGCGTTCTACGCCCAAACTATAACTCTGACACCTTTACTAGAGGATTGTGAGTGAGAAGACAAATTTTCCTACGTTTCTATCAAGAAAACCATGGAAAATGTCTAGATAAGACATAAGTAAAACTCTGTTAAATATTTTTGTTGCCCATTGGGACCCAAACACAAGTCTCTTCCTTAAGTCTTTGGTTTGTTCGGGCGCTTTCACAACTCAAGGCCGTTTGTTTCCTCCGAATCAGAGTGAAAGTGATACTTTTGGGGTTTTGTATTTAGTCTGGTTTGCTGCCACAGTGCATGAATGTAAGCAGAGCAAATTTAAAAAAGATTTGCAGAACCGCGTGTACGAAAGCGGAGGGCCGGAAATATATTTGCAGTATTATTTGTTATTGATTGGAAAGTTGGCGTCGGAAGATGTAAACACGGAAATAAACAAAGCAACATGGAACCGAACGCATCCCCAGTACCTTTGTTTGTTCTGGCTGTAATCTGCTCTATTGTTCCGACCAAAGGACGACCTGCAGATGTCAAGAAAACATCAAACTACAGCAGAAGTCCAAGTCTGTTCTCCCCCAGTCCTGCTGCATCTACCAGTACCTCAATTATAGGTTCATTACCTGTAATTGAGGTGGAATATATTCACACACTGCAAAAAAAAAAAGTCTAAAAACCAGATAAAAACACTAAATCTGAGGGAAATGATCTTGCTGCATGGACAGATAATTTACCTTGACAAGATTTCTTAAATTAAGATGATTAAATCTAGAATGTTAATAAGCATGGTGAACGCTCAAAATAAGAAATTAACTCTTAAAACAAGATAAATTATGTAACACTTCTAAAGTTTTTTTAGAAGAAACAAATCATTTGCAGGTCACTCTGCTCGGGCCAGTTCATCGTTGCTTGCAGCTTTAATTTATCTCTTTTGTACATTTTTTTTGTCTTTTTTGGTCATTTTGTGACCAAAAGAAGATGTAAAAAGACACAAAAAGACACAAAAATAGACACAAAAAGACCAAAAAAAGACATTAAAATACGTAAAATGACCAAAAAAGAAACAAAAGACATAAAATTGCAAAAAAAACAACATAAAAAGACATAAAAAGACACAAAAAAAGACACAAAAAGGTTTTTTTTTTATCTTGGTGAGAAACAAATAGTTTGTAGTGCATTTCAATCAAAGCACACTACAGTTTGTTTGGAAACAGACTGAGATCCTCTATTGTAAGTAAAGTCAAAGTTTATTTATAGAGCACATTTAAAAACAACCTCAGTTGACTAAAGTGCTGTTTAAAATACATTAAAAATCATACAAAAATATAGTAATAAATAAAAACAATAAAATAGTCATAAAAACTCAATCTAAAAACAGAGTTAGAGTTAAAAAGGAAATAAAAGAATAAAAATAAAAACAAAAGTGGCAAGACTGGCACTGGTTTCTACTGAAGATGGTAAAAAAAAGGTCCCGGGTATTTTGTTTTATTTATTTTATTATTATTGCACAATTATTATTTTATTGTTTTCATTGTTTTTATTTATTACTATATTTGTGTATGGTTTTTTAATGTATTTTAATAACTGTACAGTACTTTGGTCAACTTTTAAATGTGCTCTATAAATAAACTTTGACTTGACTAAAATGCATTATGTTTGATAGAAGCTAATTGAGAACTGCTAACGAGCACAACATAAAGTTATTCACCAGTTGATAACTTTAATGACGATGCAGTGAAAACACCATCAGTCTGTGTTCAATAAGAGCAGGAAACACCTCACTGCAACACCAGGGAACAGGTCCAGCACCGTTACCATGGATACTCCAGGATCAAAGCCTGCGTGTTGTGATGCGAGAGATAACGTTCTGGGGTTTGTGCTTTTTGAATGGCAGTCACCAGGAAGTAGCTCAAGGAAACAAACTGGTTTCCAAAGCGAAGCATCTGACACCAGTTAGAGTCCTAATTGAATCAAGCCTACCGTTCCTATGGACAGGGTTTCCCTCAGATGCTATCAGAGAAAAACAAAAGGATGATGTCAGAGAGGAAAAAGAGGAGAAAGAAGAAGAAGATGTGCTCCCAATTACGTGTCAGCGTGATGGATTAAAGAGCTGCATGTTGTAGGAGGAACAGACACGACTACTACTACTGATGAATGGAGGGATTATGTGTGTTTAATGAGCTGACATGACTGTTTCCAGACTAAAGGTGAAGCTTCACTTTAAAGGATTCACTCGGTTTATGTTTTATATTTATCTTGTTGTCAACAAAAACCATGTAATAACCAACTGGAATAAAGACTTGATCCTACTAACATGTATTGTCTGTGCAGCTAAAGCCTCCTCTAATATATCCTCTTTGTCGGTGCCGTAGAGCTCAATTGTATCCTAAAACCAGGGGTCGCGGGCCAATTGCGGCCCTTATGACGATATTTTGTGGCCTCCACCTTGATATGAAAGTTTAATGTGAGTTTTATATAATTTTGCGTCTTTTTTTGGTCATTTTGTGTCTTTTTCTAATAATTTTGTGTCTTTTTTTGCGTCATTTTGTGTCTTTTTCTAATAATTTTGTGTCTTTTTTAGTAATTTTGTGTCTTTTTCTAATAATTTTGTGTCTTTTTCTAATAATTTTGTGTCTTTTTTTTTAGAAATGTGTCTTTTTTGGGGTCATTTTGTGTCTTTTTTGGTAATTGTGTGTCTTTTTTAAGTAATTTAGAGTTTTTTCAGTCATTTTGTGTCTTTTTTGTAATTTTGTGTCTTTTTTTTGGTCATTTTGATACCGCCTCCAGCGGCCCCCAGGTAATTTGAGTTTGAGACCCCTGGTTTAAAGGATACGCTCTGTTTAGTTTTTATATTTATCTTGTTGTCAACAAACCCCATGTAAAGACCAACTCCAACAAAGACTTGATCCTACTAACATGTATTGTCTGTGCATCTAAAGCCTCATATATCATCTTCCTCTGTGCTGTAGAGCTCAATTGTATCCTAAAACAAGCTGAGAAAGCCAGTTAAAGTTCAATCATAGGAGCTTTCACAGTGTGACATTTATGTTTCTAGACCATTTTTAAAATGTGAATTTTCTTTCTACAATGAAAACTATTACTATTTTTAATTTATATGCAAATAGACTGTTTTGCAGTTTTATTATTTATTCTTTTTCTGATGTTTTTGTGTGTATAAATTTTTTTTTTTTTAAATGTAATTAAATGGTACATTTCCATAGACACCTGTGTCTTTTGTTTGTATTTTGGGTTCCTGGCAGCTTTTTACTTTGTTAATGAAAATAAAATGAAAAATCTGACTGATAGCCAAGTTTGTGTGGAGAAAAAGGAGCCATGCATGTGATGTAAGGACAGACTGAAAGATGCTAAACAGAGATAGAAATTAATGCATAGGAAGTTGACAAATTTGAACCAAAATCTCCTGGACTTCAGAGGTTTAAACTCTCATCAGCTATTTTTGTTGTTATCATTATATTTGTCCAAACAAAATGTACCTTTAGTTGTACCAGGCATTAAAATGAAGAAAACAAGGTCTAATATTTTTCTCCATGACTGTAGTATTTCCTAACAGTTGGTCAAAGTATTTTTGGCAACATTACTCTAATATAAAGAGGTACATAGTGTTTTTGTTGGGGAGTATTTTCCAGCTGCTCTGGACGAAATAATCTACAGTGTGTTTATGGTAAAAAATGAACCTGTTATTAATGTGTTATAATAGTTTTGTGATGGAGTTCTACAGCACAGAGGAGTAAAATGTTTCAGGCTTTAGATAATTTGTTTCTATGTTCAATTTATTGTTTATAATAATATGAAAAGCATAAAACTTCAACAGATTTCTCCTTTAAATTGTGTCTTTTTTTTCCACAACAAAAGTTCAGCCGTGCTCGAATCAAGTGACATTCATTTATTATATTTCCAACAGATACATTTACAACACAAACAGTTTTAAAAACCTGCCTGCTCTGACGACAGAGACTACAGAGCTTTGCTGCAAAGCACACGGACACGTCAGTACGTCAGTTAGTTAGTTAGTTTGTCTCCACGCTGCTCGTCTTCAGTCCTGAGCTGGAACCAGGGAGGGAGATGAACGGCGCAGGTAAAGAAAGCTTATTCACAGTGCTTAGGAGGACGCTCTAGTGGTTCTTTGGGACCCTCCTCCTTCTGGATCCACATGTTCCCACACTGGGATCAAATCCCTCTGGAGCCTTGTTTTTTTTTTTTTTGCTTCGTTCTGTTCTTTGGAAAAAACTGAGGACTCCATTTAAAAATAACAACAAAGAAAGCTTACTCACATCAAAGCTCAAAAAACGTCTGGTGTGGCCAGAAAGGAAACAACGCTGAACCCTGAAAGGATGATATGAATGTATTGGTCGGTTAACCCTTTGATGCACAACATGGGTCTAAAGTGACCCGATATGTATGAGTTTTTATGTTCTATATCTTTGCAATAAATTATTTTCATCATTCAGTATTCCAGGTTTTCCTCAATTTGTTTGTTTTTGATCATCATACATCATCATTTTATGTTTTCCTTAATTCATTTTTTAATAAAATCCCTTTTTGTGACCCATATCCATTTTTAGCTAAGTAACGTGCTAAGCTAACTACTTAGCTAACTTCTTGGCTAAGTATTTAGCTAAGTAGCTTGCTAAGCTAACTACTTAGCTAACTTCTTGGTTAAGTATTTAGCTAAGTAGCTTGCTAAGCTAACTACTAGCAAGCTACTTAGCCAAGTAGTTAGCTATGTAATACAAAAACTTTTTTTCTTCATAAAGTATGAGAGGCAAAATGGAAATAATGATCTTTTTTTTCAAAAACAAGATATTTAAAGAATACTTGGAATATTCAATCATAAAATGAGTTGATATCAAAAGATAGAGCACAGAAACACACAGCAGCATTTAATAACATGGGGAATGAATGAGGGTCATTTTTGACCCATGTTGTGCATCAAAGGGTTAAGCTAGATGAAGGTGTAGAACCTGAAGTGTCCATGAACCCTCTGAACCCCCTTTAAACCGCTGCCAAAAATACAATTATCGCAGAAAAAAAACAGGCATTATCATCGGAATTTGAACTTTCACTTAGTCTTTGAGTGGATCACCGGTTATGAAAGTTTCTGCTAGAAAAGTAACCAAAACAAAGCTTAAAATGTTGATATTTGTGTCAGAATCTCTTTATTCTCCATGTGTCATTTAAAATAAAGCGTTTTCACTAACCAGATCCTGTTAAAAACATTAAATTCTGCCCCTCAGAGACTCTGAGAAGACACGATTGATTCTGCTGAGACCAACGGTCACATGACAAATATTCACTGAGAATCTGTTTACACAGAGCAGAGAGGAGAGGACAGGAGAGGCTGTTTACACAGAGCAGAGAGGAGAGGACAGGAGAGGCTGGAAGTAACGGTTGTAAAAATGTAGATTGTTCAATACGAGAATATGTGGAGACACAATTTTTTTCCCAATATTCATGACACTGATTGCATTTTATTTCAATTTAAAAAATATATATATTTTATTAGAGAAATTCAAATTGCCTTCTTTCTTTTTTATGCACAAAAGAAATCTTTGAGTTGTTTCCACTTCTAGCCATAATTGTTCTGATTCCATAGAGCTGCAGGACTGTTTATATTGTTTATATTGCAGTGAAATAAAAGGCCACAGTGAGTAAAATGTAAAAAGAGCAAAAAACGGCCTGAAAACGTCTTGTTGGGGTTCAGAGGGTTAATGTATATTGATTCAATTATTAGTCCATCCGACTGTAGATCTGCCTTATGCCAGAAAGCTGATTGTCTGTCGCACAACACTTGGATATTTAATTTGAGTTTATTAACTAAATTTTGCATTTTGCATTGAAATACTCAACCCAAAGTTCTAGAGTATGATGGTGAAAGTGTCCGCATCAACAACAAATAAGTGACTTCTAATGGGTAGATGACAAAGAAATGTTGTTGTTTGACAAACTGCTTGTTGAAATAAAACATACCGTATTTCCTCAATTTAAAGCCGGGCCCCTTTTAAAGACCGGCCTCATTTAGTAACCGGTGATTTTTTATTAACCCTTAATAGGGCACTCATTGAAATACTTGCAAATTCCAAATTTCAATCCTAGAGAATATTGGATACGAATGTGTAAAAAAAAAAAACATACGGACCCGGGGGAGGGGGGTAATATTTTGAGGAAAAAGTTTACGCGATTAAAGTGGCAAATCTACAAGAAAAAAGTTGCAGATTTATGAGATTTAAAGTGGTGGATCTGCGAGAAAAAAGTTGCTTTTTTCCCCCTTTTTATCTCGTAAATCTCCCAGATTTGCCACTTTAATCTAGTAAATTTGCAACTTTTTTTCTCCAAATATTGGGGACCCCATTTTGATATCCACTGAGAACCTAGTCTCACAGGAATCTGTGAAATAGCCACGGAATCACACAAATTTCCGTGAAACTGACACGGATTTCGCTACAATGCAAGTTAATGACAGTCATATCCCGTGGCTATTCCATGGATATTTGTTCCTATTGGTTTGTTCCAAGTCACGTGACTTTCAAGGTCCCGGCGGTCAGAACAAAAAACATGGTGGACAGTTCTCTCATTTTTAGTGAAAAAAATCAATATTTTGACTTAGTTTCTGCATAAAAATGGATTTTGATCACATTTCTAGCGAGAAATATATGTTTTATTTTCTAAATATTCACTCAGTGAATGTACATAATCACTTTGTATGTTGGAATAGCCACGGGATATGACTGTCATTAACTTGCATTGTAGCGAAATCCGTGTCAGTTTCACAGAAATTTGAGTGATTCTGTGGCTATTCCACAGATTTTGAGTTAAGCGAATCCGTGGCTATTTCACGGATTCCTGTGAGACCAGGTTGTCTGTGTAAAACACTCTAAAAAGTGCCGGTCAGAGCTGCTCTGATTTCCTTTTTTTAATAAAAGCCTCCTTCAAATAATAGCCTGCCCCTATTATTATTTGAGGAAATACGGTAAAAAGTTGCAGATTTATGAGATTTAAAGTGGTGAATCTGCGAGAAAAAAGTTGCTTTTCCCCCCTTTTTTTCTCATAAATCTGCTACTTTTTTTGTGAAGATTTGCCACTTTAAATCTCTTAAATCTGCGACTTTTTTCTTCTAGATTTGCCACTTTAATCTAGTAAATTTGCAACTTTTTGATGAAATATTGGGGACCCCATTTAGATGTCCACTGAGGTTACCAAATATAGTTCTTCGGGTTAATCGAAGCCCCGGCTACTATTTGAGGAAATACGGTAAAAAGGGTTTTTTCCGTACATGATCCAGACTTCCCCGACTCGCTCCCTGATTGATCACATGGCCCACGAGATGTTGGCCGTGTGCTCCTTGGCCTTCATGCGCAGCACGGCGATGCTGGACGAGCGCCGCTCGAACTCGGGTTTGGTCTCGAAGGCGTGGTGGCCGTTGGCGGCCGGCGAGAGGAGGGAGTCCGCGCTGAAGAAGTTGTTGAGGGAGACGTGGCCGAACTGGTTCTGCTGGTTGGGGAAGCCCACGTAGCCGTGCTCGGCGCCGGCGCCGGCCGCCGACCGGGGGGAGTGGGAGTAGGAGGAGACGCAGGGAGGGGAGCCCCGGGGGATCATGCAGGAGGAGACCACGGGGCCCCCGGGGGCCGCGCTCGGCCACAGGTTGTTGGGAATCTGATGGGAGGAGGAAAAGAGTTTTAGATACAGAGGAAAGAGGAAACTGGAAAACTGGCATACATGGATGTCAAATAGCGTTTATAGATGAATTTAAACATTACACACATATTTACTATGTAAACACATTAAAGCAGGGGTCTCAAACTCGCGGCCCGCGGGCCAATTGCGGCCCTTGTGACGATATTTTGTGGCCCCCATACCAGACATTAAAATGAACAAGAAACTGAAGAAAACAAGGGTGGTCTAATCATTTTTTCCATGACTGTTTTTGTCTTCAGTAGGAACCACACACACACACACACACACACACACACACACACACATTCTTGTACGTCTATCTTTGTGAGGACCCTCATTGGAACAGTGAATTCCCTTGCAAGGTTATAATAGTTTTGGATTTTTCATTAGTTTTAGTTTTATTGTGAATTTTTGTTTTCAAATTCAGTTAGTTTTAATTTGTTTTTAAAGTGAGTTTGTTAGTTTTAGTTTAGTTTTTATTAGTTTTTGTGTTTTGTAATGGGGTATTTGTTGGGTGGGAGATTAAAAGAGGTCACAGTAAATTTTGCCTTTATTTCCTTTGTCTGATCCATCTTCATTATGTATGAAAAAAGTTGACAAAGACGAAAACTAAGGACATTTTCACTATAATTTTAGTTAATTTTTTCAGTTAATTATCATTATCATGTAACCTTTGACCCTTAAAACAAAGTCTGAAATCTCAAAAAAGCCTTTAAAGAAGTGAGGACCGGCCGAAATGTCCTCACTCTGTTGGTTAAAAACGTGTCCTGATCCTCACTATGTAGGAAGAACAAGAAAACACACACACACACACACACAGTATTCACTACTTTCTCCAGAGGAAACAGTCCGTGTAAGTAACTGCTGACAGCGATGTGTGTAGATTATCCAGATTAACAAAGACACTGCTTGTACAACCTCGAGTCCAAAAAAGTTGGGACGCCGGTTAAAACATTAATGAAAACAAAATGCATCAGATATGAATTCAGAGTGTATATTTCTACAAAAAAATCAGTTTGCACAAAAGATATATTGTCTTGTTTTTCAATTGAATATGTTGAAAATGTTTTAATTACGTGTTTTAACAATGTCCCAGCTCTTTTAAAATCAGTGTTGAGATGTTTATTTTTTATTTTTCTAAATGTTTTTTAAAGTATTTTGAACCAAAAGTATGTCAGTTCCTATATGGATGAAATAAATATACCTCACAATTTGTAATAATAAAACCAAAAGTATCTGCCTGTCTAGATCAAACATGCAGTACGTGAGAAAATATGTCTTCTGGGCACCAAAGTAACTTTTTTGCTCCAGATCCAAACAATGCCAGAGACATTTCTCGTCTTGTGATTTTAGAGAAGTTCACATATATTTTAAAAGTCATCATAAAAGTGTCATGCAGCATTTTTTATGATGTGATCAGAGAGCAAACAGAGCGGAGAGAACAAAGAGGAGAGAAAAGACGATATAATCCCATCTGCTCAGCAAACAGTAAACACCACATGAAGGATTTTTAAGACTTGAAAAAAAGTCTTTAACGTAAAAACTGAGACTGAACTGACAGCTTGAGCACATTCACATGACTTCATTCACTCAGAGGCAGTTTGTTCGGCTTCTTCGCCAACATTTCACTCAAACGGAGAAGACAAGCCAGCGTAAGTGAGAAGCATGTGAAGAGCATGTCAATTAATTTGTTCCTTTAATGCAGTAGTTCTCAACCTTTTTGAGTCGGGACCCGCAATTAAACATGTATGTTGTCACTGAACAGAATCTCACGCTCACAGTTCAGATCATACAAACTCAGTTGATACGATGAATTTTGGACAAATAATGAAGCTAAAACATCTCTCTGACCAAAATGACCAAAAAATTACATAAAATTAAGCAAAAAGGGACTCAAATTGACCACAAAAAGAAACAAATTGACCAAAAAGACACAAAATGACCAAAAAAGGAAACAAAATGACCAAAAAAAGACACAAATTGACCACAAAATAATCAAAAAAGACACAAAAATGACCAAAAGAGACACAAAATGACAAAAAAATAAACAAAATGACCAAAAAAGACACAATATGACCAAATAAGCCACAAAAAGACTAAGAAATACACAAAATGACTAAAAAAGGACACAAACTGATTAAAAAAAGACACAAAAATACACAAAATTGCTAAAAAAAAAAAAAAAGACACAAAATGACCAAAAAAGGCACAAAAGCGACAAAATTACTAAAAAAAAAACACAAAATTACCAAAATGACCAAACACAAGGATTACATTAAAAATGCTGAATGCACACTGCAAAATCTCTATGCAGAAAAAACTCTGCAAAAAAAATCATGTTACTACGCTTTCGTGGACTCCAGATACTAAGAAATTATTCCCACTTTATGGAAGCAAATTCAGTGAATTCAGCAAAGTAAAAGTATGAACAGAACCTCTGGACACCTTTTTCCCAAAGTATAGCTTACAGGAAATTCTCACAAACACCACAAACCAGCAGAACAGAGCTGTGGGAACAGAGGAAAGTCCACTTTTGACAGTTTAAACAAACTTCTGCAGCACGAAAATGTGGTTGAGAATCAGCTCGGCCAACATGTTCCTGACAACATGTGCCACGGATAAGCAGGACCGAAAAACAACAATATTGGCCAAAACCTCATAGTCAACTAAATAAAACAAAACTCTTTAAAAGCCACAAGAATGCAACCTCCGTGTCCACTGTGTTCAGGGAGACAGAAACACCCAGAGCCAGCATGGTTACAAGCAGGACGGTCCATTTAATGACCGTAATGTGGATCAGCTGTGAGGGCTGGTATCCAGGGGCAACTATCAGAAACATGTGCCGAGAAAATATGAGGCAGTACAACAGATTTCTGACCTGCCGGGGCATTTTAGAGCTGCTTTTTATAATTCTACCTCTAAGAATTCAATGCATGAGATTCTTTCTGTGGGTTTAAACCCCTCTGGAGTCTCTAAAAGCTCCAAATAATCCAGACTTGTTGACTCCATCAGACTAGAAAACAAAGCAGCGTGGAGCCCTACTGTAAATTTACCTCAAAAGTTCTGGCTGTAAACTCCATGAGGCCAGTTTCAGTTTGATGATGATATACCAAGTAAAACTGGAGACAAGCTCAAATATATTTAGTATAAAATGATAGAACTGGATGGAACCCTCTGATATGTTAGATTTGACACCTTTGGTGAACAAAGGTTGCAACATTTAAAACTCTTTATTGAGCATGATAGTGTTTTGGAAGTAAAAAAAAAAGATTCAAAATCACATTTTATGTTGGACTAAAGGACTGAAAAAGACACAAAATGACTAAAAAAAAGACACAAAAAGACACAAAATGACTAAAAAAAGACACAAAATGACTAAAAAAAAGACACAAACTGATTACAAAAAGACACAAAATGACCAAAAAAGGCATAAAATGACCAAAAAAGCCACACAAAGACTAAAAAAAGACACAAAAAGACAAAAAATGACCAAAAAAAGACACAAAAAGACTAATAAAGGACACAAAATGACTAAAAAAAGACACAAAATGACTAATAAAGGACACAAAATGACTAAAAAAGACACAAACTGATTTAAAAAAGGCACAAAAAGACACAAAATTACTAAAAAAAGGCCACAAAATGACCAAAAAAAGACTTAATGACAAAAAAAAAAAAAAAATGTCTTACAAAGACACAAAATGACGCTATTACGCTAAACACACAAGACACAAATAAAATGGAATCCCACTAGAATAAAAACCAGAGTTGATGACAGGATCACACACAATCACAAGATCACATTTATGTTGGTTTTTCTTTGTTTCTTTGGTTCCAAATGTTTTAATCCAGTAAGTCAGAATAAAAATCAATTATTATTATCAGGTCATATAGGTGAAGAATATACACCAACATGTCATTTAAACATGTTTTAAGTGGTGTAAACAGGCAGGATGGAAAGGATTCAACAATGGACAAAATAGCCCAAAACTCCATCTGAGGAGCCACCGGCTGCATGTTTCCATGTGAAAAACTCCCGAAAAGTCTCCACAACACTCAGAGGCCCAATCTGAGTTTCTAATAGAGAACACCTAGCAAAGAGGACAAACTGACAGTCTGCTCTCCTCTCACCTCATCTATACCTGACCTTTGTCCAAGCACAGGGAAGATGAATGTGCAGCGAACATGAAATCTGATATAAGGCCATTAATTCAGCCCTGACACCCCACAGACGCTCTAATCAGCTTCTTATCTGAAGATGGTTTCATAATAAGTGATTCATAGAGCTGCAGTGGCATGCTCTGATTTATGCAGATGAAAGTGTTGGGATTTAACCCATTAAAGCCGGGAAAGAGGATACGTCGTTTTGTAGTATTTGTAGTTTTTTCCACCTATTTTCGGTCTCTTGGCCAATGAAATTCATCAGAATACATGTGGGAGTGTCGCAATGCAACATGGGACTTTTCCAGAACTGTGAAATCATCACCAAAAAAGACACAAAATGACTAAAAAAAGACACAAAAAGACACAAAATGACAAAAAAAGGACACAAAATGACCAAGAAAAGACATAAAAAGACACGACATGTCTCAAAAAGACACAAAATGACCAAAAACAGACACAAAAAGACACAAAATGACTAGAAACAGACACAAAATGACTAAAAACAGATACAAAATGACCAAGAAAAGACACAAAATGACCGAAAAAAGACACAAAATGAGAATACATGTGGGAGTGTCGCAATGCAACATGGGACTTTTTCAGAACTTTGAAATCATCACCAAAAAAGACACAAAATGACTAAAAAAAGACACAAAATGACTAAAAACAGACACACAACGACCCAAAAAAAAGACACAAAATGACTAAAAAAAGACAAAATGAGAATACATGTTGGAGTGTCGCAATGTAACATGGGACTTTTCCAGAACTGAAATCATGGCGGAAGACGACTATGGCGGAGGGAGCTCAGATATAACAGCTATAAGCTCTCAGATACTTTTTGAATTTCATTTCTATCTGCTACAGAGGCTGAAAAATCTATTATTTAGTAGGAAGAGTTAACACTTCTGTTGAATTTACAGAAAAACTTCAGGTTTTAGGGGCTTATTTTAAAATCATCCAGCGGTTTTACAGGCATTTTAGACCTAAATGGGTTAAATAAATGGAGTATTTTAGAAAAGAGGAGAAGAAGAAGAAGAGCGCACGCCGCTGTGACCATTACGCACCACCGGCGTCTTTTACAGTTCGTCAAATAGATTAAAATCCATTTAATATTAACAATAATAACCTTAACTGTTAATAAAAACACTCACCTGTGTGTAGCTGTCGGTCCTCGGTAATACTGATAAATCATACGTGGCTGCAAAGTGAGTCTTGGCTTGTTGGATCTGCCCGTAGCGCTCTCTTTTCCTCCACTTTGCTCTTCTGTTCTGAAACCAAACCTGACAGAAAAAAATAAGAAATACAGTTAAATTATCAAAATATAAAATACATTAAAATAAGTGTGGCTATTTGATAAAATATCACGTGTTTTGCCTGATTTAAAAAGACGATTGACATAATTCTCGCTAAATAATCGGTCCAAAAAGTAAATTCAATACTTCTGCACGGGTTTATTAATAAATAAATAAAAAGTGTGTGTGCAATCAATAAATGTGTTTTAATTACTACATATGTTTATTGTGGTGTATTTATGATGGATTTTACGCAAAAAAACCCACTAGAAAATTACAAAAAACACACATAAAAACACATAAAACACACGAAAACCACACAAACAAAAAAGTACAATAAATACTTCTGCACGGGTTTATTAAAAGCAAAAAGTGTGTGTTCAATCAATAATTGTGTTTTAATTACTACACATATTTATTGTGGTGTATTTATGATGGATTTAGATGTTTACGCACAGCGGCGTAATTGCGTTTTATCGCCTTTTTCTTTATTTTATGGTTTCTTTTCTTAACAAAATAAAAGCCTGGTGATAAACGGTACCTGCACCCTGGCCTCTGTTAATTCCGTCCTCATGGCCAGCTGTTCCCTCACATAAACATCTGGATAGTGAGTTTTCTGAAAGACTTTCTCCAGCTCCTCCAGCTGCGCGCTGGTGAAAGTGGTCCGGTGTCTCCTCTTCTTGCTGCTGGACACGTTGCTGTCGCATTTGTCCCCCATGTCGTCCAAATCCGTTTTCTCCTGTCCGGTGGTGACAGGAGAGGCCCGCAGAGTGCAACAACTGTCCAAAGACCTGCCGAGGTCCGAGTGCAAAGTGTCCTCGTCTGTTTTTGGCACTCCGTAATTAGCTGCAAAGAGAAAAATAGAGAAATAAATACAAATAAATGCGCATACGTGCCGTTTTAACTCTAACTTAAACCTCTAAAGTCCAGGAGATTTTGGTCCAAATGTGTCAACTTCCTATGCATTAATTTCTGTCTGTGTTTAGTCCTTATATTACAATATTACATGCATGGCTCCTTTTTCTCCTCACAAACTTGGCTATCAGTCAGATTTTTCATTTTATTTTAATTAACAAAGTATAAAGCTGCCAGGAACCCAAAATACAAACAAAAGACACAGGTTTCTATGGAAATGTACCATTTTTACACACAAAAACAGCAGAAAAAATAAAAAAAACATTAAAACAAATCAGTCTATTTGCATGTAAATTAAAAAAAGAAATAGTTTTCATTGTAGAAAGAAAATTCACATTTTAAAAATGGTCTAGAAACATAAACGTAACACTGTGAAAGCTCCTATGATTGAACTTTAACTGGCTTTCTCAGCTTGTCTACATATCATAGGCTATATAAATAAAGTTATTACTGAAAATAAGGCGTGTATTTTCAATAAATAGATGGACTCCAGATGGTTAATTTAATGTTTTAAATTATCAAAATTATAGATCAACTTTGACCCTATAAGTGCATCATACTAAAATAAATCTACGAGGTGGAAAAAAGGAAAAAAGGAAAATTGAAAAAAGGCGAAAACATTAAATAATTTAAAAATAAACGCAATGCAAACAACAAAAAAGAAACTACTGGAAGTTAAATTTCCTCTTATTTTTCTTTTACTCACACACAGCTCCAGATAAATTGCTGTAATGTTGATGCACAAAAAGTGAAAGTGAGAGAAAAGTGTTTTTACGCACCGTTCTGTTCTCCGCAGGGCGAGGAGCGGTGCTCGGCGCTCTGCAGCCCGAAGGCCTGCACACATTTCGGGGAGGACTTGGTGAAGTACTGCGCGCTGTCCAGGCTCTCCATGACTTGGTCCATGTAGTAATCGCTGGCCTTCATCCCTTGGCTTTTCAACGCAAACTTATCCTCCATGTACTCCATCATGTCTCACCGAAATCCTGCTCGCTTTAATCAAAAATCACCATAAAGAGAAAAAAAAAGAAAAAACGATGCGTGGAGCGATGCGTTGTAATGCAATAATTCGCCAATGGAGTTAATTTGCTGCAGTCTTGAAGGCGCAACGTCTTTATAGCCCCAAAGAGAGCGAGATCCTTAAAGAGCTGCCCTCCTCTCCGGGTAGGAACCAGCTCCTCCCACGACCCGGAGTCCAAACCAAACAGCAGTTTGAAGTGATTCTGGAGCCACACAACGGCTCCGAGAGGAAACAATCAGAAGTGACTCTAATTTACAGCATGTTTAGACTTCCACAATGAGCCAATCATGTATCTGCAGCTCCGAGATGTGACTGAAAATGGGATTTAATCCATTTGTTAAAGTTCTGGAGGTCGCTGATCTCTGCTGTTCGTTTATTTCTTTATTTTTGGGGCAGTTTAACATTATTGATATTACTGTTATTGGAATAAAGTGAACAGAAAAATGCTCTGAATTTTACTTTACATGCATGGCTGGGAAAACATATTTTTACATAACTTATTATTCTAATAAATTACATTTGTGCTAAGAAAGTTGATTTATGTTTTAATAACTAGGCCCTACCATACTTTTAAAAACTTTATATTTCAAGACTATAAAGTATTTTGTTACTAATTTAACAAATGGGTGTAATAAAGCAAATATATTTCTAATATATTATATGTTTATAAACATTTAGGTGTTTTTTGTTAAAAACGCGCTCTTATAGAAAATGTGCGTTTGGCGCATGTTAAAGAAAATGACAATAAATGCAAACTGGTCATCTTAAATTAAACAATTTCATCGTTATTAATAGGACGTGCATGCTTTCGATTTTAAATGCAATCCAATTAAAAAGTCATTAATTAATATCCTAGGGCAAAAATATATTTATTCCCAGATGTTCAGAGGCTTCAAACACAGATCAAGTTTTCGCTCATTGCGTCTTAAAATGTTAATTTAATTGCGATTTGCGCCGAAAAAATGTTAAAATGTGCAGTTATTTTATTTTTGACCCATTTAGCTTAAATATAAAGATAACGATGTTCAATAGTTTGTTGCATGTTTGTCCACGAATTACAGTTCGTAATAAAATCCGTGTTTTAGGTCCCATATCTGCAGAAATATTAATATAATTTTGTCCTGAGAACGAGGCAGGAGAGCTTTAAAATCATAAAACATGCTGTTAAATTAAAAACACCGGATTTTTTCCCCCTCAGTGATCAGTAACAGTGGTTTTCTCTGATCTTTGGCAATTTTTCTCTTTGTGAAAAGCATGAAAACCCATTAAATTAGGATTTAATTTGACATGCAAAAGTCCCGTAAATGAGTATTGAGCTGTTTCTTGCTTGAATTAAAGCACAAACGTCCTCCTGGTGCAGGAGAAGGAGAGTTTCATTGAACCCTGCAGCCCTCAGGAGCAAACAGGGAGTTTCTGCAGAGAAGGACAGGAAGAGCGGTTCTTCTATTTCTCCTTATTGGAGGAATTATGTTACCACTAAAGGAGAAAAAGCCCCCATCGCCCACCCTCCACATCTCCACCCACGGAGCTGCACCACCTGCAATGCACACCATGCATAGCTTTGGTTCGCTCTGGGGTCAGTGGCAGTTACCTGCAGCTTCACGGTGCCACAGGAGAAAAAATAAAAATAAATAGAGGTGCTCTTAAGTAGCAGGAGGTGGTGTCTTATTGGGCTTCTAAGATGACCTGCACACTAGCTCACGCTGAGGAGAAAATGTGAAAAGTTCACTGTGGTCTGGTCGAGGCTTCGGCTGGAAATTCCTGCCACAATAGATGCAGCATGGGCTCGTAAAGTTTGGTCACTTTTAGGTGGAGATGTTCCGATACTCAGGAATCCGTGAAATGGCCACGGATTCGCTTAACCACTAATAGGGCACTCATTGAAATACTTGCAATTCCAAATTTCAACCCTAGAGAATATCGGAGGATATGACTTGCAGCCAGAATGTGTAAAAAAAAAATATTAGTAATATTTTGAGAAAAAAGTTTACAAATTTGTGACAAAAAAATCTCAAATTAATGGTAAAAAAAGTTACAAATTTGTGAGAACAAAATCTCAAATTTGTGACCAAAACAAATCTCAAATTAACGGTAAAAAAAAAAGTTACAAATTCGTGAGAAAAAAATCCTCAAATTAACAGTAAAAAAAAAAGTTACAAATTCGTGAGAAAAAAATCTTTGTGACAAAAAAAATCTCAAATTTGTGACAAAAAATATCTCAAATTAACAGTAAAAAAGTTACAAATTTGTGAGAAAAAAAACTCAAATTTGTGGCGAAAAATCTCAAATTAAGGGTAAAGAAGTTTACGAGATTAATGTGGTAAATCTATGAGAAAAAAGTAGTTTTTTCCCACTTTTTCTCATAAATCTGCGACTTTTTTCGCGCAGATTTGCCACTTTCAATCTCTTAAATCTGCGACTTTTTTCTTGTAGATTTGCCACCTAAATCTAGTAAATGCCACTCTAAAAGTCAAGTTCTCCTCATACAAGTCATTGAAGAATAACTCTGTTTGTACGACTGTTTCTTGCAGATTTTTTTCTACATTTTTCATTTTTACATTGGAGGTCAAGGTGAATACAGTTAATATTATTATATTATTATCATACTGATTGGTCAGATGTCATGGTGCCTGATCTTTGCTGATTAGCTGGAAGAAATCCATGTGGTTCTACGACCTCACAGAGAGACATGGGGACCCAGTTAGATATCCACTGAAGTTGCCAAATATAGTTCTTCGCCCTATAAAGGGTTAGCTCAAAATCTGGAATCACGGGATATGACATATGACATATGTCATTAACTTGCATTGTATTGAAATCCGTGTCAGTTTCACGGAAATTTGAGTGATTCCGTGGCTATTCCACGGATTCCTGTGAGACCAGGTTGATTTTTTCCCATCCGATACCGATTTGGATACTTGTGCTGTGGGTATCGATCCGATACCAGTATGTTATAAAAAAAATATCATCCTACACCTGCCAGACTGTGATATGATTATGATTGTGGTAAGGCCTGGCTCAGGTTAAACCCTTTGTAAAACATGAATAAAAACAGCAGATTCAAGTCATTTATTGTGACAATTATTTTGAACACAAAAATGACCAAAAAAGACACAAAATGACAAAAAGGACACAAAATGACCAAGAAAGACACAAAATGACCAAAAAAGACTCGGAAGATACAAAATGGCAAAAAAAAAGAGACAAAATGACCAGAAAGACACAAAATGACCAAAAAAAAAGACATAACCGACACAAAATGACCAAAAAAAGACAAAATGACAAATAGGACACAAAATGACAAAAAAGACACAACAACAGACACAAAATGACCAAAAAAGACACAAAAAAGAAACACAAAAAGACATAAAAAGGATTCAAAAATGGACAAAATAGTCCAAGACTCCATAGAGTTAAATAAAACAGTATACAAAACAGTAGTGCAACTGCAACTTAAATAAATAAATCTAGGAATATATTTAAATTAAAGTGCAGCCACAATATTGTAAAATGAAGGTACAGTATAAAAAACAGTCCAACAGCAACTTAAATAAATCAAGCACCACTGTTTTAAGCCTGATCTTAAAGGAGCGACCCAGTAAATAGATTACTAATTGTGCCTGGACTCCAGTACTCGCCGATTCCGATACCAACATTTTCAGCAGTATCGGAGCAATTTCCGATACTGGTATCGGAATCGGAACAACTCTACTTTTAGGCCAAAGAGTCGAACTAATTCTGCCAATATCTCATGTGTCGTCCACCTGGAAACATCTTCACTTTCACTTTTAATAAAAAACATGCCAGTTTGTTATAGCATCAGCACTCATCATGGTTAAAATATGACTGAACTGAGCTAACTCTTATTCATTCCAGCCTCATTGTGTGATCACAGTCCAACACAAGCAAAGAAAACCAAAACGTGCCACTTCAGAAGGCAGAAACATGACATCATGAAGCCCGAAGCCACCCTCGATTATAATTCAATCTGTTGAAACTTCTTCAAACTTGCCATGAAACACAGAAAAAAAAAAAAAACCTCCAGAGTTTATTTTCCCCAAAAGCACAAATTTTGTGGAGCTTATGAATGTCATTGGAGTCTGCAGAACATTTGGCTCCTGAAGCCGAATATCAAAAGGTGAAAGCTGCGCGTTCGTGCTTTAAAAAGTTTGTTTTCATTTTGTTTGTTTGTCTTTTTGTTTTTCCAGAAGTCAGGCATTCCTGCACGCTGACAAAGCTCCCAGTCACTTGACTTGAAGTCATCTGGGTTCACGTACACATGTTACACAAGTTACACAAGTTACACAAGTTACACAAGTCACTACGAGTGGAAGCAGAAGGAAGCCGGCAGCAGCATCGCTCAGACTGAAGCCAGATGCTGAAGCTCCTTTTAATAACGACACAATAATCATAAGAAGAAGATTTTATCTCACATAAACACTTTAAATGTTAAAAAAGTTTGGCAGAATTAATATTAACAGAGCAGCTAGATTATCTGCCGTCTTGTTGTTACCGGATGAAGTGGAAATGTTATGTAATGTAATTTTGTGTCTCTTTTTTTTGTAATTTTGTGTCTTTTTATAGTAATTTTGTGTCTTTTTTAGTAATTTTGTGTCCTTTTTGTAATTATGTGTCTTTTCTTGGTAATTTTGTGTCTTTTTTTAGTAATTTTGTGTCTTTTTCTAATAATTTTGTGTATTTTTTGGTAATTTTGTGTCTTTTATGTAATTTTGTGTCTTTTTTTGTAATTTTGCATCTTTTTGTAATTTTGTATCTTTTTTGTAATTTTGTGTCTTTTTTGTGATTTTGTGTCTTTTTCTAAATAATTTTGGGTCTTTTTTAGTAATTTTGGGTCATTTGGGGTTTTTTTGGTCATTTTTGTCTTTTTTGGTCTTTTTGTGTCTTTTATTGTAATTTTGCGTCTTTTTTGATAATTTTGCGTCTTTCTTTGTAATTTTGTGTCTTTTGTTGTAATTTTGAGTCCTTTTTAGTAATTTTGTGTCTTTTTTGGTGATTTTGTGTCTTTTTCTTATAATTTTGTTTCTTTTTTCTGTCATTTTGTGTCTTTTTTAGTAATTTAGTGTCTTCTTTTGGCTATTTTGATACTGCCTCCCATGTAATTTCAGTTAGAGTCACTGTCCTCTTGTCCTCATGCTTCAGTATAAAATTGATATCACAGATAATCACTGTTCAAGAAATATCATTATATTTTCAGGCTGCAACTGGTTTCCATATATTTATATGATAAAAAAATCACTCTTGAAACTTGTTTGAGCTGTCAGTCTGCATTAATTTTATTAAAGGTTAAAAACAGCAGCGTCGCTCAGACTGAAGCCAGATGCTGTGAAGCTCATTTTAATAACAACACAATAATCATAAGAAGATTTTATCTCATATAAACACTTAAAACTTTTTGGCAGAATTAATATTAACAGAGCAAACAGCAGCAAACAAAAAAGACCAGATGAGCCCACACACATTGTTAAAATGTTTTCTTGCTGTTTTTAATTTTAAAATACACAACACATTTAGATTTAACCATAAAAATAGACAGAAAACAGCTGAAAGGCTCCATGACCACTTGGTTTTAGCATTTTAGCATAAGTCAAATAACAGTTATAAAGAGATGAACAAACAAATAAAGTATATATAACAATACAGGGTCATGAACAAATTAGATTTTTTTTTTTTTTTAATCCAGTAGCAAAAAGAAAATGCTGTTCATCATTTTAACACCAATAAGACAAACCAGAAGGCACTTTAGCTCCAGATATAATCAGCTAATAATGTCAGTGCAATATAAAAATATAATGCAGTATCTCAAAGGAACAGACTTTATTATAAAAACCCAATTTAAAGTATGGATTATCATAACAAATGTGTATAAAAAGAGATGTGTTGTGTATATAAACACACATTTTATGATACATTATTGACTGTAAATTCAAATTCTGCACATTTTATAACAAATAATATATATTTATATGCTTAGAGATACACTTACTGCCATGCATCTGTATATTTATGTCACAAAAACCAAAAACAAGCTCTCTAAAATCTGACAGATTTCACTGATTCTGTTCTCCTTTAATTAATAAAAAAAACCCTCCAGATGTGATTTGTTGCCTGTGACATCAGTCCTGCATATACTCCTATGAAAGAACTGACTGTGACCAGTTTTCGTCTCTGTGATATTAAAAGCCAGCAGTTGTCGTTGGGGGAATAAACCAGTTTTGACTTTTAAAAGGGTCCGCTGCACAACGCTTTCTGCTTGTGTGACTTTATTCCTGAATTCTTTATAAGTTGGTTTCACATTTCCAGGAGCGTTTGCACATTCCTCACAGTTTATATCCATTTCCTACGTCTTTGCTTTGGCTAACAGAGCTGGCTAGTTGTGTATATTTGACACAGAAATAAATACAGAAAAAGAACCTCGCCTTATGTCATTTTTATGTCGAGAGTTTTGAGTTAAGGTTATTTTTACTTTCTTCATATTCAGACGTTTTAAAAACCATATATCTCTTTAAAATGATGCAACCATAACTTTCTTTTTAACTGATTTCCCTCCAATCCAAATCACATTCATCATGATTTACTGTTTTTAACTGAATAATAAATATAAAAGCACATTACTTGACATTCAAATCTGCTTTATACTTCTTTTTAGTGCAGCTGCATTTCACACACACACACACACACACACACACTGTAGATCAGGGGTTTCAAACTCGCGGCCCGCGGCCAATTGTGGCCCTCGTGACGATATTTTGTGGCCCCCATCTTGATATGAAAGTTTAATGTGAGTTTTATATGAATGGCACTTTACCGTGTTGTGTGTGGAAGGTCCCTTTAATTACTTTATTTGGTAATTCTATGTCTTTTTTTTGTCATTTTGTTTCTTTTTTAAGTAATTTAGGTTTTTTTCCTGTCATTTTGTGTCTTTTTTGGTAATTTTCTCTCTTTTTAAAATAATTTTGTGTCTTTTTTTAATAATTTTGTGTCTTTTTTGGTAATTTTGTGTCTTTTTAAAATAATTTTGTGTCTTTTTTAAATCATTTTTATGTCTTTTTTGGTAAATTTGTGTCTTTTTTTTGTAATTTTGTGTCTTTTTCTAATAATTCTGTGTCTCTTTTAGTATTTTTGTGCATTTTTTGGGCCATTTTGTATCTTTTTTGGTCATTTTGTGTCTTTCTTTGGTCAATTTCTGTCTTTTTAAAGTAATTCAGGTTTTTTTGGCCATTTTGTGTGTGTTTTTTTTAGTAATTTAGGGTTTTTTTCTGTCATTTTGTGTCTTTTTTTAGTCATTTTGTGTCTTTTTTTGGTCATTTTGATACTGCCTCCAGCGGCCCCCAGGTAATTTGAGTTTGAGACCCCTGATATAGAGTCACTGTCCTCTTGTCCTCATGCTTCAGTATAACATTTATATCACAGATAATCAGTGTTTGAGAAATATTGTTATATTTCCAGGCTGCAACTGGCTTCCATTCATTTATATGATTTAAAAATCACTCTTGAAACTTGTTTGAGCTGTCAGTCTGCATTCATTTTATTAAAGGTTAATCATTTCATGTTTTGTTGTACAGTGTCCTTGGGTGTTTTGAAAGGTGCTTATAAATAAAATGCATTATTATTGATAAAGGTACATCCTTTTTGCACTACAACCCCGATTCCAAAAAAGTTAAGACATTGTCTAAAACGTAAATAAAACAGAATGCAATATCATTCTCACCCTTTGTGACATATATTCAATTAAAAAACCTGTACAAAGACACTTAACTATATACTCAAACCTTTGTTTTTGATAATATATACTCTATATACTCTGAATTATGTTTTATTTATGTTTTACACTGCTTCCTAACTTCTTAGTACTTTTGTTTGTATGTAAAGTCATAATAAAACATTAACAAAATAACACAGATTTGATGTTAAAGCAATTTTCAAACACAAATGAATGGAAAGTGATGTCTGTCTGGAATTGTTTACAAAAAAATGTCCAAAAATCTAAAACTTAAATAAAACAGAATGCAATATCATTCTCACCCTTTGTGGCATATATTCGATTAAAAACTGTACAAAGTAAATAAATGGGTTACAAAATTGTGGGATAAAAAATAAAATAAAATAAAAACTGTACAAAGACACTTTACTAGATGCTCAAACCTTTGTTTTGATAATATATACTCTGAATTATACTTTTATTTATGTTTTACACAGCTTCCTAACTTCTTAGTACTTTTGTTTGTATTTATCATAATAAAACATTAACAAAATAACACAGATTTGATGTTAAAGCAAGTTTCACAAGTCTTCTGATTCATTCCTGTCTGGGATTGTTTACCAAAAACAAAATGTCCAAAAATCTAAAACTGTGCAGCATGCATTTAAAAATGGTCTGCAGAAATTGACAGTATACAAAAAGCTGCAGCTAAAACCTGCAATGCACACTGCTAATGGTCCTTTAATGGGTTTGAAGAGAGCACTTGGAGGGACTTGGATGCTGCCAGACTCCATTTGACAACATTTGCTGACTTGAGGTCAGGCTGGCGGGGCCGTCTGGGCTCAGAGGGACATTCTTCGTCTTATCTAAATGTGCGGTGAAGCCCTCGTTTCACCAGGCGATGGCTTTTGGATGTCTTAGGTTACATATAATTTACCCATAAACCAAAAGTAAACAAATCTAATGAAGGCTGGTGGACGACGGTTTAGCAATATAATTCCAGAAGCAGTAGTTGTGGAGAATGACTCTAAAAGTCTGAGTGAATCTGAACTTGTGTCAAACAAAACAACACTAGGTGCTGAATCACAACCTTAAGACTTATAGAAGGAGACAGAATGATGTCATTTGACTAATTAAGATTGAAATATAAACTATCACACACACATTTCTTTAGGTTCCTGCAAGTCAGAAGCTTTATATAGAATCCAATTTGGCATAAATTTACTTTGGGAATGTCACCAATTGAACAACTACTATACAAAATACATAACAATAAAGCTATAGGAAGAAGATTCTATGAGGCCTTTTATAAGTCCAATAAGACTAGAAATTAGGGCCGGGACTGGATTAAAAAAATGTATCTAATTAATTAGAGGCTATGTAATTAATGAATTGAAATTAATCGCATTTTAATCGCATATAAATATTTGACCTGAGAACAGTGAGAAGTAATTTTTTCCACATGGATTTTTAGTATACCATTGAATAATGACTGAATACATAAGCTTAAGCAACAAAAATATTGTTTATTTTTGTTCAAGTCCATAAATGTTTAAACAAAAAAAAAGAGAAAATGTTGTATATGTGAATAAGTTGTGAAACATAATTATTAGGGCCGGGACTTTAACGCGTTAATTAAGATTAATTCATTACACAAAAATTAACGTGTTAAAAAAATGGACGCATTTTAATCGCACTTATTTTTGCACCACGGAACGTTTCTCACTGGATGAGTTTCAGGCGGACCGATTATACTGGAGCACCAACTAGAGTTGATGAGTTGAGACAACAACAAACCACAGTGAACATGAAGGAAGAAGCTGATGAGACCTTTGGTTGGCCCCGTGGATGATGGGACATTTAGTTACTAAAAACCAACGGATGGAAGCGTCGATAAGAGCATGGTTGTGTTGCTATGCAACAAGGAATTCACATATCACCGCAGCACATCCAGCCTCAAGTATCACCTCAATGCTAAACATATAGCAGCTAGCGGCTAGTGTGGTAGCTAGCTTGGATTGTGTTTTACTTCAAAAACCAAAGTATTCTAGTTTACAGAAGGTCTACCTACCTATAGGCTACCTGGATTTATGAAATGTACTATATTTATAAATATGCTATTGCTACACTTAATGGCAAAAATTGCACTGGTCTGTTGGACTTGAACAACTTATGTATTCAGTCATTATTCAATGGTATACTAAAAATCCATGTGAAAAAAATTACTTCTCACTGTTCTCAGGTCAAATATTTATATGCGATTAAAATGCGATTAATTTCGATTAATTAATTACAAAGCCTCTACTTAATTAGATTAATTTTTTTTGTGGTTTTTGATGGTTTTTGAAGTAAAACACAATCCACGCTAGCTACCACACTAGCCGCTAGCTGCTATATGTTTAGCATTGAGGTGATACTTGAGGCTGGATGTGCTGCGGTGATATGTGAATTCCTTGTTGCATAGCAACACAACCATGCTCTTATGGACGCTTCCATCCGTTGGTTTTTAGTAACTAAATGTCCCATCATCCACGGGGCCAACCAAAGGTCTCATCAGCTTCTTCCTTCATGTTCACTGTGGTTTGTTGTTGTCTGAACTCATCAACACTAGTTGGTGCTCCAGTATAATCGGTCCGCCTGAAACTCATCCAGTGAGAAACGTTCCGCGGTGCAAAAATAAGTGCGACTAAAATGCGTCAATTTTTTTAACCCGTTAATTTTTGTGTAATTAATTAATCTTAATTAAAGTGTTAAAGTCCTGGCCTTAATAATTACTAATAAAGACATACTTAAAAAAACAAAAAAACAACACTAGTGACAAAATATATTCACCACCTGTCTGTTACTGTATGTGCAATAAAAATGTGGATTCTCCAGCGCTACAGTTGCTTAATGAAAGTTAAATAACCCCCTTGATGTCCCCCAGAGAGCCTGGAGAATCAGTTTCCCCCTGCAGGAGGACAGTGCTCTTGGGTTTCACAACAGCCCCCGAGTGGGCAGGACCACCACATCTCTGGCATACGCCACTCTCCCAGACAAGAAAAAAATCCCCCATCGGCTCGTATACAGTCAAAACACACCCTCCAGACATGTGCAAGTGCAAGATAGGAGGAAAATAAATAGACAGACGTGCATTTCCTGCCAGGGAGCCACTCTGCAGCTCCGACTATTTGTTTTGACGTTCATTAAGTTATCATTTCCAGGCGGCCGTCCAGAGAGGAACCTCCGAGCCCAGAAGGTTCACCGCCTCCGCTGCAGGGCACTCAGTGTTTGCGGACGGACGCCTTAGCTCTCCAAATTCAAACACACAGACAAAGCTATTATAATCCACAACTGGAAATAAAGAAAACATCTTTCTAATTCTAACACCAATGTTTGTGCTCGGCTCATGAAAAGCAGTAATTTCAAGCCCGCTGTTGGCGAGCGGGAGCTAAATATAGCCCCAGAATGTGGAAATTGCACTTAAATCTCTGGGCTTTATTAAACTTTACTCTTTAAGCAAGCAGGAGAAGTGGAAAAAGCAAGTCTCTTCCCATGGCTGCAAACTATAATTACCATATTTCTTCGTCGAGAGAGTAAATCAGCAGAGAAACAACAGTTCGGCGTCCAGAGAAACATGAATCCGCAGGTATTAAAGGTCCTGGTTCTGATTTCCTGCCATCATTTGCATATGAAGCGTGTCATTTGGTTCCATGTGTTTTGTTGCTGGTTGGCCGCGATCACATTCAGGCACTGATACTTGAGCTGAGTCGACATAATGGAAGCGCCTGGAGATATTTGGGCTGATCCGGGTCATATTGGTCTTGATTAATTTTCAGGACAGGGAGCTCGAGTTTTCAGCTGAGTTTGAAAAAAGGAGCAGCTGCGGGGGGATTCGGCACAGGCGATAAAATAGCATTATAAACAAAAATAAAGAAAGTCTTCTTCGTGGAGGCAAGAATTATCCTTGTGAGAGTGAAATCTATGGGGTCACTTTGCACAAATGCATAATAAAACCACATTGTTAGCTTTACGTTGCACCCAAAGGAAGCTTAAGTATTCTTTCCTGAACTTATATGCACATATAATTTGAAATTGCGTCACTTTTTGGTCAGAATATGGATCAAAAAAGGGACAAATGCATGGTAAAACCACATTGTTAGCTTTATGTTGCACCCAAAGGAAGCTTAAGTATTCTTACCTGAACTTATATGCACATATAATTTGAAATTGCGTCACTTTTTGGTCAGAATATGGATCAAAAAAGGGACAAATGCATGGTAAAACCACATTATTAGCTTTATGTTGCACCCAAAGGAAGCTTAAGTATTATTTCCTGAACTATATGCACATATAATTAAAAAATGATTCACTTTTTGGTCTGGTTCTGGATCAGAAGAAGACAAATGCATCTGCCTATAAGTCTCTCTGGGTGTTGAAACAAGGTGGTTGTAGAAGAGTTTGTGTTTTACTTGTGAACTCTGTCTCTTTTCTTGCCGCCTCCCCAGCCGTCGCTCAGCTGGACGGGGACGTCCCGGAAGGAGATGCGCTCCTTTTTTGACGGAGCGGACTTGACTCGCTGAGGAGATGGAACCTCTTTTCCTGCAGACACAGAAGGAAAAAATGCATCAATATCTTGTATGTTCACTACAGTCATGGAAAACATATTAGACCACCCTTGTTTTCTTCAATTTCTTGTTCATTTTAACCCTTTATCAGGCGAAGAACTATATTTGGTAGCTTCAGTAGATATCAAAAGTTAAAGGTAAAGGTAATATTTTCGAGAAAAAAGTTGCAAATTTACTTGATTAAAGTGGCAAATCTACAAGAAAAAAAGTCGCAGATTTAAGAGATTTAAAGTGGCAAATCTGCGCAAAAAAAGTCACAGATTTACGAGAAAAATGTGAGGAAAAAGCTACTTTTTTTCTCGCAGATTCACCACTTTAAATGTCATAAATCTGCGACCTTTTTCTCTTAGATTTGCCCATTTAATTTTGTAAACTTTTTTCTCAAAATATTACCTCCCCTCCCCCGGGTCCATATTTTTTTTTACACATTCCACATTCTGTCAGTATGTAATATCCTCCAATATTCTCTACGGTTGAAATTTGGAATTTGCAAGTATTTCAATGAGTGCCCTATTAAGGGTTAAATGGCATTGAAGAAGATTTTTACTGTCTAAATGACATATTTGATGTTCAGCGCTCATCACTGTGGTGTTTGTTCATGATTTCACTGGGTTTTTTGTCTGCTCAGCTATTTTTACGGGTTATCAATAATCGATTTAATACAAAAGGTTTCTAGAGGAAGGACTACATGCCTTCCAAAACAAACTGTTGCTACAGCTGTCCTAATAGGAATGTATCAGTTCTGGTACACCTGAGGATTTCCCTCTGAAAGGATCAAATCAAAATGTGCTTTCATATTGTCTTTCATGGAATTCATGCAAATTCGAACTTTCTACCTCAGACAAGGAGAACAGAGTTTAATCTGCACAATGTAAGTTTGATTTGTGCAATATATGCTATTTACCAGAACTCCTCCAGGACACTAGATGGTGAAACATTATTTCATGTTACACAACTAAATCTGGAAGCTTTTCTGTTGATTTTAAGCAGCTAAAATAAAGATTGTTGCTTAAACCGAACAATAATTTGCAACTCCTGACCTTTGAATTAATAAGATCTTGAACAAAGAGAACTGTGTATAATCTGCACAGTGTAAGTTTTGTGCAATATATGTTATTTACCAGAGCTCCTTTGTGGTAAACAAAACTAAAAATGAAATTAAGCTTTTAAAACAATAGATGTTGGATGTTGAAACATTATTTCATGTTACACAACTAAATCTGGAAGCTTTTCTATTGATTTTAAACAGCTAAAATAGAGATTGTTGCTTAACCCTTAATAGAGCACTCATTGAAATACTTGCAAATTCCAAATTTCAACCCTAGAGAATATTGGAGGATATTACATACTGACAGAATGTGTAAAAAAAATAAATAAACATACGGACCCGGGGGAGGGGGGGTAATATTTTGAGAAAAAAGTTTATGAGACTAAAGTGGCAAATCTACGAGAAAAAATGTGCAGATTCATGAGATTTAAAGTGGTGAATGTACAAGAAAAAAGTTGCTTTTTTCTGGTAAATCTGTGACTTTTTTCACGCAGATTTGCCACTTTCATCGAGTAAATTTGCAACTACAAATTTGCAACTACAGACATGGGGACCCCATTTTGATATCCACTGAAGTTACCAAATATAGTTCTTCACCAGAAAAAGGGTTAAACCGGACAATAATTTGCAACTCCTGATCTTGAATTAATTAGATCTTGAAGAAAGAGAACTGTGTATAATCTGCACAGTGTAAGTTTGATTTTGTGTAATGTTTGCTATTTTCCAGAACTCTTTTGTGGTAAACAAGACATATAAAATGAAATTAAGCTTTTAAAACAATAGATGTTGAAGATGTTGCATCACTAAATCTGGAAGCAAACAAAGAGATTTTTGCTTAAACCGAACAATAATTTGCAACTCCTGACCTTTGAATTAATAAAATCTTGAACTAAGAGAACTGTGTATAATCTGCACAGTGTAAATTTTGTGCAATATATGCTATTTACCAGAGCTCCTTTGTGGTAAACAAAACAAAAAAAATGGAATTAAGCTTTTAAAACAATAGATGTTGGATGTTGAAACATTATTTCATGTTACACAACTAAATCTGGAAGCTTTTCTATTGATTTCAAACAGCTAAAATAGAGATTGTTGCTTAAACTGAACAATAATTTGCAACTCCTGACAATTTAACTTTGATTTGAGTAATGTTTGCTATTTACCAGAACTCCTTTGTGATGAACAAAACAAAACAAAATGGGAATTAATCTTTTAAAACAACAGATGTTGAAGATGTTGCATCACTAAATCTGGAAGCTTTTCTATTGATTTTAAACAGAAAACAAGGGGATTTTTGCTTAAACCGAACAATAACTTGCAGCTCCTGACCTTTGAATTAATAAGATCTTGAGTTAAGTTCAGTCTCAGGAGCCTCGGGAGATTCAAGACAACACAATATGAAATCTGACTGTAAAGACTTAAGTCTGAGCAGGTGACTCTGGTGTTTGTGTGACTCCCAGGAGCGCCGCGTGCTGTATCAGAGGCCCTTCCATTTCACCTGGGGATCACTGCAAAGCTTTTCAAACACACAGTACAAAGGCAGCGCTTCTACCGGGCATGATGCGTTCCACGTGTAGAGCCCAGGACCGCCGCCTCCCGGCCACCCCACACACAGAGCCCAGCAGCGGGGAGGGCCCAAATATCTGCACAGCTGGCACACTGTATAGAATATCCTCCCACTCTTAAGTCATACCTAATCACACCTCTGGTTGTTTTCTTACCCATGTCCACTCTGTAACTCTGCTTTTCCTCTCTTCATCGTTTGTGTAATGTAGTTTGAAGATAAACCGCCGCAGTCTTTTGTGTTTATTTTTAAACATTTTAGGCCAGCTTTGGTGGCTGAATTTACTTTATTAACCCTTAATAGGGCTCTCGTTGAAATACTTGCAAATTCCAAATTTCAACCCTAGAGAACATTACAGACTGCCTGAATGTGTGCAAAAAAACATATGGACCCGGGGGAGGGGGGTAATATTTTGAGAAAAAAAGTTTACGGGATTAAAGTGGTGAATCTACGAGAAAAAAGTTGCTTTTTTTCCCACTTTTTTCTCATAAATGTGCGACTTTTTTCGCGCAGATTTGCCACTTTAATCTAGTAAATTTGCAACTTTAACATATGGACCCAGGGGAGGGGGGGTAATATTTTGAGAAAAAAGTTTACGAGATTACAGTGGCAAATCTATGAGAAAAAATGTGCAGATTTATGAGATTTAAAGTGATGAATCTACAAGAAAAAAGTTGCTTTTTAAAAAAAAAAAATTGTAAATCTGCAACTTTTTTCGCGCAGATCAAATTGCTTATTTTTCACTTTTTTTCTCGTAAATCTGCGACTTTTTTCGTGCAGATTTGCCACTTTAATCTAGTAAATTTGCAACTTTCTTCTCGAAAAAAATGTGCAGATTTATGAGATTTAAAGTGGGGAATCTACAAGAAAAAAGATGCTTTTTTTCCACTTTTTTCTCGTAAATCTGCAACTTTTTTCGCGCAGATCAAGTTGCTTTTTTAGCGCAGATCAAGTTGCTTTTTTTCACTTTTTTTCTCGTAAATCTGCGACTTTTTTCGTGCAGATTTGCCACTTTAATCTAGTAAATTTGCAACTTTCTTCTCGAAAAAAATGTGCAGATTTATGAGATTTAAAGTGGGGAATCTACAAGAAAAAAGATGCTTTTTTTCCCACTTTTTTCTCGTAAATTTGCGACTTTTTTCGCGCAGATCAAGTTGCTTTTTTAGCGCAGATCAAGTTGCTTTTTTTCACTTTTTTTCTCGTAAATCTGCGACTTTTTTCGTGCAGATTTGCCAATTTAATCTAGTAGATTTGCAACTTTCTTCTCGAAAAAATGTGCAGATTTATGAGATTTAAAGTGGGGAATCTACAAGAAAAAAGTTGTTGTTTTTTCACTTTTTTCTCGTAAATCTGCGACTTTTTTCACGCAGATATGCCGCTTTAAATCTCTTAAATTTTGCGACTTTTTTACTTGTAGGTTTGACACTTTAATCTAGTAAATTTGCAAAGGCATTGAAGAATGACTCTGTTTGTACGACTGTTTCTTGCAGATTCTTTTTCAAAATTTTTCATTTTTACATTGGAGAATAAGGTCAATAAAGTAAATATTATTATATCATTATCATACTGATTGGTCAGATGTCATGGTGCCTGATATTTGCTGATCAGCTGGAAGAAATCCATGTGGTTCTACGACCAACAGAGAGACATGGGGACCCAGTTTAGATATCCACTGAAGTTACCAAATATAGTTCTTCGCCCGATAAAGGGTTAAGTCATACCTAATCACACCTCTGCTTGTTTTCTTACCCATGTCCACTCTGTAACTCTGCTTTTCCTCTCTTCATCATTTGTGTAATGTAGTTTGAAGATAAACCGCCGCAGTCTTTTGTGTTTATTTTTAAACATTTTAGGCCAGCTTTGGTGGCTGAATTTACTTTATTAAAGGCTTTTGTCCAATTATCTGTTCTAAATCTGAAACAGAAACCTGGCACACATGTTGCTGATCTGAACGCAGGTTGTGCAGTCATGCTATAAAGTGTACGCAGATAACAACATGGCCACACGTTTGACCCGACCGCCATGACCAAATAAATTGTTTTCGATCATTTTCCTCCTATTAGAGTCGAACAGCAGACAAAATTGAGGGAGCAGATATGCAACTTAAGTGGTTTCCTCTGCACACGTAATGAAAATATTTTGTGGGCCTGGAAACGCATTTTATGGCAGCGTCCCAGCAAGTGGTGAGTATCATGTTGCAATAGGTTATAGAGTATTTATGTCGTCTTTACTGCAATGGCAAACCAAGTGAACCTTCCCACTTTAAAGCCTCACTTTGAAGTATGAATGCCACTTCACAGGCAAAAGATATACAATATTTTGATAAATGTTTTTTTTTTTTAGTCTGACTTTTATTGACTCATGCAGGCTGACTATAAAAAGATTTTATAGCATTTCTGTTTTCCTGATTTCATCCAAGTGACCCATTTCCTCTGATATGATGAGTTTTGGATAGGGCTGTCAAAAGTATCTATATTTTTTTTTTCATTTTTACATTTTTACAAGGTCAATAAAGTTAATATTATTATATTATTATCATACTGATTGGTCAGATGTCATGGTGTCACCAAAAAATCTCAAATTAACGGTTAAAAAAAGTCACAAAATTGTGAGAAAAAAAAACTCAAATTAATGGTAAAAAAAGTTACATATTTGTCAAATCTTATATTTGTGACCAAAAAATCTCAAATTAATGGATAAAAAGTTGTTGAGATTAAAGTGGCAAATCTACGAGAAAAAAATGTGCAGATATATGAGATTTAAAGAGATGAATCTGTGAGAAAAAAGTTGTTTTTTCTCCACTTTTTTTCTCGTAAATCTGCGACTTTTTTTGGAAGATTTGCCACTTTAAATCTCTTAAATTTTTCGACTTTTTTACTTGTAGGTTTGACACTTTAATCTAGTCAATTTGCAAAGTCATTGAAGAATAACTCTGCTTGTACGACTGTTTCTTGCAGATTCTTTTTCAAAATTTTTCATTTTTACATTGGCGGTACAGGTCAATAAAGTTAATATTATTATATTATTATCATACTGATTGGTCAGGTGTCATGGTGTCATGATGAGTTTTGAATAGGGTTGTCAAAAGTATCGATACTCAAAAAAAGTATCGATACTAAAACGTTGTATCTAGATACAATACTCATTTTCAAAAGTGTCGATACCTAGCCAATGAATGAACACTTAAGTTAAGTTATTGTTATTTTTTTATCAAGCTTGCCTAATATTGTGCACAGCATACAACCTCAAAATATTGTTCAAATTGTTATTGTTTATTGTATTTATTTATTTATTGCACTACCTCAGACCTGAAGCTTTTAACTATAAACTTACATTAATATGCCATCTATTAGCCATTTATAAATGATTTAGTTAGTTAAACATTAATAAAGGATGTATTTGATAAATGATGTATGTACCATCCTAAATGGCTTGTATACGGTTTATAAATGATGATTAAACATTAATAAACTATCTGTTTACCATTTATAAATGATGGTTATTGTGTGTATTAAGTGTTACCAATATTTCTGTTTTTTTTTTTTGCACGACCTCAGACCTGAAGCTTGTTATCATAGTTGCAGTTTCTTTTTGCGCAACTGTTTTTTATTATAAATATTTAATCTGTGGTTCTGTTAATTTTTACATGTTGCATTTTTCTTGTTAATAAAAATATTTCTGTTAAATTTAGGGGTCTCTGTTTTTATCCTTGTGGTATCGAAAATGGTATCGGATATTTTCCTGAGTATCGGTATCGAGTTGAACATTTTAGTATGGTGACAACCCTAGTTTTGGATGACCATTAGATGGCCTTTCCATGTTTATGAAATACCTAATTGGCTTTTTGAGAAATGCTCTAGCCTTACACATACATTCATATTTCAATTTGCCCTTCGCAATTTTCGATAAGTGGTGTTTTCATCGTTGCAGACAAAGAGTCTTTCTTTGCTCCCGGCCGTGGAGAACAACAGTCTGCCTGCTGAGCACGACGACACTCGCTCCTGCTGCTGCTGCACCTCGTGGAAATCATTTTCAAACCGTCACCGGAATCCAATTAGGCTTCGTTAACGGGACAGGGCTCTCCTTCACTTGTTTAATGTGGTCATCTGCCGTCAGGCTGTCAGTAGCATCTTTGTCACTCAAACTCCTGAGCCCCACTTCTCCTGACAGAAGGGCCAGTCATTCTTCACTGAAAGGACTTTTTTTTTCTCCCTTTTCTGCCCGTTTCCTGTCAGAGGAGAAATTCACGGCACTCTGTCCCCGGCCCGACCTTATGGCTCCCCTCCCCTCCCCTCCCCCCCCTCCCCCCTGAAACAGCCGACCGGTGGACTCAGTCTGGGCTGAATAAGCAGCCGTCTTTATCCCTGACTCGGCGCCCATGGGTGCAAGTGTGCAAACACAGAAACATCTGCACAGACATGTGCTTAATGTACAGGTATGTAGCCTGTATACACGTGCACACAAATATATGCATGGAATTACAACCTGTTTATCATTCAGTGCATATATATAATGTGTGTTTATGGATGCATGTAAAATAATAATATTCAGTTTCAATCAGGGGTCTCAAAGTCAAATTACCTGGGGGCCGCTGGAGGCAGTATCATATATCAAATGACAAAAAAAAAGACACAAAATGACTGAAAAAACACTAAATTACTTAAAAAAAAGACACAAAATGACCAAAAAAGACACAAAATTACTAAAAAAAGACACAAAATTACTAAAAAAAGACACAAAATGACCAAAAAAAGACACAAAATGGCCAAAAAAAAGACACAAAATGACACAAAAAATACACAAAATGACTAAAAAAAGACACAAAATTACCAAAAAAAGAAACAAAATTACCAAGAAAAGACACAAAATTACAAAAAAAGACACAAAATTACCCCAAAAAAAGACACAAAATTACATTACATAACATTTCCACTTCTTGCGGTAACAACAACACGGCAGACAATAAACGGTCCGGTAGCAGCTGCTTTTCTTATTGTTAACGTCGTCATAGAAACAAGTGAATCAAAAACTCACATTAAACTTTCATATCAAGGTGGGGGCCACAAAATATCGTCACGAGGGCCACAATTGGCCCGCGGGCCGTGAGTTTGAGACCCCTGGTTTCCATGTTTATAGTAAAAACTGAACAGTAATGCCTGACTAGTAACATTATTTAATATACTTCAAATTAAGCATTGGCAATAAACGTCTTTACCATTTACCCTGATTTCTAATTATGTGAGAGAAGGTTAGAAACCTTCAGTATTTGACAGAAATAATTTGAATTTTATGTTAAAACATTTAATGCCAGTTTGTTTCTGATCTTGTTCAGGTTTCAGTAAAAAAAAATGCCGATTTTGTGTAGAAAAACAACTGTGAAGTTCACAAGACTCACTTGCATGACCCAGAGAGTTTCTGCGAGGGTAATTGTTCTCTTTGCAAGGCTGGGCAGCTAAACTGTTGTTGGCCTGCAGTCCACTGGCGTGATGTCGACGTTCTGAGTATCCTGGGTCAGCCTGCACGCACCACACACACACACACACACACACACACACATAAATGAGGCCCAACATGACATGTCTCACGCAAGCAATCCAGCATTTTGAAAAACATTCAACAAGCAGCGTCTCTGCCGTCTGAACATATGTAAGAAAGGAGGGAAGGGGCCAGTGATCATAACTCAAACTGCTCTTTAACAGCACAGGGAGACCTGCAGCTCCCCACTTCAAAGACCTCACCAGCATCAGGATCGTTCACGGGTCTGGGCAAACTGCTCCAAAGTGACACTGGGATTTCTGCAAGTAAAATGAAGAAATTGCAGCCAGTTGATCCAATCGGAAGTGTCACTGAGGAGCTGTAAGCCTCAGACTAACCTCCCCCTGCTTTTCTCTAAAGTTTTGGCTTTTCCACAAGTTTCCATGTCTAATTTAATGCATTAACCCTTTTTTAGCAAAGGTAAAAACAAAGTGTATTAACATGATTTTACTTTTTTTGCAAATTTTTCTAATTTAGCTTTGTGCATTTAGCTTTTGTAATAAAATCTTTTGTGTTTATCGTTTTTTTGTTGTTGTTGTTTTTTGTAATTTATTTGTGTTTTATCTGTATTTTTTGTAATTTATTTCCATTTCCCTGTTTTAATTGACTGTTTTTACTGTTTTCAATTGTGTCTTGCTGTTTTTAATGTTTATGGAAAGCACTTTGAATCACCTTGTGTTGAATTGTGCTATACAAATAAACTTGCCTTGCCTAATTTTTTTGTGTTTTATGTGCGTTTTTTGCAATTTTTGTGTGCTTTTTTGTATTTTTATAGTGTTTTTAATGTTTTATGTGTGTTTCTGGTGTGTTTTGAGAGTGTTTGTATGTGGTTTTTGTAATTTTGTGTGTGTTTTTGGTTTGTTTTTCATGTTTTATGTGGGGTTTTTTTGTAATTTTTTGTGTTTTTGTGTTCAAAATGTTGATCCAGTAAGTCAAAATGAAAAAATAATCAGGTCATATAGGTGAAGTTGTGCTGAAAACAATGGTACAATACGTCATGGTAAAGATTTTTAAGTGGTTTATACAGGCAGAATGAAAAGGAGTCCCAAACTCCAAAGGGTTAAGTCATGTGAATGCTTAGACTTGTAAGGATTAAATGGAAGCTGATGAGACAGGCTGCGGGAGAGGGAACCTCCAGCGCAGGACACGACTCTGACTGCTGAATGTAAATACTGCATACCTCCACACGCATGCAACTGCCCCCCAAGAAAAGATTCAAATCAAGATTCGCTGTCATCTCATGAAGTGAATAAGGGGAAAAAGCAGGAGGGGAGTGTACTCACCACGAGCTGCACCCTGCCTCCGTTCAGAATGTCTGAGCTGATCTCCGGTAAGAAACGCTCGCTGAGGATAAGATAACAAAAAAAGAAAAAAGGCAAAACATTTGGGACGTTAGCGCTCGGCATATTTCAAATCAATTCAGCAGTTTCCCCTCTTCAATTCAATGCAATTACCACTGACTTATAGCATAAACACAGATGCCATGTCTGATAATCTTAATGTCTATTTGTTAGGCAGGGGAACACAGGCCGGCACGCTCACTGTTACACACAATATACAGAAGTTACTCTGCAGGGTTCTTTTATTATAATACTTTGGCATTCGGCATTAAAAATATATTCTATTATGTACTTTTTTGTGACGATGTTTTTTTTACTTCCTCCTCTTTCCCCTCTCTCTTATACTATTATTTATATATTGTATCTGTTATGTTTATGTGGTCAGTTTATTCATTTTATACAGACTGTGTCTAAATATCTAAATATTGTATAGTTTATTTGGTTTCGTTTTATGTGACCGTTGTTTGTTCTTAACATTATACAAATTTTAAATTTAAGGATGTGTGCAACATGTTTAATGTCGACACCAATGTACCTTGATATAGGTATGTCCCTCTGTTTTTTTTTGTATACACATCAATAAAAATATTAAACACAAAAATATATTCTGAAATGCAAGAATAATTTGATTTGCACCACATTTTAAATTAGCAGCTACTAGTAAAGTAGAATATGTTTGGATAAATATATAAGAGTGCAAATAAAAACAATAAGACCCACCACTACTGTTAAAAAGTGATTTTTTTTTCTATTAATTTAAAAAAACACAACATAAATCACCAATGGACAAACGCAGTGCAAAAAAAAGAGGAAAAAAAAGAAAAAAAGAAAAAGAACAACAACAACAAAATCACAAAACCAACCTAAATAAATAAAACGACAATAATAAATAAGAACTTTAACACAATAGGAATGGTGATGTTGGACGGTATTTGGGAAGGTGGGAAAGGTTTATTGAAGTTAACTTAACACTTTATTATTTTCTCTTTGGTTATTAAGTTGACTGATATACTGTATGTTTTATGTGGTAATTATGTTTGATGTTTGTTTGTGTCCAGTTTAGTTTTAATGTTATTTAATGTGTTAAAGTTCTTATTTATTATTCTAAAAAGCGATTATTAGAATTTAAAAAATCAAAGTCTCCCCTGACTCAATAATGTGTTTTACTTGTTGTAACTTCAATGGATGTTTCTGCAGAATGATTTGTGCAGTTTGACTCTAGAAGTCTGTTTTTGTAATTTCATCTGCTAAAAGAGGTAAAAAGAAGTTTCACCGTAAATCTGAGTCGAACATGTGAAAGTACAAGTAAAGGTTTGTGGCATCACAGCGAGTCTGTAATCTTATTGTGGACCGGAAAGCAACTTACACAAGTGTGATCTGTAAACTCGATACACACTTTTTAACCCTCTGGAGTCCATCTATTTATTGAAAATACACACGTTTTATTTACAGTAATAACTTTATTTATATATGATATGTAGACAAGCTGAGAAAGCCAGTTGAAGTGCAATCATAGGAGCTTTCACAGTGTGACATTTATGTTTCTAGACCATTTTTAAAATGTGAATTTTCTTTCTACAATGAAAACTATTACTATTTTTAATTTACATGCAAATAGACTGTTTTGTAGTTTTATTATTTATTATTATTTCTGCTGTTTTTGTGTGTATAAATGGAAAAAATGGTACATTTCCATAGAAACCTGTGTCTTTTGTTTGTATTTTGGGTTCCTGGCAGCTTTATACTTTGTTAATTAAAATAAAATAAAAAATCTGACTGATAGCCAAGTTTGTGTGGAGAAAAATGAGCCATGCATGTGATGTAAGGACAGACTGAAAGATGCTGAACAGAGACAGAAATTAATGCAGAGGAAGTTGACAAATCTCCTGGACTTCAGAGGTTTAATCTGGGTCATGAGCTGCTGTGTGTGGAAGCTAAATTGCTTTTAAGGCTCTGTTCACCAGATTGCAGAATAATGTCTTCTTTAATTTACCCCCGTAATATCTAAGCATGCATAGTTTTGCTTTTATCAGGTCAGGTTTTGAAATATCTGCCTCTGTGACTTCAAAGTGATATATATATATATATATATATATATATATATATATATATATATATATATTCACTTTGGAAGTGAATTTATGGTGCTCATATATATGTATATATATTGAGTTTTATATATATAAATATATATATATATATATATGTATATAAATATATATATATATATATATATATATATATATATATATATATAAATAAATATATATATATATATATATATATGTATATAAATATATATATATATATATATATATATATATATATATATATATATATATATATATATAAAACTCAATATATATACATATATATGAGCACCATAAATTCACTTCCAAAGTGAAGCCAGACTATTTGCATGGCTATATGCCACCAGGAGTAATATGTTTTTTTCTTCTTGTGTGAACTGATCCTTTAATTAACTGCAGATAGATAGATAGATAGATAGATAGATAGATAGATAGATAGATAGATAGATAGATAGATAGATAGATAGATAGATAGATAGATAGATAGATAGATAGATAGATAGATAGATAGATAGATAGATAGATAGATAGATAGATAGATGCTGAATAATATTTTTTCTTACATGGGTTTCCCCCCCTCCAAGAACACTTAAATTGCCTAAATTGCCTCAAAAAAATTTAAATCTCTTTAATTTTACCTAATTGAATAATGGAAAAAATGCTGAACATGCACATATTTTTAACTACAAAAGTTAAACTGCTTGAGAGAAGATTTCTCCCTCTTCATGAAGTGTCTCACCTCTCTGAGTGGGTGTGCAGCCACTGCTGATCTGGTTCCTGCTTCCCTCTCTCAGCCACCTCCGTCTGCTGAAGGCCCGGCTCTGCCTCGCGGACTGCACTCGACAGAAAACACCAAATAAATGTCACAGGCGATTATTTTCTTTCTTGTCGGTAAACTAACAATGTTAGTGAAGAATGAGAGTGCTGCTAAATCAGCGAAAGTTGCGGCGAATGTTCCTAAAATGACAAGAGGCGTAATCAACACTGCAGCGAAGGATTTGTGTTAACAGACGCTCACCAAAGTACGAGTTTAACAAATAAATAGCTTGCGGGCCTGATCTGTTTCACTGTAATTACAGCCGGCTAGAGTTCCCAGCACTGGGAGACATCAGACATCAGTCAGAGCTCCCAGCGTGTATGTTTGGGCTTAAGGTGGCGTATTTGTTTGGAAGTTCGTTGCTATAAAACATTAAAAGTTGCTGAAAGATGCAACAAGAGAGAATCTGCTTTTTTAAAACAATTTTCTGAAGCTTGTTGTTCTTTGTAAAATTCAATCCAAGCATTCTTTTTTATTCTAACAGTGTGTTAAGAGACAGAAATGTGAAAGGCTGCTGATTTATGAGTTATGCTGAAATCCCATAATAAGGTCATAATTCAGAGTAAACATTTATGTTGCGCTGACAGTAATGCTGCCGTGGAAGGGTGTAAACTGATAATGAACTCTGACAGCTCAATGCTGGAACTAATGATGCATTTATTTAAGCCATTTACTTGCTTTTGCGGAGCAGTAAAAGGGGAGAGAGAAAAGCTTTACAGTTTTCATGGGTTAATTGAGAAGCCCCACTAAAAATGTCAAGTGATAGATGCTTCCCCCCGGGGCAGCCAAGGCCAGGAAATGGCTACTCGGACTTCCCAAAGCTGAAAATACAGAGAAAGAGAGAGAGAGGGGCAGAGCACAGAAAAACACTCAGAGGAATATGTTAACTTGCTCATATACACTGCAAAAAAGCTAACGTGTGTTTTTTGGCCTAAAACAGTGATTTAAGTTGGTAAAACTTGGAAATATAAATTATTGACATTTAGGGCAATAATGTAAGTTAGCACAACAAAGGAAGCCAGTTGTCTGCTCAAAAACAAGTTTATGAGTTGTTGTTACTTATATCTTTAAGTTGGGGTTCAAAACAAGAGACAATAGTTCTGCTAACTCTTATTTCTTTGTTGTGAAATGCTGGAAAGCGGTGAAATTCGGTCATTAGCGAAAGCAAGCGGCTAACTGATGCTAGCGGCTAACTGATGCTAGCGGCGCTGCTTATTACAGCTACAAGAGTAGCCATTAGCGTATCAATGCGAACTCAAAATTGTGGTCACAACATTAGCTGACATTTCATAGCGGCGTTACAATCGTGCCAGTTCAGCACATTGCAGAAGTTAGCAGAAGTAAGGATTAAAAGTTATTACAATGTAAAATTATAAGTTAGGACAATTTACAGTTGAGTTGACAAAAATCTGAATTCAGAGTTGAGCAAACTCAAAAACAAAACTTAAAATATTTAGTTTAATTGTCCAACTTAAAATTTTATCGAAGTTTGTTGCCTTGAAATTTTGAGTTCACCCAACTTTTCTCTTTTTGCAGTGTACTGTACTCGAATGTGTATCAGAATTGTTCCGTCATCATGAAAATGGAGCAAAATAATGAAACTCTGAGGTGTTATTATAAATGGCCAAACATTTACACACATATCAGTACAATGAAAAGTCTCCTAAAATGTGTTTCCTTCATTTTATACTGTTTTTGTTCATTGGATGTACGTGATTTTGGCAGCATGTCCCACACACTGCTCCGCCTACTTCGGTGTGTGTAATTAGTGGTAAATGATACTAATTCAGAAAAACAATTACATAGTAATATTGTCCACAACAAGTTATTTGATAAAATGAGAAATTTTGATCATATATATTCTATTTTCATAATCATTTCAAACATGTTTCATGTGACCCTGAAATTGCAGTCCACCCTGTCATTATGGGGACACTGGCCCTTTAAGAACCCCTCTGACGCTCTCAGTGACACTTTTCCCGTCAATTTGTCGTTCTTTAATGGAGAATAAAACAGTGGCTAGTTGCAAAATAAGTATTTACGCTTATATTTAGTCATTTTCATCACACTATGTGGTGTCAACCCTGTCATAGTGAAATATCAGGTAATATAAAAAGCTTTCTGAAATCTGAAATATATTTTCTAAACAGTAACAGTCAACTTGCTAACTGAGTAATGTTACTAACTGAAAGTCCATCCATGTTACACCTATGAAGTCCAAGAGATTTTGGTTCAAATTTGTCAACTTCCTATGCATTAACCCTTTGGAGTTTGGGGCTACTTTGTTGGTTTTTGACTTGGTTGCTTTTGTAATTTTGTGTGTTTTTTTTCATGTTTTATGTGTTTTATGTGTTTTTTTGTAATTTTTTGTGTTTTTGTGTGTTTTTTGCTTCAAAATGTTGATCCAGTAAGTCAAAATGACAAAATAATAATCAGGTGAGGTTGTGCTGAAAAAGATGACACCAGCATGGCATGGTGATTATTATTTAAGTTGCATATACAGGCAGAATGAAAAAGAGTCAAAAACCAACAAAATAGCCCCAAAGTCCTGAGAGTTAAATGGAAAATCTGAACTTTTTTTTTTTTTAAATGGGGATGTCTCAAAGACACCTTATGGTGATATTGACTGAGATGAGCAACATTTAAAAGGTTTACTCCAGTAGCTCATAGAGTCTTTCCACTCTGAACCTTCCACTATAGTCCCCTCCTGACCCCTTTCAACCTCCTCAATCCCCTTCCAGTACTCCTCCAGGACATCAGGAGGGGGCCTGGAGGAGTCACGCCTGTTAAGAGGCGCTCTTAAGCACATTAAGCGATCTCGTCTCCACTGAGGAGGGGAGAGCTTTGACTTGATATCAGAGAGTTGGGGAGGAGGAGGAGGAGGAGGAGGAGGAGGGTGGAGGCTTTGGCCCGAAGCAAACCAAAAGCTGAAGCAGAGACAATTCTGGCACTCCGGAGCCTCCTCCCCTCCAAACTCACTGCAGAAACAAACAACACAGGGTCAGGCAACAGATCAGGACCAGATCAGAGCCTCACTGTGCCGTGAATGAGTCGAGCTGCAAGAAACACGAGCAGTCAGACAGTCATGTTGTAAAGTTTGGCCAGGTTATCCAAACTTTTTATTTATTTATACGTAAAACAAGAGTGAGCAAAATGTCAAAAAATAACTGTATTCTGGGAAATGGTATGTAGGGTGTTACAGCAAATATTAGGATATGGAGTATCTGTTACTTGTTTAGTGCTTTATTTATGTAAATTCACATAAGAGATTGATATCGCTCATGATGAATACCTGATCAAAGTACTGCTGCACTAGGAACTGGGGAAAGGAAACACCACCAACCAAAGATCAATGGATAACAATGGTGGAAGAAATCTTTTTAATGGGAAAATTGACACACATATTGAGGCTACATGAAGCACAACTGGTCATGAAATGGGAAAAACTGACCCTATATAGGACTCTAAACTAGCCTGGCTAACGTCAGACTAATCACAAATGAGATCTAGTCTGGTTACCAGCAATTCATTTCTCCGTAGAGGAGGTGTGGTTTACGATCCTCCAGAGCCGTTTATTGGGCGCTACAAATGTTTATCAAAAGCGTCTGTACGTAGCTCTTAGCCAATCGTATCAGTTATACCAGATGGCGTATGTAGAGCGACAGAAATTGATGTTTACATAGCCAGACTAGCCCATCTCTACTTTGGGACTAAAATGCTCAATTCTGCTTCTGCAACGTTTTTCTGCAGCATGTTCTGACTCTGGCTGCTCTGTAGTTTCAGCTCACAGAGTGTGTGTGTGTGTGTGGTGTGTGTGTGTGTGTGTCTGTGTGTGTGTGTGTGTGTGTGTGTGTGTCCGTGAGAGAGTGTTGCTTGCTGCTTTGCTTCTCCAGTTCTCGCTTTCTGCAAGATTATTTATTTTCACGCCTTATTCCCCCTCATGTCATTCAGCCACACACATCCACTGATTTTATGGTCAATAGACGAGCTGCTGGGGGTCTCTGGCGGCTCCACTGTCCCCCGGCTCGTAGCCAGATCACCGTGGTTACAGCAGCGAGCGGTAGCGGGGCTAGTTGGTAGATTAGGCTTTGGCCAAATCCTGTCGGAAGCAAGGCTAAAACATTCTTTTTGGTGGTGAAACAGGAGTGTAAAGTCAAACGTTGTTCTTCTTTTAAAATAAACTTTGGCTCTAAACTATCTAGAACATTGTCTACAGCTAGATCCAAAGAGAACTTCGCGTCTGCAGCATGTAAGAAAACTACAAAACTACAAGCTTCCGTCTGTAGAGTACGTGTCATCGTCTTGCTGTCCCTCCCCGTTCTGTGATTGGATCCCTAAAACAGGGCTAAGAAATGGCCATGGACACCAGACACTTTAGCAGTTAGAAAGAAATTGAGCGCGCAAGGCAGTATAGGAATACCCAGGCTAAGTAAAGTACATTACATAAGTTGAAATACTTGCTGACTTTTTGTTTCACATGGGGTACGACCCACAGTCTCCTGGTTTAAAGTTTGTTTTTATATTGTGACACCTGACTTCCTTCTTTGCCCTGCACATGCAAAACTTACGCTAGAGGATTATGTGGAGTGACATATATGACACACAAGCCACTCAGTTGGGAGTGATATTGTGCATGGTTTATGACAAATAACTATGCAAAAACGAAAAATTAACAACTAACACAGCTTTTAAAAAGAAAATGTTTAAATGCTGTGTCATGTTAATGGTCATTTCTCAGAGATTTCACAGACTTGAATCTTGGCTTGCAATTTGTTTATAAAGTCTTGTACTAAATCTTTCTTAAATAGCGTGAAACTTGACTTTAGATTGGCCCTGACAGACTTGAAACTTGCCCTGTTAGACTTAAAAACAGCTAAGCTACGGATAACCATTACCTTGTTTTGTATTGCATAATGAAAACCATTTTTGAGAGCCCTGTTTTTCATGGCATTTGCAGAGTGGAAGAAGAATCAGAGCGTGTCTGAAATTTGAGGATCCTAACATGTTTTGAGTTGGGTGACTGTCTCTGTGAGCGACTCTGTATGTTTCTTCCTTAAGTGTGCCAGTGCATCAAACATATACACTATGAGGAGAGAGCTCGGCTGCCTGAGATAAATAGAAGCGCTGAGATTACGGGGGTGAAATTGAATGCATATGAATGGTGGTAAATAGTCTGACATTAAGGTATTTTGGATGATGGATGATAAACAAGATGATTGTGTTTCAGCTGGACTTTGTAGATGACTTGAAGTGTGAAATCGAGTTAAGTGCTCAGGAGGTAGGGGTTCCAGGCTGAAATAAAAATATATACCCTTGTGTCCCTCTGACATAGGGACGGATGTTTGGTGAGGTTGGATCGCAGTTTGGATGGAAGAAGGAGGTTGGAACGGGTGAGCGTGCCTGGGGGGGTTTCTGTGGAAGGCGTTGGTGGAAAGTAAGTGGAGAAACAAGGAAAAAACGCTTGGGGGCATACAACATCTTCAACATCTGCAGCACTCAGACACTTGATGATACAAGGGAAGAAAAAAAAAGAAAAAAGGACAGTGTATTTCTCTATTTTTTGCCTGTAAAAGAAAATGTTTTGTGGCTCTGCTCCATTCTCTCCCTCTCTATCTCCCACTCCGGGTATGTAAGCTGATACCCATTTCAAGTGGGTTACTCATGTCCAGCACATCCACACAAAGAGCCCGGATAAAATAAACACGCCGCGTCGGATATCTTGGAAAGAATCTGTCATGGGTTTGGGGCTAATCACCTCCAGAAGGGGCTTGACTCCAAGCCTGAAACGTTAGCCCCTGCCGGGGAGCGCTGGCTGGGCCGGGCTGGGCTGGCTAGTCCCCGGGCACTGGGGATGGATCCGGAGGAGGGGGTGCCTCCCACAAGGTCAGGACCAGGGGAGCGGGAGTTGAGGCTGGCTCGGGCCCGTTTACAGAGACACGCCACCTTCTGCTGGCACCGCCGCCGCTTCACGGTCAGCCTGTAAAAAGGCAGCAGGAGTCGTCTCCACCAGAACCGAACTGGTTCGAGTTTCGCATTTTACAGGATTCTTCTCAGTTGAATTATTGTAAAAGACTGGGGACATTAAGCGGAAAAGGGAAGGGTGATGTTCTAACCCAGGGGTCTCAAACTCGCGGCCCGCGGGTCAATTGCGGCCTTGGTGATGATATTTTGTGGCCCCCACCTTGCTATGAAAGTTTAATGTGAGTTTTATATGAATGTCTCTTTACCATGTTGTGTGTGGAAGGTCCCTTTATTGCTCCAGCTGGAGCTTTGTTTCACTTGTTTCTATGACGACGTTAACAAAAAGAAAGGCAGCTGCTACCGGAGCGTTTATTATAATCTGCCATGTTTACATTTACATTTAGTCATTTAGCAGACGCTTTTATCCAAAGCGACTTACAGGAAGAGTAAAGCAAACAATCAAGGTATAGTGCAATAATAATTAGTGCATCAATAAGTGCTAGATAAGTGCATGTTGTTGTTACCGGAAGAAGTGGAAATGTTATGTAATGTCATTTTGTGTCGTTTTTGGTAATTTTGTGTCTTTTTTTTTGTTATTTTGTGTCTTTTTTTGTAATTTTGTGTCTTTTTTTGGTAATTTTGTGTCTTTTTCTAACAATTTTGTGTCTTTTTTAGTAATTTTGTGTCTTTTTTTGGGTCATTTTGTGTCTTTTTTGTGTCATTTCGTGTCTTTTTTTGTAATTTTGTGTCTTTTTTTGGTGATTTTGTGTATTTTTTAAGAAATTTAGTTTTTTCTGTCATTTTGTGTCCTTTTTTAGTAATTTTGTGTCTTTTTTTTGGTAATTTTCTGTCTTTTTAAAGTCATTTAAAAAAAATTCTGTCATTTTATGTTCTTTTTTTAGTAATTTTGTGTCTTTCTTTGGTCATTTTGATACTGCCTCCAGCGGCCCCCAGGTAATTTGAGTTTGAGACCCCTGTTCTAACCAGTGACCCCTGTTACTTTATCAGCTGATGTAGCTGTTCACTCGAAGACACCAGTCCCGTTTGATGAATTATTGAGACAAGGGTGGAGAGGAGAGATAAGGATATTGGAAAGAAACAGAACTGGAAATATTGTTGTAACGTAATAGGTCATTTGGATGGAAGCGAGCCTCGACTGCCAGTTGGCTGAGAGCTTATCCACAGCTACACTGTGCTCGGAAACAACTTCAGCGTCAGTAATCACAGAGTTGGAAAGTAAAGCACCTGCAGTTCATAATAGACACTTGATAACATAATGATGCTGTCAAACTCAAACTCAGTTTTTCACGTTACAAATATATTATCCGACAAAAAGTTATTAGTGGGGAAAAACAACTGCCACCACTTCCAAAATGCTCAAGTGGAGCTTGTCAGTCACTGTTTGGCAAATCACTTGCTGCTGTCAGAAATTCTAAAGGATTTTATATAAGAATCCTTTAAAAACATGTGAATTATGTTGCTGCTTGATCTTTGGCTGCTTCGGCAATGAATCAGTTTTAAAGGGAAATGAGGCGACTCCTTCACAACGATTCTACAAACAAATTACTAAAGCGATCCGCCCAGAAAGATAAAGTGGAATGAAAAACATCCCAAAGTTGAAGGTAGGATTTTTTCCCTTTAACATGAAATGACAAGCAAACATGCTGGATTTCTCCACAGCTTATTTACAGGGTATTTCATTTCTCTCATTTTGTGTCTTTTTTGTCATTTTGTGTCTTTTTTAAGTAATTTAGTGTTTTTTCAGTCATTTTGTGTCTTTTTTTTTTGTAATTTTGTGTCTTTTTTAAGTAATTTAGTGTTTTTTCAGTCATTTTGTGTCTCTTTTTTTGTAATTTTGTGTCTTTTTTGGTCATTTTGTGTCTTTTGTAAGTAATTTGTGTCTTTTTTGGGGTCATTTTGTGTCTTTTTTTGTGATTTTGTCTTTTTTTGGTCATTTTGTGTCTTTTTTAAGCAACTTTGTGTTTTTTCAGTCATTTTGTGTCTTTTTTTTAAATTTTGTGTCTTTTTTTTGGTCATTTTGTGTCTTTTTTAAGTAATTTAGTTTTTTGGGGGGTCATTTTGTGTCTTTTTAAATTTGAATTACGTTGCTGCTCGATCTTTGGCTGCTTCGGCAATGAATCAGTTTTAAAGGGAAATGAGGCAACTCCTTCACAACGATTCTACAAACAAATTACTAAAGCGATCCGCCCAGAAAGATAAAGTGGAATGAAAAACATCCCAAAGTTGAAGGTAGGATTTATTCCCTTTAACATGAAATGACAAGCAAACATGCTGGATTTCTCCACAGCTAATTTACGGGGTATTTCATGCTTATGGCAGCATTGGACTTGGACCAGTCACTTCACTGGCTGTTGGCAAACGCTTGTTGTTTCAGCGTCCCCGTGACTGCTGGATGACCGCGAGCGTGGTGCTCTCTGGATGTGAGGCCTTGACCCCGCTGGGTGGGGGTGATGTTGGGGTGCAGAGGAAAGATGGAGACAGGCATGATAAAAGCAGCCCCCCCCCCTCCCCTGTCCTCCCTCATGCCTTCCCTCCAGCTCTTCCCTCCCTTTTAAGTCTGGCTGTGGACGTCACAATGCCAAATCATCTCTCCACCTCAGGGCAGGGCAGGAGGCCACAGCAGGAGAGACGCAGAAGAGAGAAGTCTGCCTCTTCCAGGACTATCGGACTACTTCACACCACAGCCAGCACACTCTTTGAAGATCGTTTTACTATTTATAACAGTAACAATAAAGTTTTAAGGAACAAAGTATGTCATCTGTGATAAGTTAAAAACCTGTTTGGCTATGCAAAACCACTAATAGAGAGGAAATAAAATGACTTATTTTTGAAGGCCAACCTGGAAATTAGTAGCCTGGCTAACGCCAGACTATATCACAAACTTTTAAAGTCATAAACTGTAGGAAACACACCGTTTTGCTGTAGTAATATAACATTTTCATGTAAAATTAATGGAGAAATACCACAATGTCACAAAGACACATTTACCCTAAAAATAACGGGATTATTCAGTAGAAAACCAACTCACTGTATTTTTTACGGTGAAGTTCTGGCAACCACAGCTGCTGGTACTTTACTGTAAATTAAACAGATTCTTTTTTACAGTGCGTAATGTACTTTACTTACTAGAGGTGGGGGAAATAATCGATATAGCATAGTATCGCGAATTTGATTCATAACTGCAAGTATGGATAATTAGCGTTCTGGCGGCCCGCCGTTTTCAGCGTTCCAGAGACGGGCTCAATTTTAGGAAAATACTGGAGATAGTGGTATCATATGTAACTAGAAGATCTAGGAACCTAAAGGTACCATGTGTGTCAGGATATCATGTCGGGAAGTTGTTGAAATAACTCTGCAAACTTAGGCCATTTTTTGATGTTTTGTGCTAGCATGGCTAATGTCAGACTATATCACAAATGAGATATAGTCTGGAGAACACCTATTCATTTCTCCGTAGAGGAGGCGTGGTTTACAATCCTCCAGAGCCGTTTATTGGGCGCTACGAATGTCTATCATAAGCGTCTGTAGGTAGCTCTTAGCCAATCATATCAGTTATACCAGATGACGTATGTAGAGCGACAGAAATTGATGTTTACATAGCCAGACTAGCCCATCTCTACTTTGGGGCTAAAATGCTCAATTCTGCTTCTGCAGCGTTTTTCTGCAGCATGTTCTGACTCTGGCTGCTCTCTAGTTTCAGCTCACAGTCTACCGGGTGTGTGTGTGTGACAATAGACAAGCTGCTGCGGGTCTTTCGGTGGCTCCGCTCTGACCCGGCCACGCATTTCTACCATTAAAACCGGGGGCGCTGTTGCGTTATTCTACCATTAAAGCCGCGAAAGCAGATACGTCGTTTTGTAGTATTTGTAGTTTTTTCCACCTATTTTCGGTCTCTTGGCCAATGAAATGCATCAGAATACATGTGGGAGTGTCTATAAGCTCTCAAATACTTTTTGAATTTCATTTTCTACCTGCTACAGAGGCTGAAAAATCTATTATTCAATAGGCATTGACACTGTTGAATTCCCAGGAAAAAAGCAAGTTATTTTAAAATCGCCCAGAGGTTTTACAGGCATTTTATCCAGGCGTTTCAGGCCTAAATGGGTTAAGTTTAACTCTCCCATCTTCTGAAGTTTCATTCTGTTCAGATGTTCATATCAGACCAAAAAAAACAAAAGAAAAAAACACACAATATTTACAAGTCTCAAATCCTACCTTGTATGTTATTCCTGTTGTGTTGTACCGGCCTGTTTGGTGCCTCCACTGGACCCAGCGGGTAACTGCACTTTCTGAACAAGGCAAGACGGACGGAGGGATCTGGGGGAGTAAGAGAGAGAGAAGAGGGTCAAAGAAGGACAAGGCTGGCCTGAAATCAGAAGCAAAAAACATGAACCTACATTGGGAAAATTTTAGAGCAGCGCTCTGGTTCCACTCATAGACTGTATAAAATAGGTTCCACTGAGGCAGATGCCATTAGGAGTTAGTGCAGACATTGACCTGAGACATTGACCAACATGACAAGAGCCCTGCTATTTTTTGTCATTTTGTGTCTTCTGTGTTTTTTTGGTCATTCTGTCTTCTCACTTTGTGTCTTTTTTTGGTCATTTTGTGTCTTTTTTGGTCATTTTGTGTCTTTTTTTGGTCATTTTGTGTCTTTTTTGGTCATTTTGTGTCTTTTTTTGGTCATTTGTGTCTTTTTTTGTTCAATTTGTGTCTTTTTTGGTCATTTTGTGTCTTTTTTTGTCATTTTGCGTCTTTTTTTTTTGGTCATTTGTGTCTTTTTAGTCATTTTGTGTTTTTTTAATCATTTTGTGTCTTTTTTAGTAATTTTGTGTCTTTTTTGGTCATTTTGTGTCTTTTTTTGGTCATTTGTGTCTTTTTTTTGTTCAATTTGTGTCTTTTTTGGTCATTTGTGTCTTTTTTTGTTCAATTTGTGTCTTTTTTTGTCATTTTGTGTCTTTTTTTAGTCATTTTGTGTCTTTTTTAGTCATTTTGTCTCTTTTTTTGGTCATTTTGTCTCTTTTTTTAGTCCTTTGGTCAAACATATATTGTGATTTTGAATCTTTTTTTAAATTTCAAAACACTATCATGCTCTATAAAGAATTGTAAATGTTGCAAATGTGAACAAAGGTGTCAAATCTAACATATAAGAGGGTTCCATCCAGTTCTATCATTTTATACTAAATCTATTTGAGCTTGTCTCCAGTTTTACTTGGTATATCATCATCAAACTGAAACTGGCCTCATGGAGTTTACAGCCAGAACTTTAGAGGTAAATTTACAGTAGGGCTCCACGCTGCTTTGTTTTCATTTTTTAGGGTCAAAGAAGGACAAGGCTGGCCTAAAACCAGAAGCACAAAACCAGGACCTAACATTCGGAAAATCTTAGAGCAGCTCTGGTTCCACTGAGGCAGATGCCATTAGGAGTTAGTGCAGACATTGACCTGTGTGTCGTTGGAGCAACATGACAAGAGCCCTGCTATTTTTTTTGTCATTTTGCATCTTCTGTGTTTTTTTGGTCATTCTGTCTTCTCACTTTGTGTCTTTTTTGGTCATTTTGTGTCTTTTTTGATCATTTTGTGTCTTTTTTAGTCATTTTGTGTCTTTTTTTGGTCATTTTGTGTTTTTTTTGCAATTGTGTGTCTTTTTTGGTCATTTTGTGTCTTTTTTAGTCTTTTTTTGGTCATTTTTTGTGTCTTTTTTAGTATTTTTTTGGTCATTTTGTGTCTTTTTTAGTATTTTTTTGGTCATTATTGTGTCTTTTTTTGGTCATTTGTGTCTTTTTTTGTTCAATTTGTGTCTTTTTTGGTCATTTTGTGTCTTTTTTGTCATTTTGTGTCTTTTTTTGGTCATTTTGTGTCTTTTTTTTGTCATTTTGTGTTTTTTTAGTCCTTTGGTCAAACATACAATGTGATTTTGAAACTTTTTTTAAATTTCAAAACACTATCATGCTCAATAAAGAATTTTAAATGTTTCAAATGTGAACAAAGGTTGCAAATCTAACATATCAGAGGGTTCCATCCAGTTCTATCATTTTATACTAAATATATTTAAGCTTGTCTCCAGTTTTACTTGGTATATCATCATCAAACTTTGTTTTAATTTTTTAGGGTCAAAGAAGGACAAGGCTGGCCCAAAACCAGAAGCAGAAAACCAGGACCTAACATTCGGAAAATCTTAGAGCAGCGCTCTGGTTCCACTGAGGCAGATGCCATTAGGAGTTAGTGCAGACATTGACCTGTGTGTCGTTGGAGCAACATGACAAGAGCCCTGCTATTGGAATCATGCATTTACAATTGTGATCAAAGAGCAGCTCTCCTCTACACGACCGTGGCATGATAGACGTGGCAGGACGACTAGTTCTCGGTGCAGAGCGGAGGTGAGGTCACCTTTCACTGCAGCCGCACTCAACCACCACAATGAACCTGAATGAAAGTCATCACGGGATGACTTGTCAAGAGGTTTCTTGGCAATCGGTATTTCCTCTGCAGCCTCTCAAATAAGGCCCAATAAGAGGCGACAGGTCCTGGCTTCTGCTGTCTGTTACGGCTCGTTAGCATACACGGGGTGGAAAGGTTTCGCTGCTGCTGCAGCACGGTTAAAGGAACAAAGACAAAAATGAAAACAGGCAAAAATGAGTGTGGATTTTTTTTTTTCCATTTTAGAAAATGGATTTATGTCCTGGCAGCAGTTCGTTCCATATAGTGATGGATATTTGGTGTTAAAAGATTAGGAATGAGTAGGCAGGAAGACACATTAGTTCAGGTGCAGAAGGATGGCTGAACAAAGGAAGCTTTGTATTTTAGGCGATTTTGTCCATTTTTGAATCCTTTTGATGTCTTTTCTTGTCTTTGTAAGTCATTTTGTGTCTTTTTTTAGTCTTTTGTGTCGTTTTTTTTAGTAATTTTGTGTCTTTTTGTGTCTTTTCTTTGTCATTTTGTGTCTTCTTGGTTTTTTTGGTCATTCTGTCTTCTCACTTTGTGTCTTTTTTGGTCATTTTGTGTCTTTTTTTGGTCATTTTGTGTTTTTTTTTTATCATTTTGTATCTTTTTTTGGTAATTTTGTGTCTGTTTTTAGTCATTTTGTGTCTTTTTTAGTCATTTTGTGTAGTTTTTTAGTCGTTTTGTGGCTTTTTGTGCCTCTTTTGGTCATTTTGTGTCTTCTGTGTTTTTTTTGGTCATTCTGTCTTCCCACTTTGTGTCTTTTTTGGTCATTTTGTGTCTTTTTTTTGGTCATTTTGTGGGGTTTTTTGATCATTTTGTCTTTTTTGGTAATTTTGTGTCTGTTTTTCATCATTTTGTGTCTTTCTTTAAGTCATTTTTTGTCGTTTTTTATTCATTTTGTGGCTTTTTGTGCCTCTTTTGGTCATTTTGTGTCTTTTTTTAGTCATTTTGTGGTTTTTTTTGTCTCTTTTTTTAGTCATTTTGAGGGTTTTTTTAGTCATTTTGTGTCTTTTTTTGGTAATTTTGAGTCTTTTTTTAGTCCTTTAGTCCAACATAAAATGTGATTTTGAATATTTTTTCAAATTTCAAAACATATAACATATAAGAGGGTCACATCCAGTTCTATCATTTTATACTAAATATATTTGAGCTTGTCTCCAGTTTTACTTGGTATATCATCATCAAACTGAAACTGGCCTCATGGAGTTTACAGCCAGAACTTTAGAAGTAAATTTACAGTAGGGCTCCACGCTGCTTTGTTTTCTAGTCTGGATGGAGTCAACAAGTCTGGATTTGGTGCTTTTGGAGACTCCAGAGAGTTAAGGAATAAGGAACATGAAAGTTTCTGATTTATTTCCTATAGCAGTTTGCTAATAATATATGAAATGACTCTGTTTAAACCTAAAGTATTATACACAAGCACCAGAAAAATGCACCTTCAGTAAAAATTAAACATCTCAAACTTAATTGAGGTAGAATTTATTGCAGATTTTTTTGTAATAAACTGTGTTTGGTTTTAGCAAGGTGTCCCATTAAACTGGCAAATAAATGTAGGTTCTACTGTGCACAAACTCACCTCTACGTCTTTTCTGCTGCTGCTTTGCTGGTTTCATGTTCTGAGCTCTCTTGAGCATTTGAAGAGCCGTGTGGCTGTCGGTGAAGCCCCTGGAGACAACGAGGACAGCAATCCCATTCAATTAAAAAGCAAAACACACAAACAGGAGACACAATGACATGATAAGAATATGATTTACCATTCTTCCAGAATCTTTTCTGATCTTTCAGCGAGACCTCTGAGCACCGGCGTCGAAGCAGGAGATTTGCTTCTGAAATCATAAAGAGATTGTTGCCCTTAACAACGTGACATGCACAAATTTACAGATTCATATTTTAGAATTTTACCACTTAGATTTTAAAAACCATCACATAATAATGGCAACAACTGAAAACATAAAGCACAGAAAGCGTCTTCTTGAATTTAAAGTATAAGAACAGTCTCCTCCTCTCTTCTCTCTCAGATTGAAAACATATAGAATGTTAAATTGTCCGTGTTGTAAGAATGTCAGAATAATCCGGGTACAGTATACTAAAAGGGATAATATGAGGGGACCAGTTCGGACGCATGGCTAACACCTACAGTATGTTCACCAACTTAATTTGACTTTGAATCCAAGTCTGTAAACAGTAGAAAAACACACAGCAGTATTGTGATGTCAACATCACTGCAATAAACGATATTGTCATCTAAGACCAATGTGTGTCGCTGGTATAATGATAATAACACGATTATAATAAACTTTCTTAAGAATATTCACACATGAATGTTACAAAATAGCAGAAATTATTTTACTTTTGTGGAAAAAAAATAGGCGGTCGCCTAGAGCGCCATCTGCTGGAGGGGCGCCACCACTCACCCTCGAGGGATAAAAAAAAAAAAAACAATGATACTTTTCGATGCCCATTGTCGCCCTCGCTTCGTGTTCTGTCTTGAAAATAACAAATATTAGCAAAATAAAGAAACAGATAAATTATGACATTTTCTCAGTTGTGGTGCTGAGTCACGTGACGTGTGGTCATTGCCTTGCCCCCCTTTAGACGGTTAGACCGCTGTCACAGAGGTCACGTCAAGTGACAGACACGTTATGTTTTGGTATATTGTGCAAGATGAAACGGCCATCAAAGCTCTCTGGTTCACAGTATCAAAAGAGAAGAAAAGAGGAGGAGGAGAAGAAGTCTTTTTGTGTGAAGACGTTTCATTTGTATTAGCTTGCTAGCTAGGTTGAAATAAAGCAACGCTTGCTTAAGACAGTTAAGCACATTTTTCGCGGGCTTTGCACTTTCATCGTCTCTCTTGTCTCTAACTTTATTAGCGGTCTCCAGCTGTGCTTCTTTGCAAATTTACTTGTAAGTTAATAATTATATAGACAGACAGTTGTATTATATAGCCTGGTTGGCACCATGGGCAAACAAAAACGGGAGTTCCACCCTCCGTGAAACAGCAAGCGGAGCTGTTCAACACGAATGGATCTCGCCTAGGGCACCAGATGGGCTAGTGCCGGCCCTGCTGTCAGTGACACTCAGTAATTAGTCTTTGTGTTGTTCTACCTGTTGGAGTTCTCTGGGGAAACTCTGGCTCCAGCAGAGTTCACCTGTTCTTCAGGCAGCCATGCCTGCTTGGTCCTCCTGACGAGCGGCGGTGGGAGAATGAACTGTGAGGGTTCAGGAAGGTGCACAGGAGGCTGAAACACATGCATGAATCAGTGTCAGTAATCATTTACAGCTCTGTTAGATTTTTAATAGCTTGCTTTAACTTTAGACAAAAGTACAGAAACAGCAGCCAATCTTTATATTGGCCTCAGAGTGGTCTCTCGTTGACTGGAGAAATTATTTACTTTTAGATTTTCCATTTTAACTAAAGAAACTTTTCCCAGAGTAGAAACTTAATCCTCTGGTGGCTGACGCTCTAAATCATGGGTCTCAAACTCGCGGGCCGTGGGCCAATTGCGGCCCTCGTGATGATATTTTGTGGCCCCCACCTTGGTATGAACGACTATGACGACGATAACAAAAAGAAAGGCAGCTGCTACCGGAGCATTTATTATCTGCTGTGTTGTTGTTACTGGAAGAAGTGGAAATGTTATGTAATGTCATTTTGTGTCCTTTTTTTTGTAATTTTGTGTCTTTTTGAAAAAGAATTATTCTGTGTCTTTTTTTTTGGTATTTTTGTCTTTTTCTAATAATTTTGTCTTTTTTTTGGTAATTTTGTGTATTTTTTGGGTGATTTTGTGTATTTTCTAGTAATTTTGTGTCTGTTTTTGTTGATTTTGTGTCTTTTTTTGTAATTTTTATGTATTTTTTTGGTCATTTTGTGTCTTTTTTGTAATTTTGTGTCTTTTTTGAAATTTTATGTCTTTTTTTAGTAATTTTGTGTCTTTTTTAAGTAATTTAGTTTTTTCTGTCATTTTGTGTCTTTTTTTTAGTAATTTTGTGTCTTTTTTGTTTTTTTGTGTCTTTTTTTTGTAATTTAGTTTTTTTTCTGTCATTTTGTGTCTTTTTTTGTTCATTTTGTGTCTTTTTTTCGTAATTTTGTGTATTTATTGGTCATTTTGTGTCTTTTTTAGTATTTTTGTTTCTTTTCTTGGTCATTTTGATCCTGCCTCCAGCGGCCCCCAGGTAATTTGTGTTTGAGACCCCTGCTCGAAATAGAAAAATAAAGTTGAAGCACTTGAAGTTGAAGTGAATGTTTTGTTTTTTTTAGTTGAATTTGGCTGACACAGTTTTCACACTCAAAGAATGCTCATATGTAAGTCATAATAAAAGCTTAATTACTCTCCAGATTCCATTTTCTCTTTGTGGAAGCGCTAAATTGTTCATCCCCGCCTTTGATGTGTACCTCAGTGTCAACACATTGAGGCCACGACGGCAGCTGCAGCGCATCAGCTGCCCCTAAACCGGCCACCATGATGTACAGCGCTGAGCACGCTCCAAAGAAAAGATCCAACGAGAGGTAAATGAAGGGGAAAAAAACAGCACGACAGACCGCCGGCGTGAAAAATGACATCTGCTGGTGCGGAGCAACCTTCAGCCCTCCAGGAAATAATGTTGTTTTTCAAGAGAGTAAATTTAAAGAACAATCAGGGAGAGTGAGACAAATCCTGGAGGGGCCGATAACCAAGATGAGAAAGAGACAGGGCAACAAAATAACTCTTTCAATGACATCACACGGGGGCTGGTAATTCCCAAAATGCACTATAATATTAGCCCACCAGGTTTTATAAATATTAGAGAACGTCCCAGGACAGGTTCCTTACCTTCAGGGACGGCAGTAGCTGTGACGCAGTGTAACGTCTGGGAGGGGAGTCCTCAGAAAACGACAAAGTCCAGGGTTTCTCTATTGTTGCCTTTTTGAAAAATAAAAGTATATATATAGATATAAATATATTTAAAGGCAGCAAAAGGTGACACACAACAAAGAAGGTGTCTTTTCAACCAAACAAACACTGCTTACAGTATATAATATCATAGTGTCTACAATATTTTTCTCTAATTTCTTGTTCGTTTGAAAGCCTGGTACAACTAAAGGTACATTTGTTCGGACAAATATAATGATAACAACAAAACTAGCTCATAAGAGTTTAATTATGAGCTGATATCTGGCCATTTTCAATGGTTTTCTTGATAATGATGTTGGTTATTATCAAGAAAACCATGGAAAAAGTCTAGATATCAACTCTTAAATGAAACTCTTATGAGCTTTTTTTTATTATTTTCATTATATTTGTCCAAACAAATGTACCTTTAGTTGTAACAGGCATTAAAATGAACAAGAAATTGAAGAAAACAATGGTTTCAATTTTTTTTCCATGACTGTATAAGGGTAAGAGTGTCCAAAACAGGTTAAAATTGTGTTTAAAATGTGTTACATGTGTGTTGGTATATCAGTGCATGTGCAGGTTAGTGTCTGTGCATTGTGTCTCTTTGTTTGTTTGTCTCTTTTTGTGCGTGCATCCAAATTTGCATTTCTTTAGATTTCATTGCACATGAACCGATTTTGTGCAGGTGAGCATGTTTATGTGTATGTATGCATCTTTGCAGATTTGCATGTGTGCAGGATTGTGTGTCTGTGTGTGTGTGTGTGGGGGGGCTGTCACGGAACAGCTGGAGGGAACTTCCCTGGAACTTTTCCCCCGGTTTGCAAAAAGATGCATATTTTATAACTGACATTTAAACCAAATACATGTTTTTTTAAAAACATACACATCACAATATGACAGAAGAATCATTGTAACTTAAAAATATTTAAAAATTGTGACATATGAATGAGTCAGAAAACGTTACGGGCTATATGACAGGAGTGTGTGTGTGTGTGTGTGTGTGTGTGTGTGTGTTCTTGTACTTCCTACATAGTGAGGACCACAACACGTTTTTAACTAACAGAGTGAGGACATTTTTGCAAAGTGAGGACATTTCGGCCGGTCCTCACTTCTTTAAAGGCTTTTTTGAGATTTCAGACTTTGTTTTAAGGGTTAAAGGTTACATGATAATGATAATTAACTGAAACTGTATCGTGTGGATATGTATATATATGTATATATGTATCCATACATATGTATATGTCTGGATTGTTGTATGGTCCTCTCTGCAGGTTTGTGTGTCTGAGAGGGCGTGGGGTGAAAAATGAGTGAACCAAGAACACAGGGAGCACATGAGCTTGTGTGCATACCTCATCAAAGACAAATTCATCCACGTCTACCTCCTCAAAGGTGTCGTCCTCTCCGCTGTCGGAGCACGTGACGGCAGCCAGAGCAGATGCGAGCCTCCTCCTCAGAGCGAAGCCCCTCCACAACGCCTGGAGGTACCCGGAGAAGAAGAAGAAATGGTAGAAAACCCTCCATGAATCACGAGACAAACGTAAATATTGTGTGTTATCCCATTAGAGAGATAAAACATGTTAACCTCTCTTTTAATTGCTGAGCGTTCTGCTGTCTGAACTCTGCGTGACTCCGGGCTGCTCCGAGACAAATGGAGCTCCAGTGTGCCTCTAAATCCTCCAATTCCCAACGGGCTGCGGGGGGCACACTTCACTTCAAGTTGAGCCGAGCAGGAATCCTACAACTCTTACTACCGCATTTCTTTGGAATCTGATTAATCACTCTGTAGCGCTCCACCGCCCCCACCTTCTCCCTCAGAGAGCCCTAAAGGACTCATCAAACACTTTTTGTATTGAGAAGGGATTTTGGAGAAGTGTTGAGTAGCATGTTTTTCAGAACAGCAGCTTAAAGCAGGGGTCTCAAACTCAAATTACCTGGGGGCCGCTGGAGGCAGTATCAAAAAAAGACACAAAATAACTTAAAAAAAGACACAAAATGACCAAAAAAGACACAAAATTACTTGAAAAAAGACACAAAATTTGAAAAAAAGACACAAAATGATCAAAAAAGAAACAGAATTACCAAAAAAAGACACAGAATTACCAAAAAATAGACAAAATGACAAAAAAAAGACACAAAATGACAAAAAAAATACACAGAATTACCAAAAAAGACACAAAATTATTAAAAAAGACACAAAATGACACAAAAAAGACAAAATTACCAAAAAACACACAAATGACAGAAAAAAAATACTTAAAAAAGAAACAAAATGACAAAAAAGACACAAAATTACCCAAAAAGACACAAAATTACCAAAAAAGACACAGAATGACCAAAAAAGACACAAAATTACCAAAAAAAGACAGAATGACCAAAAAAGAAACAATTTTTTTTTTTTAAAGACACAAAATGACCCAAAAAAGACACAAAATTACCAAAAAAAGTAATAAAAGGGACCTTCCACACACAACACGGTAAAGTGCCATTCATATAAAACTCCCATTAAACTTTCATATCAAGGTGGGGGCCCGCGGGCCGCAAGTTTGAGACCCATGGCTCTAACCTATATGTGGAGGATTAGCCGAATAAGCCTCCATAGCACGTATGAGGTCTGAAGATGGATGTTCAGGGGTGAAAATGTAAATTTTTTCAGCTACCCACTGTGTGGAAGTATCTTCTGTCTACAGCCACATTACTGGAAAAGTTAAGCTGTTGTAGTGACGTCCTTAATTATACAGACAGTATGACCAAAAAATTACCAAAAAAAGACACAGAATTACAAAAAAAAAGACACAAAATAATTAAAAAAAAAAGACACAAAATGACCCATAAAAGACACAAAATTACCAAAAAAAGTAATTAAAGGGACCTTCCACACACATCACGGTAAAGTGCCATTCATATAAAACTCACATTAAACTTTCATATCAAGGTGGGGGCCACAAAATATCGTCACAAGGGCCACAATTGGCCCGCGGGCCGCGAGTTTGAGACCCCTGATCTACTATGACCGGATGGTTATTTTCTGACGTAGCTGTCATTCTACACATGAGGAAGTGCTTCATTTCCTGAACAAAACAGTGTCCTTTTAAAACAGCACCAGAGGGGAACTAGTTCAGCTGAGAATGTTTCAGACGGAAACTAAATATCATTTAAGCTTCGGGGGTAAAAACGACAAAATTCCGCCATCTTTACCTGGATGACAGTTGCTGCGTAATCCTTGCCAACAACGCTCCCGTTAATATAGAAAGCTTTTGGCTCTCCTCCCCCTCTCCTCTCAGCTGTGGAAAGGCTGCTGATGTTCCCACATTTCTGTCTATATTTCCTCCACAGCTGCTGAATCACCACTGCTGCTGTGCTGCTCCAAAAAGGACACACATAGAGACAAATACACACACACATACACAAAGTGAGGGATATACATGATGTCATAGCACCTTTGTCTTTCAAAACATCAAATTTATTTCTGGGCAGACATCTGGAGAGCAGGACTGTGGGGAGTTGCAGCCTGTCCAGAGCCACCCCTCATATCAAAGATCTATCGTCCTCCCAAAGATAGTGCGATGTTAATGATGAAGCTGCGTGTTAAAATGAATAAGATGTTCAACTGTTGTAAATCACACAGAGGAGGCTCCAATGATGACAAATGCTCTGCAGCAGAAACTAATAAAATGTTGAACTGCTATAAAAAGAAATATATATATATAAAAAAAAGAAGAGGGTGTTTGTTTTACTGTAAGGCAGCAGTGTGTGGTACTTGTGTAGCTTGAAAGAATTTGCAGCTTGGTGTTGCGTGGAATAGTTGCAGAGCAAGGTTATTATGAAATGAAATCATGCACAACAATTGTTAAGTTAAAAAGGCTTATGAAAAATGATATGCTAAAAAAGTACAGCTCGCAAGCTGGATGAGGACGTTCTTGTAACTGCCTTCAGTGTTTTGATTTGTTTGTTGTTGTTTTTTTGTTTGTTTGTTTTCTTTGCGGGAGTAATAGAAATTCTCAGATCTAAGTTGTTTGATATACTATGGTTGACTAATAAGAAAATAAGTAAATAAATAATGATAATAATAATAATAATAAAAACAATAATACATATTTATTTGACATTAAGTGGCTACATATAGAGATACAATTTCTTATTTTTGAAGTGTTGAGTACCAGGGGAGAGGCCTAGAGAAGTATTTTATACTTCAGCCTACTCACTTTTTTTTTGAACCAAAATGAAAGAAGGAAATGCGTATTGAATATTAAGTTAACTGGTTTTTATTTCTATCTTATTACTTAAACGGGGCAGATGCATGTATATATATAGGGCTTTATATACTGTATGTGTGTAAATGTTTATATGTTTATGTACATCTGTTTAATGGTGTCTATGTGAGTATGTGTATGAATATGTATGCATCTAGCCTACGCTGTTTTAGTTTATGTTGTTTATTTTTTTTCGGTTCGAAAAGAAGAATTAATAAAAATGAAAAATGAAATGAAAAAAAAAAAAAATTATAGTTAACGAAAACTAACGAAATAACGAAAACTAGAATTGAAAAAACATTTTTCGTTAACTGAAATTTAAAAAAAACGAGTTTTGAAAACAACCCGATAACTAACTGAAACTGTATTTTGTGGTTACAAAACTAACTAAAACGAACTAAAATTATAGTGAAAATGTCCTCAGTTTTCGTCTTTGTCAACTTTTTTCATACATAATCCAGTGTTTCTATTAAGAGGATTTGTTAGTGAACATGCAGGGACACATTAGTGAATATGTTTATTGAGACTGGGATGTCTACACTCCAACCAAAATTCACCTGGAACTGTAAGAGTTAATAAACTTATTGGGGCTGAGATGGATAAACCAAAGGAAATAAAGGCAACATTTATTGTGACCTTATTGAATCTTGTGCCGAACACATAGCCCATTACAAAAAACTAACACTAAAACGAAAAAAAACTAAACTAAAACTAGCAGCTCACTCTAAAAATTAACTAAAACTAACTGAATTTGAAAACAAAAATTCACAACAAAATTAAAACTAAAACTAATGAAAAATCCCAAACTATTATAACCTTGATGCAGAGAAGTGGACACTATTGACTCAGAACCAAAGTTATAATAGTTTTGGATTTTTCATTAGTTTTCGTTGTCAATTTTTTGTTGTCAATTTTTGTTTTCAAATTTTGTTAGTTTTTAGAGTGAGTTTGCTAGTTTTGATTAGTTTTATTTTTTGGAAAATGCTTCGTTTTTGTTTAGTTTTTATTAGTTTTAGTGTTATTTTTTTGTAATGGGGTATTTGTTGGGTGCCAGATTCAATAAGTCACAAATAATGTTTCCTTTATTTCCTTTGTCTGATCCATCTCAGCCCCAATAAGTTTATTAAGTCATAAAACCAGATAGATGAAATAGATTTAATATCAACCAAAAAGGGTTACGTATGAAAAAAATTTACAAAGATGAAAACTAAGGACATTTTCACTATAATTTTAGTTAGTTTTAGTTAGTTTTGTAACCACAAAATACAGTTTCAGTTAGTTATGGTTTTTTAAAAACTTTCGTTTTTATTTTTATTTCAGTGAACGAAAATGTGTTTTCAATTCTAGTTTTCGTTATTTCGTTAGTTTTCGTTAACTATAATAACGTTGCTCAGAACATGTTGGTGACTTACTTATGGATGACCAGGTCTTGATGGTTGGACACAGGTGACTTTTTAAGACTGGAGGAAGACGTTTTTGGAGTATTTGGAGTTGTTGCAACAGTGTCAAATGTGTCCTGTTGAGTCTCCACAGCTAACTTCTCCTCAACAGTCCTGTAGCTGCATTCGTCCCTGTCTGTAAGAACAGGCTGGACGTTTCTAGTGAACTCCATTTCTGCATGCTCAGTATGGTTCTCAGCATCTGCTCTGTCCGTGTCCAGTGTTCCTTCAGCTGATGTTTGAGCTGTAGGGTTAGTGCAGACGGTGGTGTCACCATATTCATGGGCAAATCTCTGCTCCTTGGCCAGCTGCAGAGCCTCGGTGAAGTGTCGGCAGGAGGTTTTTACAGCATCCAGGGAAGAGGAGGCTTTACTGTGAACATACACACAAAAACACACAATTTCAGGTTTGGTCCCACAGCACAGATTAAACAGCGTGCTAACTGGGTTTCTCACAATACCTAGAATAAATTCTAAATCAGGTTATGGTGCCTCTAGTGCAGCGGTGTCAAACTCAAATACACAGTGGGCCAAAATTTAAAACTTGGACAAAGTTGCGGGCCAATATTGATATTTATTGAAAAAATTGACCTAAACAAGTTCAAACGAAATGGAACAAGCAAAGCTTGATAATATTTAATATTGCAAACATGCAAAATCGAATATCAAATAAAACACATCAATGGCATTCATTTCTTAAATAAAATTCCAATAAAAATCGTATGTCCCTTTATTTTATAAGCGGCCTTCTTTAAATTTAACAGTAATCTTTTTCAACAGGCTAAAAATAAATGTAAGAATAAAATAACAATAATAAACCAAATGACTAATAATAATATCCTTCAATGAATGTGCAGCCATTCAAGCCTTGGACTAGCAAGAAAAAGTGCATAAAGACAACTTTAATTGTTGCTCAGTTTGCAACACACTGATCTACTGTGTTCAAGCCAAAACACCAGCAGAGCATTCTGGGATTTGTAGTATTATTTGCGCTGTATAATACTGGCGGGCCAGCTCTGGTTGTCATTTGGTATTTCCTTGCGGGCCAAATATAATTATACTGCGGGCCAAATTTGGCCCGTGGGCCAGAGTTTGACACCTCTGCTCTAGTGCAGCGGTTCCCAAACTTTCTGGCCCCAATCCCCCACACCTTCAATAAAACCAAAATGCAATAAGCTTTTTTATAGCCATATTAAAGGCGGCATGTTTAATCATGCTCAAATGACCAGAACACACATATGATTAAATAATCACCGTCACAACAATGCGCTCTCTTATTTGTATTAATCTGAAACACAGTTTCAATATAATGCAACAAAGTTATGAACAAGCTTCCACTTTTCAGAGCAAAGAGGCTGATGACAGGCTCAGGATCAGAGGCAGAGAGCACATAAGTTGGGAAAATGTTATAATATTTTGAGCTGCGTTGAACAAAAATTGCAGCAAATTTAAATGAGCGTGGAGTGAACACAGGTTGGAAAAATGGAAGGAGATAACTTCTTCTACGCTTCATTATAAGATGAAGAGCATTTTGAAATTGACTTCAAACATGAAAATGGTGCATTTTGTAATTCTTAACCCATTGAAGACAATGTTCCCACTGTGTGTAGATTATAGTTATCTTACAACTATCAATCAAATTCATAACGGGGCAGTGCTTGTGTTTACATTAAAAAATATAATTCTGAAGAAATATTGTATTGTATTGTATTTATCTGCTAAGGAATACATACATCTTTAAGATTATTTGTCAACATGTTTTGTTTATACAAATAAAGTTATTTAAATTGAAAATAAAAAAATGTTTGAATGGAACCATGTCATCATGACATCATCAGTTATTTTAGGACATCTGAGAATTAGTTCCGTGATGTCATCATCAATGGAACCATGGAACTGCTCCAAAGATCAATAGAAAAATAGAATTAAAGATCAAGGCAATGCTTGATGATGTCATCATGACATCATTAGTTCACTTCACAGAAGTTTATATATACTTGCACGGTTGATCTGATGGTCTTATATCCCTGACTCAACTAGTTTTTACACTGTGAGAAAGAGAACACTTTGTTAGAAAACCAAAGCAGATCATTGATTCAGACAACATCGAATCAAACATCGTTAGAAAATGCCTCCAATAAGAGACCCCAGAGGAAACAGAGCCTTTAGACAGCAGAACAACCGTCCGGCTCCGAACCCCAACATGTCGGAGCTGTGTGCTCTTCGCCAAGAAGTTCAACATCTAAAGAACCTTCTTGGTAGAGAGAGTGCTGGCCATTTCCAAGAAAGGAACAGGTCAGCTCAACTCGTCCAAGAATTAGACGCAACAAAGCAAGAACTTGCTCGTCAGAAGACCCTTAAAGAAATGTTCATCAACAGGGGGAAAGAGTACAAGAAAGACCTGGAAAGACTCGAGAAGTACGTCGATCCAGCAACTTTGAGCACTGCAAGAATTGCCACACAAGTGAGGGACACCACCAGGCAGAAGAAGAAGAAGGAGCTTCATAAAGATTACGAGGAGCTGAGAGTTGCTCATATTTTGCTGCAGGAAAAGTTCACCACTGAACTCCAAGTAGAGAAGGAGAAGAACCGGCTGCTCCAAGAACAACTAGAGAAGGCCAAGGAGTCCCAGCACCAGCTCAGCCTGAAGAACGAAGCTGATGTGGTCGCTGTCAAACAGCAGGCGACCTTCCTTCAGACTGAGCTAGACCATCAACTAAAGATTAATGCAGAGAGGGCGTCAGCGGACCAGACCCTGATCCAGAACCTGAAGGCAGAGCAAGACCAGGTCTATTCAAAGATGCAGGAGGACTTCAGGACTCTACAACAAAACACCATTAAAGATCAGAGCCTTTTCCAGGAGGAGGTGGACAAGCTGGCAACTCAGCTCAGTGTCCAGTTGGCGCTCAACTTTGAGCTCTCCAATCAATCTCCGATCAAAGCTAAAAGAGCTGACAGAGCTGAAGACGTTGACAACTCTCCTCCCATGAGAAAAAGGCCCAGGACTGAAGATCCACCTGAGGACCAGCAAGATGAGGAGCCGTGCCAGCAGGAGGCGTCCCTCCCCAGTCCACCGGTCCTGAAAAGAGTCTGCCGTCTGGGGGTGAGGAGAAAAGACAAGTGGAGGAGGAACAGGAACCTGAAGGACCTGGACCTGGACTAACTTTCCTCTCCCTCCCACCACCCAAGTCACACTGTCATCTGTGAAACTTCCTGAACAACATCCTGAACAACATCAATAACAACAGATCATCATAACTTTTGGGTTTTCTCCGGGGTTCTCCGGTTTCTCCCGTACGTCTGAAGTTTAACAGCAGACAAACACATTAAAAAAACACCAAGAACAACATCAACAATAACAACAACATCAATAACTACAGATGATCTCAAAAAACTCAAGAAAACCACAAAAAAAAAAAACTCAAGCAAAAAAAAACTCGAGAAAAAAAAAAAACTCAAGCAAAAAAAAAAAAAACTCGAGAAAACCAAAAAAAAAAACTCAAGCAAAAAAAAAAAACTCGGGAAAAAAAAATCAAAAAAAAAAAAAAAAAAACTCGAGAAAAAAAAAGAAAAAAAAACTCAAGCAAAAAAAAAAAAAAAAGTCCCCCCCCCTCCCCCCACCCAAAAAAAAAAAAAAAAAAAAAATCCCCCCCCACCCCAAAAAAAAAAAAAATCCCAATAACTCCGCCAGAGTGTCTCCTTTGGGTCACTTTCGCCGGTCCCAAGCCCGGATAAAGGAGGAGGGTTGGAATTATGATGTCTTAAAAACAACAATCAACAGAAGAAAGTTCATTTCAAGTTCTAAACATTTTTAGGTTTTTTTTAACCACTTTTTGTCTCTCCCACAACATGATTCCTCTCTCCTGAAATAGCGGCCATCTTGAAAAAATGGCAGACATGTTTGCTGCATTTTTTCACAAACACACAATAAAATAAGAAAATAATCGTATAATCAATAAACCACATAGGCAGAATAACCTAATTCTGAGTAAGTATTGTGTTTATTTTGAAGTATTTCTGACTTTTAGAGTAGTTTAGTTTGGAGTATACTGTTATGAAATGGCTTACTTCCTCATTCTTCATTTCTTGACAAATTAAACCACTTCTGCACAGAAAAATGAAAAAGTCAATAATGGAATACCAGATTTTGCTGATGTTTTATGGACCAGTTCATCCGAGGTAAGGTGAATGAACTGAGTGTGTGTGTGTGTGTGTGTGTGTGTGTGTGTGTGTGTGTGTGTGTGTGTGTTCTTGTTCTTCCTACATAGTGAGGACCGGAACACGTTTTTAACCAACAGAGTCAGAACATTTTTGCAAAGTGAGGACATTTCGGCCGGTCCTCACTTCTTTAAATGCTTTTTTGAGACTTCAGACTTTGTTTAAAGGGTTAAAGGTTACATGATAATGATAATTAACTGAAACTGTATTGTGTGGTTAGAAAACTAACTAAAATTATAGTGAAAATGTCCTTTGTTTTCGTCTCAGTCAACTTTTTTCATCCGTAATGAAGATGGATAAGACAAAGGAAATAAAGGCAAAATTTACTGTGACCTCTTTTAATCTCCCAAACAACAAATACCCCATTACAAAACACTAAAACCAATAAAAACTAAACTAAAACTAAGCATTTTCAAACTAATCTAAAACTAGCAGCTCACTCTAAAAATTAACTAAAACTAACTGAATTTGAAAACAAAAATTCTCAACAAAATTAAAACTAAAACTAATGAAAAATCCAAAACTATTATAACCTTGATGCAGAGAAGTGGACACTATTGACTCAGAACATGTTGGTGACTTACTTTTGGATGACCAGGTCTTGATGGTTGGACACAGGTGACTTTTTAAGACTGGAGGAAGACGTTTTTGGAGTATTTGGAGTATTTGGAGTTGTTGCAACAGTGTCAAATGTGTCCTGTTGAGTCTCCACAGCTAACTTCTCCTCAACAGTCCTGTAGCTGCATTCGTCCCTGTCTGTAAGAACAGGCTGGACGTTTCTAGTGAACTCCATTTCTGCATGCTCAGTATGGTTCTCAGCATCTGCTCTGTCCGTGTCCAGTGTTCCTTCAGCTGATGTTTGAGCTGTAGGGTTAGTGCAGACGGTGGTGTCACCATATTCATGGGCAAATCTCTGCTCCTTGGCCAGCTGCAGAGCCTCGGTGAAGTGTCGGCAGGAGGTTTTTACAGCATCCAGGGCAGAGGAGGCTTTACTGTGAACATACACACAAAAACACACAATTTCAGGTTTGGTCCCACAGCACAGATTAAACAGCGTGCTAACTGGGTTTCTCACAATACCTAGAATAAATTCTAAATCAGGTTATGGTGCCTCTAGTGCAGCGGTGTCAAACTCAAATACACAGTGGGCCAAAATGTAAAACTTGGACAAAGTTGCGGGCCAACATTGATATTTAAGGAAAAAACTGACCGAAACTAGTTCAAACGAAATGGAACAAGCAAAGCTTGATATAACTTAATATTGCAAACATGCAAAATCGAATATCAAATAAAACACATCAATGTCATTCATTTCTTAAATAAAATTCCAATAAAAATCGTATGTCCCTTTATTTTATAAGCGGCCTTCTTTAAATTTAAATTTAACAGTAATCTTTTTCAACAGGCTAAAAATAAATGTAAGAATAAAATAACAATAATAAACCAAATGACTAATAATAATATCCTTCAATGAATGTGCAACCACTCAAGCCTTGGACTAGCAAGAAAAAGTGCATAAAGACAACTTTAATTGTTGCTCAGTTTGCAACACACTGATCTACTGTGTTCAAGCCAAAACACCAGCAGAGCATTCTGGGATTTGTAGTATTATTTGCGCTGTATAACACCGGCGGGCCAGCTCTGGTTGTCATTTGGTATTTCCTTGCGGGCCAAATATAATTATACTGCGGGCCAAATTTGGCACCTCTGCCCCTTGTGCAGCGGTTCCCAAACTTTTTTAGCCGCGCATCCCTTCTATGTCCCACCCGTGTTGACGCACCCCCAATCCCCCACACCTTCAGTAAAACCAAAATGCAATAAGCTTTTTTATAGCCATATTAAAGGCGGCATGTTTAATCATGCTCAAATGACCAGAACACACATATAATTAAATAATCACCATCACAACAATGCACTCTCTTACTTGTATTCATCTGAAACACAGTTTCAATATAATGCAACAAAGTTATGAACAAGCTTCCACTTTTCAGAGCAAAGAGGATGATGACAGGCTCAGGATCAGAGGCAAAAAGCACATAAGTTGGGAAAATGTTATAATATTTTGAGCTGCGTTGAATACAAATTGCAGCAAATTTGCAACACAGGTTGGAAAAATGGAAGAAGATAACTTCTACGCTTCATTATAAGATGAAGAGCATTTTGAAATTGACTTCAAACATGAAGTGAAAAATGTAAAAATGACCGAAAAAGACACAAAATTATCAAAATAGACACAAATTGACCAAAAATACATGTAAAAATTACCAAACAACCAAACTTTGGGAATCCCTGCTCTAGTGAACTACGGTCTGGTACAACAGTGTCTTCTTTTAAAAGCAGACTAAAAACATATTTTTTACAAGCTTTAACTTGGATTTAAAGTGTAGTTTAATGGGTTAAACTTACAATCCTAAAAACTGGTATTGTTACTGTCACTATTGTTCAATTACTCCTATTTTTAAAATAATAGTTCAGCAGATTAGTAAAAAAAAAAAATCGTTCACTTTGGTATCACTAAAACCGGCAGATAAATGTAGTGGAGTAGAAGTATAAAGTTACATTAAATGGAAATACTCAAGTAAAGTACAAGTACCTCAAAATTGTACTTAAGTACAAAACTTGAGTAAATGTACTTAGTTATATCCCACCACTGCATATGACTAAGTTTACAACATAGAAAATCCTCTATATTATTTAACTGTCATATCTCTGTAATAATGACCAAGGAAAAGTCATACTGATTGAATCAACGTCATAGTTCTTTCATCATGTAGCACAGACCTTCACGTCAGAGGAATCTTTGACATGACAGGGAAGTTCAAAGATTTTATAAATAAAATGTAACAGGAGTAAATTGATATTGACATTTGACATTCATGCTTTTTATTCCAATTGTTTCATCTGGAATTTGACTGAGTTGACAAGATCTCCTAGCCTGGGTATACCCAGACTGCCTTGCGCGCTCGAATTTAATTTCGAACTGCGGCGGGGTCTGGAAACTAGGAAGGAATCTTAGCCCTGTTTTACGGATCCAATCACAGAGCGGGGAGGGACGGTGAGACGATGACGCGTACTACTCGGCACTTGGAAGCTTTCCGGATCCAACATGGCTGCTGCAGACGCGAAACTTTCTTTAGCTGTAGATGGTGTTTTAAATAGTTAAGAGCGAAAGTTGAAAGGCGAAAGGTCTCTGGGCGGCTCCGCTGTCCCCCGGCTGGTAGCGAGATCACCGGTAGCGGGGCTATTAGCGCCGCACCGCCGGTGATCTGGCTACCAGCCGGGGGACAGCGGAGCCGCCGAGAGACCCGCAGCAGCTTGTTTGTTGCCCATAAAATCAGTGGATGTGTGTGGCTGAATGACATGAGGGGGAATAAAGCGAGAAAATAAATAATCTTGCAAAAAGCGAGAACTGGAGAAGCAACGCAGCAAACAACACTCTCTCACAGACACACACACAACAAACATCCATCTCTGTTGCTCTACTACGTCATCTGGTGTAACTGATCTAATTGGCTAAGAGCTACCTACAGACGCTTTGATAGACATTCTAAGCTCCCAATAAACGGCTCCGGAGGATCGTAAACCACACCTCCTTTACGGAGAAAAGCATTGAAGGTGTCCAGACCTAATCTCCAATGAGATTTGGTCTGGTGTTAGCCAGGCTAAAGATCTCCAACCTAACCGACAGAATATGTTGTGTCAGTAACAAACATTACGACACGTATGTAGGTATTGCGGCTCACTTTCGCTCACATCGGCCCGTTCTTAAAGTAGCACACACGTACGATCCATGGTTGTAAAAAAAAATGCATTTTCTGTGGATTTCTGCTGTAAAATCTCTCCTGGGTGAAAGTCTGCTGTTTGTTTGACCCTTCCTCCAAACGAAGGCGGAAATCCACCTTTTTAAATCTGGTTCACCATCAATCACTACTACGTCAGCAACATGGCGGCGGGTGCATTGCAGCTGTGAGAGAACAGGCTGGAGTTGGACATCTAAATGAAAATGGTGCATTTTGTAGTTCTAAACCCATTGAAAACAATGTTCCTACTGTGTGTAGATTATAGTTATCTTACAACTATCAATCAAATTCATAACGGGGCAGTGCTTGTGTTTACATTTAAAAATATACTTATGAAGAAATATTGTATTGTATTGTATTTATCTGCTAAGGAGTATATACATCTTTAAGATTCTTTGTCAACATGTTTTGTTTATACAAATAAAGTTATTTAAATTGAAAATAAAAAAAATGTTTGAATGGAACCATGTCATCATGACATCATCAGTTATTTTAGGACATCAGAGAATTAGTTCTGTGATGTCATCATCAATGGAACCATGGAACTGCTCCAAAGATCAATAGAAAAATAGAATTAAAGATCAAAGCAATGCTAGATGATGTCATCATGACATCATCCGTTCACTTCACAGAAGTTTATATATACTTGCACGGTTGATCTGATGGTCTCATATCCCTGACTCAACTAGTTTTTACACTGTGAGAAAGAGAACACTTTGTTAGAAAACCAAAGCAGATCATTGATCAAACAATCCAACATTGTTAGAAAATGCCTCCAACAAGAGACCCCAGAGGAAACAGAGCCTTTAGACAGCAGAACAACCGTCCGGCTCCAAACCCCAACATGTCGGAGCTGTATGCTCTTCGCCAAGAAGTTCAACATCTTAAGAACCTTCTTGGTAGAGAGAGTGCTGGCCATTTCCAAGAAAGGAACAGGTCAGCTCAACTCGTCCAAGAATTAGACGCAACAAAGCAAGAACTTGCTCGTCAGAAGACCCTTAAAGAAATGTTCATCAACAGGGGGAAAGAGTACAAGAAAGACCTGGAAAGACTTGAGAAGTACGTCGATCCAGCAACTTTGAGCACTGCAAGAATTGCCACACAAGTGAGGGACACCACCAGGCAGAAGAAGAAGAAGGAGCTTCATAAAGATTACGAGGAGCTGAGAGTCGCTCATATTTTGCTGCAGGAAAAGTTCACCACTGAACTCCAAGTAGAGAAGGAGAAGAACCGGCTGCTCCAAGAACAACTAGAGAAGGCCAAGGAGTCCCAGCACCAGCTCAGCCTGAAGTACGAAGCTGATGTGGTTGCTGTCAAACAGCAGGCGACCTCTCTTCAGAACGAGCTAGACCATCAACTAAAGATTAATGCAGAGAGGGCGTCAGCGGACCAGACTCTGATCCAGAACCTGAAGGCAGAGCAAGACCAGGTCTATTCAAAGATGCAGGAGGACTTCAGGACTCTACAACTAAACACCATTAAAGATCAGAGCCTTTTCCAGGAGGAGGTGGACAAGCTGGCAACTCAGCTCAGTGTCCAGTTGGCGCTCAACTTTGAGCTCTCCAATCAATCTCCGATCAAAGCTAAAAGAGCTGACAGAGCTGAAGACGTTGACAACTCTCCTCCCATGGGAAAAAGGCCCAGGACTGAAGATCCACCTGAGGACCAGCAAGACGAGGAGCCGTGCCAGCAGGAGGCGTCCCTCCCCAGTCCACCGGTCCTGAAAAGAGTCTGCCGTCTGGGGGTGAGGAGAAAAGACAAGTGGAGGAGGAACAGGAACCTGAAGGACCTGGACCTGGACTAACTTTCCTCTCCCTCCCACCACCCAAGTCACACTGTCATCTGTGAAACATCCTGAACAACATCCTGAACAACATCAATAACAACAGATCATCATAACTTTTGGGTTTTCTCCGGGGTTCTCCGGTTTCTCCCGTACGTCTGAAGTTTAACAGCAGACAAACACATTAAAAAAACACCAAGAACAACATCAACAATAACAACAACATCAATAACTACAGATGATCTCAAAAAACTCAAGAAAACCACCAAAAAAAAAAAACTCGAGAAAAAAAAAAACTCAAGCAAAAAAAAAAAAAACTCGAGAAAACCAAAAAAAAAAACTCAAGCAAAAAAATAAAACTCGGGAAAAAAAAAATCAAAAAAAAAAAAAAAAACTCGAGAAAAAAAAAAAAAAAAAAACTCAAGCAAAAAAAAAAAAAAAGTCCCCCCCCCTCCCCCCACCCAAAAAAAAAAAAAAAAAAAAAAAAAAATCCCCCCCCCCCCCCCAAAAAAAAAAAAAATCCCAATAACTCCGCCAGAGTGTCTCATTTGGGTCACTTTCGCCGGTCCCAAGCCCGGATAAAGGAGGAGGGTTGGAATTATGATGTCTTAAAAACAACAATCAACAGAAGAAAGTTCATTTCAAGTTCTAAACATTTTTAGGTTTTTTTTAACCACTTTTTGTCTCTCCCACAACATGATTCCTCTCTCCTGAAATAGCGGCCATCTTGAAAAAATGGCAGACATGTTTGCTGCATTTTTTCACAAACACACAATAAAATAAGAAAATAATCGTATAATCAATAAACCACATAGGCAGAATAACCTAATTCTGAGTAAGTATTGTGTTTATTTTTAAGTATTTCTGACTTTTAGAGTAGTTTAGTTTGGAGTATACTGTTATGTAATGGCTTACTTCCTCATTCTTCATTTCTTGACAAATTCAACCACTTCTGCACAGAAAAATGAAAAAGTCAATAATGGAATACCAGATTTTGCTGATGTTTTATGGACCAGTTCATCCGAGGTAAGGTGAATGAACTGAGTGTGTGTGTGTGTGTGTGTGTGTGTGTGTGTGTGTGTGTGTGTGTGTGTGTGTTCTTGTTCTTCCTACATAGTGAGGACCGGAACGCGTTTTTAACCAACAGAGTCAGAACATTTTTGCAAAGTGAGGACATTTCGGCCGGTCCTCACTTCTTTAAAGGCTTTTTTGAGACTTCAGACTTTGTTTTAAGGGTTAAAGGTTACATGATAATGATAATTAACTGAAACTGTATTGTGTGGTTAGAAAACTAACTAAAATTATAGTGAAAATGTCCTTTGTTTTCGTCTCTGTCAACTTTTTTCATCCATAATGAAGATGGATAAGACAAAGGAAATAAAGGCAAAATTTACTGTGACCTCTTTTAATCTCCCAACCAACAAATACCCCATTACAAAAAACTAAACCTAATAAAAACTAAACTAAAACTAAGCATTTTCAAAAAATAAAAACTAATCTAAAACTAGCAGCTCACTCTAAAAATTAACTAAAACTAACTGAATTTGAAAACAAAAATTCTCAACAAAATTAAAACTAAAACTAATGAAAAATCCAAAACTATTATAACCTTGATGCAGAGAAGTGGACACTATTGACTCAGAACATGTTGGTGACTTACTTTTGGATGACCAGGTCTTGATGGTTGGACACAGGTGACTTTTTAAGACTGGAGGAAGACGTTTTTGGAGTCTTTGGAGTTGTTGCAACAGTGTCAAATGTGTCCTGTTGAGTCTCCAAAGCTAACTTCTCCTCAACAGTCCTGTAGCTGCATTCGTCCCTGTCTGTAAGAACAGGCTGGACGTTTCTAGTGAACTCCATTTCTGCATGCTCGGTATGGTTCTCAGCATCTGCTCTGTCCGTGTCCAGTGTTCCTTCAGCTGATGTTTGAGCTGTAGGGTTAGTGCAGACGGTGGTGTCACCATATTCATGGGCAAATCTCTGCTCCTTGGCCAGCTGCAGAGCCTCGGTGAAGTGTCGGCAGGAGGTTTTTACAGCATCCAGGGCAGAGGAGGCTTTACTGTGAACATACACACAAAAACACACAATTTCAGGTTTGGTCCCACAGCACAGATTAAACAGCGTGCTAACTGGGTTTCTCACAATACCTAGAATAAATTATAAATCAGGTTATGGTGCCTCTAGTGCAGCGGTGTCAAACTCAAATACACAGTGGGCCAAAATTTAAAACTTGGACAAAGTTGCGGGCCAACATTGATATTTAAGGAAAAAACTGACCGAAACAAGTTCAAACGAAATGGAACAAGCAAAGCTTGATATAACTTAATATTGCAAACATGCAAAATCGAATATCAAATAAAACACATCAATGTCATTCATTTCTTAAATAAAATTCCAATAAAAATCGTATGTCCCTTTATTTTATAAGCGGCCTTCTTTAAATTTAAATTTAACAGTAATCTTTTTCAACAGGCTAAGAATAAATGTGAGAATAAAATAACAATAATAAACCAAATGACTAATAATAATATCCTTCAATGAATGTGCAACCATTCAAGCCTTGGACTAGCAAGAAAAAGAGCATAAAGACAACTTTAATTGTTGCTCAGTTTGCAACACACTGATCTACTGTGTTCAAGCCAAAACACCAGCAGAGCATTCTGGGATTTGTAGTATTATTTGCGCTGTATAATACCGGCAGGCCAGCTCTGGTTGTCATTTGGTATTTCCTTGCGGGCCAAATATAATTATACTGCGGGCCAAATTTGGCACCTCTGCCCCTTGTGCAGCGGTTCCCAAACTTTTTTAGCCGCGCATCCCTTCTATGTCCCAGCCATGTTGACGCACCCCCAATCCCCCACACCTTCAGTAAAACCAAAATGCAATAAGCTTTTTTATAGCCATATTAAAGGTGGCATGTTTAATCATGCTCAAATGACCAGACCACACATATAATTAGATAATCACCATCACAACAATGCGCTCTCTTATTTGTATTAATCTGAAACACAGTTTCAATATAATGCAACAAAGTTATGAACAAGCTTCCATTTTTCAGAGCAAAGAGGATGATGACAGGCTCAGGATCAGAGGCAGAAAGCACATGAGTTGGGAAAATGTTATAATATTTTGAGCTGCGTTGAACAAAGATTGGAGCAAATTTGCAACACAGGTTGGAAAAATGGAAGGAGATAACTTCTTCTACGCTTCATTATAAGATGAAGAGCATTTTGAAATTGACTTCAAACATGAAGTGAAAAATGTAAAAATGACCGAAAAAGACACAAAATTATCAAAATAGACACAAATTGACCAAAAATACATGTAAAAATTAGCAAACAACCAAAGAATAGATGCAAAAATGACCAAAATAGATGCAAAAATGACCAAAAAATGACACAAAATTGAATAGCCTGTATTTATTAATTAATTAATAACACGTCTTTATTGTATGTGTGTGTGTGTGGGGAATCCCTGCTCTAGTGAACTACGGTCTGGTACAACAGTGTCTTCTTTTAAAAGCAGACTAAAAACATATTTTTTACAAGCTTTAACTTGGATTTAAAGTGTAGTTTAATGGGTTAAACTTACAATCCTAAAAACTGGTATTGTTACTGTCACTATTGTTCAATTACTCCTATTTTTAAAATAATAGTTCAGCAGATTAGTAAAAAAAAAAAAAAACGTTCACTTTGGTATCACTAAAACCGGCAGATAAATGTAGTGGAGTAGAAGTATAAAGTTACATTAAATGGAAATACTCAAGTAAAGTACAAGTACCTCAAAATTGTACTTAAGTACAAAACTTGAGTAAATGTACTTAGTTATATCCCACTACTGCATATGACTAAGTTTACAACATAGAAAATCCTCTATATTATTTAACTGTCATATCTCTGTAATAATGACCAAGGAAAAGTCATACTGATTGAATCAACGTCAAAGTTCTTTCATCATATAGCACAGACCTTCACGTCAGAGGAATCTTTGACGTGACAGGGAAGTTCAAAGATTTTATAAATAAAATGTAACAGGAGTAAATTGATATTGACATTTGACATTCATGCTTTTTATTCCAATTGTTTCATCTGGAATTTGACTGAGTTGACAAGATCTCCAACCTAAATATGAAGAATATGTTGTGTGTCAGTACCAAACATTACGACACGTATGTAGGTATTGCGGTTCACTTTCGCTCACAGCGGCCCGTTCTTAAAGTAGCACACTCGTACGATCTGCAGTTGTAAAAAAAATGCATTTTCTGTGGATTTCTGTTGTAAAATCTCTCCTGGGTGAAAGTCTGCTGTTTGTTTGACACTTCCTCCAACCGAAGGCGGAAATCCACCTTTTTAAATCTGGTTCGTCATCAATCACTACTACGTCAGCAACATGGCGGCGGGTGCATTGCAGCTGTGAGAGAACAGGCTGGAGTTGGACATCTTAATGAAAATGGTGCATTTTGTAATTCTAAACCCATTGAAAACAATGTTCCTACTGTGTGTAGATTATAGTTATCTTACAACTATCAATCAAATTCATAACGGGGCAGTGCTTGTGTTTACATTTACAAATATACGTATGAAGAAATATTGTATTGTATTTATCTGCTAAGGAGTATATACATCTTTAAGATTCTTTGTCAACATGTTTTGTTTATACAAATAAAGTTATTTAAATTGAAAATAAAAAAATGTTTGAATGGAACCATGTCATCATGACATCATCAGTTATTTTAGGACATCAGAGAATTAGTTCTGTGATGTCATCATCAATGGAACCATGGAACTGCTCCAAAGATCAATAGAAAAATAGAATTAAAGATCAAAGCAATGCTAGATGATGTCATCATGACATCATCAGTTCGCTTCACAGAAGTTTATATATACTTGCACGGTTGATCTGATGGTCTCATATCCCTGACTCAACTAGTTTTTACACTGTGAGAAAGAGAACACTTTGTTAGAAAACCAAAGCAGATCATTGATCAAACAATCCAACATTGTTAGAAAATGCCTCCAACAAGAGACCCCAGAGGAAACAGAGCCTTTAGACAGCAGAACAACCGTCCGGCTCCGAACCCCAACATGTCGGAGCTGTATGCTCTTCGCCAGGAAGTTCAACATCTAAAGAACCTTCTTGGTAGAGAGAGTGCTGGCCATTTCCAAGAAAGGAACAGGTCAGCTCAACTCATCCAAGAATTAGATGCAACAAAGCAAGAACTTGCTCGTCAGAAGACCCTTAAAGAAATGTTCATCAACAGGGGGAAAGAGTACAAGAAAGACCTGGAAAGACTCGAGAAGTACGTCGATCCAGCAACTTTGAGCACTGCAAGAATTGCCACACAAGTGAGGGACACCACCAGGCAGAAGAAGAAGAAGGAGCTTCATAAAGATTACGAGGAGCTGAGAGTCGCTCATATTTTGCTGCAGGAAAAGTTCACCACTGAACTCCAAGTAGAGAAGGAGAAGAACCGGCTGCTCCAAGAACAACTAGAGAAGGCCAAGGAGTCCCAGCACCAGCTCAGCCTGAAGTACGAAGCTGATGTGGTCGCTGTCAAACAGCAGGCGACCTTCCTTCAGACTGAGCTAGACCATCAACTCAAGATGAATGCAGAGAGGGCGTCAGAGGACCAGACCCTGATCCAGAACCTGAAGGCAGAGCAAGACCAGGTCTATTCAAAGATGCAGGAGGACTTCAGGACTCTACAACAAAACACCATTAAAGATCAGAGCCTTTTCCAGGAGGAGGTGGACAAGCTGGCAACTCAGCTCAGTGTCCAGTTGGCGCTCAACTTTGAGCTCTCCAATCAATCTCCGATCAAAGCTAAAAGAGCTGACAGAGCTGAAGACGTTGACAACTCTCCTCCCATGGGAAAAAGGCCCAGGACTGAAGATCCACCTGAGGACCAGCAAGACGAGGAGCCGTGCCAGCAGGAGGCGTCCCTCCCCAGTCCACCTGTCCTGAGAAGAGTCTGCCGTCTGGGGGTGAGGAGAAAAGACAAGTGGAGGAGGAACAGGAACCTGAAGGACCTGGACCTGGACTAACTTAACTCTCCCTCCCACCACCCAAGTCACACTGTCATCTGTGAAACATCCTGAACAACATCAATAACAACAGATCATCATAACTTTTGGGTTTTCTCCGGGGTTCTCCGGTTTCTCCCGTACGTCTGAAGTTTAACAGCAGACAAACACATTAAAAAAACACCAAGAACAACATCAACAATAACAACAACATCAATAACTACAGATGATCTCAAAAAACTCAAGAAAACCAGCAAAAAAAAAAAACTCAAGCAAAAAAAAACTTGAGAAAAAAAAAAAACTCAAGCAAAAAAAAAAAAAAACTTGAGAAAACCAAAAAAAAAAACTCAAGCAAAAAAAAAAACTCGGGAAAAAAAAAAAAAAAAAACTCGAGAAAAAAAAAAAAAAAAAAACTCAAGCAAAAAAAAAAAAAAAAAAGTCCCCCCCCCCCTCCCCCCACCCAAAAAAAAAAAAAAAAAAAAAAATCCCCCCCCCCCCCCCCTCCACCCCCCAAAAAAAAAAAATCCCAATAACTCCGCCAGAGTGTCTCCTTTGGGTCACTTTCGCCGGTCCCAAGCCCGGATAAAGGAGGAGGGTTGGAATTATGATGTCTTAAAAACAACAATCAACAGAAGAAAGTTCATTTCAAGTTCTAAACATTTTTAGTTTTTTTTAACCACTTTTTGTCTCTCCCACAACATGATTCCTCTCTCCTGAAATAGCGGCCATCTTGAAAAAATGGCAGACATGTTTGCTGCATTTTTTCACAAACACACAATAAAATAAGAAAATAATCGTATAATCAATAAACCACATAGGCAGAATAACCTAATTCTGAGTAAGTATTGTGTTTATTTTGAAGTATTTCTGACTTTTAGAGTAGTTTAGTTTGGAGTATACTGTTATGAAATGGCTTACTTCCTCATTCTTCATTTCTTGACAAATTTTTGCTGATGTTTTATGGACCAGTTCATCCGAGGTAAGGTGAATGAACTGAGTGTGTGTGTGTGTGTGTGTGTGTGTGTGTGTGTGTGTGTGTGTGTTCGTTCTTGTTCTTCCTACATAGTGAGGACCGGAACACGTTTTTAACCAACAGAGTCAGAACATTTTTGCAAAGTGAGGACATTTCGGCCGGTCCTCACTTCTTTAAAGGCTTTTTTGAGATTTCAGACTTTGTTTTAAGGGTTAAAGCTTACATGATAATGATAATTAACTGAAACTGTATTGTGTGGTTACAAAACTAAATAAAATCACAGTGAAAATGTCCTTCGTTTTCGTCTTTGTCAACTTTTTTCATACATAATGAAGATGATAAGGCAAAGGAAATAAAGGCAAAATTTACTGTGACCTCTTTTAATCTCCCACCCAACAAATAGCCCATTACAAAAAACTAAAACTAACATTAAAACTAATAAAAACTAAACTAAAACTAAAGAATGTCAAAAAAAAGAAATACTAAACTAAAACTAGCAAACTCACTCTAAAAACTCATTAAAACGAACTGAATTTGAAAACAAAAATTCACAACGAAATTAAAACTAAAACTAATGAAAAAATCCCAAACTATTATCACCTTGCAAGGGAATTCACTATTACAATGAGGGCCCTCACAAGGATAGAAGTACAAGAATGTATGTGTGTGTGTTTGTCCTAATCCCATATAATGTCTCTTTCATTGAGGGGATAAACTGACTACAAAGCCACCTCAATGGAAACTTAATTAATCTATTAGCAATGCTTGGCTCTGCTCTTTGGCCCTGAGGGGGCCGAGACGCTTCAGTACCCAGCCAGTCTGAAGGGCCAGTAGCCTTAGGTAGTACAGCTCCGGCTCTACAAAGACCCAGCTCTTCGCTCTCAGTGGGACAAGAGAGAGGGCAGTCGGGAGGTCCGAAAGGATTGTGACCCCGCTGACCCTCTAACCCCGTACCTGCTGGTTCACCGCAGGGTCACCACCAACATGTATGCCACTGATATACGAGAGCAGGAACGACCAAAAAACACAGTTTCTGATTGAGCTGCAACGATTAGTCGCCTAATCGATTGTTTGACTGACAGAAAAACAATCGCTTTAAGATTTGATGGATCGTTAAAGTGATTTTTCATACAAAAATGGCAGAATGTTCTTTTTTCGGCCTTTCAAAGATGGACATTTGGGTGATTCTCATGAACATGGTACAGCTCATAGCAAAAATCCAAGAGCATTGAATACATATATTCTTTGACCCTTTATAACATATACAATCTAAATCTGTCACTGTTTAATATACATTTATAATCTATTTAAAATATTAAGGTATTTTCTAACATTATTAGAGACACTGTGAGCAAAATTGATTACCACTGATATGAAAGTTTAATGTGAGTTTTATATCAATGGCACTTTACTGTGTCTTTTTTTTTTTAAACAATTTTGTGTGTTTTTTAGTAATTTTGTGTATTTTTTTGTCATTTTGTATCTTTTTTTGGTCATTTTGTGTCTTTTTTTGCCATTTTGTGTCCTTTTTTTGCCATTTTGTGTCTCTTTAAAATAATTGTGTCTTTTCTGGTAATTCTGTGTCTTTTTTAAGAAATTTCATTTTTTTTCTGTCATTTTGTATCTTTTTTGGGGTCATTTAGTGTCTTTTTTGGTAATTCTGTGTCTTTTTTTAAATAATATTGTGTCTTTTTTGGTCATTTTGTGTCTTTTTTAAATAATATTGTGTCTTTTTTGGTCATTTTGTGTCTTTTTTCTTTTTTTGTGTGTGTGTAATTTTGTGTCTTTTTTTGGTCTTTTTGTGTCTTATTTTTGGTCATTTTGATACTGCCTACAGCGGCCCCCAGGTAATTTGAGTTTGAGACCCCTGCTGTAAACTTTTCCTAAAAGCAGCCAAGTTTTCCTAGGAGATACATTCATAACATATGCTTCTGCAGCGTACAAATAACATGCAGTATCAAGGGCAGTATGAGTGGCACTGCAGGAAGTAGGGAGCCCTTTATGTAGAAAGATGGAAAGTAGGGGCGGGGAAGTTCGGGTGGGTGTGTACAACATCTGACTTTCATGCCAGAATGAGTTCTGTCTTAGATCAACAATTACATACATCCAAGATATGGAAATGTTTTGGATAAATGGGATTACTCTTGTGTCTCTGGCAATATACAGTATTTTTGATGTGAATACTGAATAGAACATTAAAGAGTCGCTCTATTCTACTGCATTAACCCTCCAGCTTGTGCTGTCTGGTAGCGAGGGATGCATGCAAGCAGAATACAGAACAAAACCAGGAGAAGTTCCTATTAAAAACAACAACACATTTTCATGGATTTTTTATGCATTTCCCACATTAAATCTGGGACACTGAAGTCTTTGTTTTTCCTAAACTTCTGTGGTTATAAAAGAACAAGATTCTAGTTGCTAAAATTAATCAAATAAAGTACATTGTGGGTATTAAACAGAGGCATTTTTCTGAGGTGTAGAGGGATTCAGCCTCCCTCTACACCATGGGGCTCAAACTCGCGGCCCGCGGGCCAATTGCGGCCCTCGTGACGATATTTTTGCGGCCCCCACCTTCATATGAAAGTTTAATGTGAGTTTTATATGAATGGCACTTTACTGTGTTGTGTGTGGAAGGTCCCTTTAATTACTTGGCTTTAATTTTTGGTCATTTGAGTCTATTTTAAGTAATTTAGTTTTTTTTCTGTAATTTTGTGTCTTTTTGGGTCATTTTGTGTCTTTTTTTTTGTAATTTTGTGTCTTTTTTTGGTAATTCTGTGGCTTTTTTGGTAATTTTGTGTCTTTTTTAGTCATTTTGTGTCTTTTTTTGGTAATTTTGTGTCTTTTTTGGTAATTGTGTGTCTTTTTTTAGTAATTTTGTGTCTTTTGTAATAATTTTGTGTCTTTTTTAAATAATTTTGTGTCTTTTTTGGTCATTTTGTTTCTTCTTTGGGTCATTTTGTGTCTTTTTTAAATAATTTTGTGTCTTTTTTGGTAATTCTGTGTCCCTTTTTGGTAATTTTGTGTCTTTTTTGTGTCATTTTGTGTCTTTTTTTAGTAATTTTGTGTCTTTTTTTGGTCATTTTGACACTGCCTCCAGCGGTCCCCAGGTAATTAGAGTTTGAGAGCCCTGCTCTACACCCTGTCGAGAGAAGTTGTGAAACCAAACCCCTGATAAAACCCACGGCTCTCCACCTTACAGCCACCAGCGAGCCGGCGTGTGGCACTTTTCTCACCTCCTCTAAACCTCCGTCAGACACAGGGTCAGGCCAGGGGTTAAATGGCTGTGTTGGTCCTTGCAAAGCCTGCAGAATGGCTCATTGTCCAGAGGCCAGAGGGGTAGAGGGCACACAGTGAGGGGCGAAGCAAAGGGAGCGCCACGCTACCCCCCCGAGCCATAGGAGTCCTCGGTGTGACCCACGCGGGTAGCCGCAGCCACGTTTCATCTTTTGTGCTGTGTAATTTGGAAGGGTCATGAAGATAAGCAGAAAGTTGACCACTGTTTTAAGTGTTGGTGGTCCGTCTCGCATGGGAGTGTCAACGTGTGCAAAGGCCAGTGACATCGAAGGACTTGTGAAAATAGATGGACGTTGTCTCTAGGCTCTCTACGCCCTGTGTATCAGACATAACAAGAGGATAACTGACATTCCTCACTGCTTCGTGTCTGCCTGTCTGGCAGGATGATCAGATGATCATTTCTCTTTTAAGTGCTTTTGCAGTCATATATATCATCTTATCTTGTTCGATTTAATTCATGTTTGTCATTTGATCACTTTTATCTTTGCATCTTTGCATGTGTGTTACAATCCCTTTAGGGTGTCACCTCTCGTGCATGTTTCTCTACTTTTTTTATCTTTTCCTTTAAAGTCCCATTGATCAAACTTAGAGTACTGATTGAACAAACTTACTTTTGTTGAGGAAAACTTTTAACCCTTTATATGGCAAAGAACCATATTTGGTAACTTCAGCTAACATCCAAAATGGGGTTCCCATTTTAAGAACCACAAGGATTTCTCCCAACTAATCAACAAAGATCAGGCTGTCACAGATAGTGACACCATGGCACCTGACCAATCAGTGTAATAATAATAATAATAACAATAATAACAACTCAATTGACCTTCATTCGTTACAAAAGTAAAAGTCTCCTCCAATAACACTTTAGGGTTGAAATTTTCAATGTCCAAGTATTTCGATGAGTGCCCTATAAAGGGTTAAGAAATTGACACAAAGTTGGTGATAGATGAAAGGAAATAAAACATGCTATCTGTGATATTGGAACTAGAGCACATTCAGAACATGGTGCATTCATTACCCCTTGTCCTATTAGGACATCTTGAAGCCACATTTAAATGAACAAATGTGAGTAAAACATTTCCCTCCCTTGTTTCTTTCCTTTTCCTTGCAAGCAGCTTCAGAAATCACTTTTCTTGACATTTCAGTTCACCAACATGGTGATGAAAGTATCTACAACGACTACAATGTTATTCAGCAGACGCTTTTATCCAAAGCGACGTACAAATGAGAGTTAATACAAAACAAGCAAAGATGAAGTCAAGAAATAAACCAAGAGTAAGTGCCGTGGATTAAAGTGCTTTTAGGTTGCGTGAGTCAGTGTGATACTTACCGTTGTCATCTGTGTATCTGACCAAGTGAAAAGTGTTACATATAAATTCTCAGTATTAGGCCCCGTTTACACGAGGACGCTCGCTGGTAAAAGCGACAAAATATTTTATCGGAAGTGCCTTTCGTTTAGACGGTGACGGCGTTTTTGGGGCTTAAAGACGCAAAAATCAGAAACCACCTTCCAAAGTGGAAAAGTTGAATCCTCTCCTCCGTAGCGTGTCGTCTACACTGACAAGACACAAAACTCTGATCTGATCTGCTCACGTCACGTATGTGTTTACGTCACATACATGCTCCAGTACAGGAAAATAAACAAACGTGGGATTATTTCCATGGTGGGACCTTCAAGCTGCTCTGGCAGCTCTAATAAACTTACAGGAGTCTTTCCACCAAATGTACAGGATATGTACAGATAGTATTAGTGAACAGAGAAGGATCTGGAATTACCTCCATCACATTCTGGATGCAGCAATTCGTCGGAGGCGAGCCAGACGGCTGTGAACGAGACCTGGGAGATCTAGTGATGGTGGAGAACTTTGTGGAAGTAGTAGCTGATGAAAATGTGTGGCGTGAAAACTTCTGCATGCCCAAAGATGCTCTTATCGCTTTAAGTGATGCCGCCTGGCTGCATACAATCGAATTTCACACACTTTTGCGTCACCGTATGCAGCAGATTTCCTCCCGAAAACGCTCGTCTAAACGAGGAATAAAAAGTGAAGACGTGACGCCACTTTTGCGTCTTCTGTTCAGACCGTCCTCGTGTGAACGGGGCCTCAGAGAAAATTATCTTATTTGAGGCAACAAAAAGCATCTCCAATCACTGATGTTTTGTCATCCTTGATGGTCTTATGACATCCACATTAGAAACACAGCACAGTGACAGTCCATCTACAGGAGCAGTCAGGTATGTGTCTCTTACCTGAGCTCCCTGCTGTGCTGCTGCTGTAGATCTCGAGTCTGCTGAAGCTGATCCTGACAGAACAGCAGGAAGCTGCCTGAGGCCGAGCTGACCTGCAGAGCAGCAGGAGGCGTTAGAGGAGAGTCTGTCGGCTGGTCACCGCTGGCCCTCAGGCCGGGCACCGCTTTCTGCAGAGTGGAGCTGGAAAAGGACAGCAAACTGGATCAGAGGTCATTTAGGCTGCGTTGTAATGGCCTTCATTTTTACTAACTGGAATATCAATAAAAAGTGGAAAACAACTATTTTAAAACAGGGATGGCCAACTTAAATGCTGGAGGGGGCCACAAATTTTCATCGACACGACCACAGGGCCACATATAGGAGCGTGCACTTAACCAGATATGATGAAACTGCAATTTTAAATATGTTTACAGTGCAGTAACTTAACATATTTCATGCTCAAATGCATGTATAACAGTATAAATAGGAATAGAATAAATAAAAAATAACCACTTACTGTGATTTCTTTTTTTTCAGTGCTAGAACAGCAGACCAACATTAATTGCAAGAAGTCATTTTGTGCATTTTTACACTGAACTTTTAAAATGTCATGCTCAAATGCATGTAGTTGTACTGAGGGCCACTTCAAGTGAGGGTGCGGGCCGTATGTGGCCCCCGGGCCTCCAGTTGCCCATCCCTGTTTTAAAACATTGTTTTCAACCAACACAGAATGCTAATCTCGTTCATATCACTTACTTTCTTTTATATTAAAATTAAAATGATTAAAACCATGAAATCAGCTATCATATCTGCAGCAGCTCTGAATAATACTTCTGCATTTATTTGAAAATTTAGATTAACCCATTTAAGGCGGGAAAGCATTACCGCATTTCTACCATTAAAACCGGGGGCGCTGTTGTGTTATTCTACCATTAAAGCCGGGAAAGCGGATACATCCTTTTGTAGTATTTATAGTTTTTTACACCTATTTTCGGTCTCTTGGCCAATGAAATGCATCAGAATACACGTGGGAGTGTCGCAATGCAACACATTGATTTTTAAAAAAACTTTATTGAAGGTTTGGACAAATAAACTCAACTTCTCATGAAAGCCACATGAATAAGCTCTCAAATGCTTTTTGAATTTAATTTCTATCTGCTACAGAGGCTGAAAAATCTATTATTTAGTAGGAAGCGTTGACACTCCTGTTGAATTTCCAGAAAAACTTTTAGGTTTTAGGGGCTTATTTTAAAATCGCCCAGAGGTTTTACAGGCATTTTTTCCAGGCGTTTTAGGCCTAAATGGGTTTTTTAAAAGCACAGTACTGGTATTATAGTAGTATATTTACATTTTTCACCTACTAAGACCTTTTCAGCAGACACAATCCTGTCACATTGAGGTCTTTTTTCAATAATTATTCCATCATTCCTACTATTGTTCTACATATTTTTGAATGCACTCTCCACCACTGCAGTGACTACAAACACTGTGGTGAATCCTAAAGTTTCTATAAACAACAAACTACTCAAAGAGGATAAAGGCTTTTAAGGGCCACATGAACAGAAACTGTGTCTGTACGGCTCAGTTTGTAGTTTACTGAATGGTCGGAGCATCTTTCTCTGTTTAGGTTGACAAATAAGAGTGTGAGAAGCCTGTTTCTGATCGTACATGTTGTTCTGTGCGCTGACTAAACTGTACATTTTGTCCTCCGCTCTAATCTATTTACAGTGAATGTATTTTGAGACAGTTAGTGTAATTAACTTAACAGTGGTTTCTTAAAGTGTAGTTACAAAGCCTCTCTGGATACAAACTCTATCCATGGTGTATGTGAGGTAGTATCAGCCTTCAAACTGGAGGGGAGCCTGAGCTGCTGTGAGTCTGGGGGAGAGGTAACTGCTGCCTGAGGCTAAGGATGTACAAGCAGAGGAATCCCAACTATCTGCCAGAGAAACAGACTCAGAGCATCCACTAGTGGAGGCCAAATGTGGTCTGTGTGTTCAGTGGGAAAATGTGGAGCTGGAAACTCTACAGGACACCAGGGAACTGCAACAGTAAAACCCCGTAAAAACACAAGGCTTCAGGCTACAAAGTCGAACATTTTCAGCAACTTGGTTTTTCAAAAAAATGATTCCCAGAGTCCCATATGCTCTTAAATTGTGCTCGCTGTGTCACCAGAGGAGGATAAAACATGTGCTGAGGGCAAAGTTTTCATTTCACCAGCTCGTAATGGGTGTTTTTTATGAATAGTCGAGCATTTCTTATTTCATACTGGATCTCTTTACATGGGTAGCTCAAGATGTTTTACTTGAAACACAGCTCCGTTTGACTGTAATCACCAATACTTCCCTACAGTCTGTGTACAACTGACTGAAGATTAAACAGAGAGTAAATCCTGGTGCCTCAGGTAGGGGTGGGCGATATGGCCCTAAAAGAATATCACGATATTTCAGGCTATTTTTGCGATAACGATATTCTTGACGATATTACTTGACGAATACTTAAAAAGATATAGAAAATATGTTGGGTTTTTTTTAAGTCTGTATAAATAAATAAAAATCTAAAATGTAGTGTGAAGTGCAAATCTCAACAGTTGCCAAATACAAAACAATTTACTCTTGACTCTTGAGTATGAGCAAATAATAAAAATAACCATTTAGGGGTTTCGGGGGCATATTTTAATGACATTTTGTAAAGGAGAATAAAGGTTCTTGTATGTTTTATTTAAGGCATCTTATTTTGACAGTCTTCTTGTGAGTTCTGTGGTGGATTCTGTTAACACAGTGTGCTCTTATTTTGAAAGCTGCATGTGTTTAGTGACAGAGAGTAAGTAGCTTTTTGTGATTAAAACAACTTTAATTGTTAGCCTTACGCCACTACATCAAGAAGTAGGAATGTTGCCAATATCATGATATGCATTTTTTTAACCATAAAAAAAATATACCGCTATTATTGTGAACGATACGATATGGCAGGCACACCCCTAGTAGGGGTGGGCGATATGGCCCTAAAAGAATATCACGATATTTCAGGTTATTTTTGCGATAACGATATTCTTGCCGATATTACGAAATACTTAAAAAGATAAAGAAAATATGTTTTGTTTTTTTTAAGTCTGCATAAATAAATAAAAATCTAAAATGTAGTGTAAAGTGCAAATCTCAACAATTGCCAAATACAAAAAAATGTACTCTTGACTCTTGAGTATGAGCAAATAATAAAAATAACTATTTAGGGGTTTCGGGGGCATATTTTAATGACATTTTGTAAAGGAGAATAAAGGTTCTTGCATGTTTTATTTATGGCATCTTATTTTGACAGTCTTTTGTGAGTTCTGTGGTGGATTCTGTTAACACGCTGTGCTCTTATTTTGAAAGCTGCATGTGTTTAGTGACAGAGAGTAAGTAGCTTTTTGTGATTAAAACAACTTTAATTGTTAGCTAATATTAACCTCACGCCACTACATCAAGAAGTAGGAATGTTGGCAATATCATGATATGCATTTTTTTAACCATAAAAAAAATATACCGATATTATCGTGAACGATACGATATGGCAGGCACACCCCTAGCCTCAGGTAGTTTACTATGGATCATAAACCCTTTTCCTCAGACCCTTGCAGAGAATTTAAAGCCATATAAATGCTTCATGTATTCTGATAGTGTGCAGAGTTCTCCTCCACACTGAGACAAAGACATGACCGCAGAGGACGGGATCTGTGTACTGTCAGAGGGATTCGGTTTTGATGTGGCCCACTTGGTCTCTGCGACACGGATCAGGATTAGATTCCAGCCCTTTGGGCATGTTGACTGGCTGGCTGGCTGGCTGGCTGTCTTCAAATGAAGTTCCAAACCCAAAAAGGATCTTTTGATGGTTACATGAGCTCATTGAGGTGGGGAATGTAATTCAATTGAAGAAAAGTCGCCACTTAGACACACTCTGGAGAATGCAGAGTACACTGATGTACAAATAACTGGATGCCATCAGTCGTGGATGTTTACACTGGGGGACTCTCGCTAAATAATTGGGGACTTTCAGAAAGACGAAAGACTCTCTTTGTACTGTGATAACCAGGCGGCAACCTCCGTGTCTGAGCAGGGAGGCAAACCAGGAAGTGCCTTAAGCTGCATTCTACCAAAAATTCCAGCAGGGGGCGCTAAGTTTGACTGCAAAAAAAATCTGCCCATTCATTTCAGTGTAAAATTTGAAAACTTCTCACATGATTTATTACCTCAGAATTTTTCAGGACAACACTTTGGTCTCAATCACTAGTAAAAAATCCTCTTCAGGACAATTTGATGTAAATAGTTCTAATAATGGCCCCAGAAAATAAAGAATCATATGATTTGGGCGTGGCTACCTTTGATTGACAGGTGGCTAGAGAAGCAGAGCAATGCGTATCCACGACAACGTGTCAATAAAGTTATACGTTATATAGATAGAAAAGAGGACGTTTAGCGGTTTGGTCTCAAAACTTTGACCCTTTCACTGTATTTCCACTTAATGACTGTTTATTTGAACGTTTTGTTAAGTAAATGTCTTGTTCAGCGTTTGGTTGGACTAACAGACACTCCAAGGAGTCGCTGCTCAGTTTTCTGAGGTCAGTAACAAACATTTTGTTTTTGTTTTTTGCTAGCCAAAACTAACATCCCAGTTAATGCTCCAGCTAATGCTAACATGAATTAGCAGCAGCTTCTCTCAGTCAGGTTGAGGTGTAGAGAGGCTGTAGTCAATGATCAGATCCCTCTCCTCCTCCACAGTCCAAATATGGTCTGTTCTGCGTATCGGAAACAAGATGGCGACGAGTGAAATGCTGAACGGGCTCAACGGGCTCAACGGGCCACAAACCAATGATGCCAGTGATGTCACAGTGACTACGTCCATTATTTATACAGTCTATGGTGCTAACCTCTTCACTTTGTAAAGACTGGTTAAATACAACCAAATAAATGAAACAAGCTTGACAATTAAGATGCATTCATGCGTGCAGATGGCACTAGGGGCGGGGTGATATGTCCCGCCCAGATTCATAGTGATCCCGATCCGCCCCCCCCACTTTCAGCGACAAACATCACCGGTAAAACAGAGGATTAATGTTCCTTTAGTAAGACTATTTACATGGCAGCACATAGAGAGTCCGGCTGCTAATAGTGCGTTTAAAGTCTACACCAGGGGTCTCAAACTCAGACTACCTGGGGGCCGCTGGAGGCAGTATCAAAATGACACAAAAAAAGACACAAAATGACACAAAAAAAAGGCACAAAATTACTTGAAAAAAAAAACACAAAATTACTTAAAAAAGACACAAAATGACATTACATAACATTTCCACTTCTTCCGGTAACAACAACACGGCAGATAATAAACGGTCCGGTAGCAGCTGCCTTTCTTTTTGTTAACGTCGTCATAGAAACAAGTGAAACAAAGCTCCAGTTGGAGCAATAAAGGGACCTTCCACACACAACATGGTAAAGAGACATTCATATAAAACTCACATTAAATTTTCCATACCACACTAGCCGCTAGCTGCTATATGTTTAGCATTGAGGTGATACTTGAGGCTGGATGTGCTATGGTGATATGTGAATTCCTTGTTGCATAGCAACACAACCATGCTCTTATGGACGCTTCCATCCGTTGGTTTTTAGTAACTAAATGTCCCATCATCCACGGGGCCAACCAAAGGTCTCATCAGCTTCTTCCTTCATGTTCACTGTGGTTTGTTGTTGTCTGAACTCATCAACGCTAGTTGGTGCTCCAGTATAATCGGTCCACCTGAAACTCATCCAGTGAGAAACGTTCCGCGGTGCAAAAGTAAGTGCGATTAAAATGCGTCAATTTTTTTTAACGCGTTCATTTTGGTGTAATTAATGAATCTTAATTAATGCGTTAAAGTCCCGGCCCTGAAAATAACTCATTGACTTGAAATCATTGGTCCCCCCCAGTTCAAAAATCCCATCTTTGCCCCTGGAAGCATTTAATCTCTCGTTTCTCTCCTTGCAGCTAAATCTACATATTGACTATGCTTGGACTTCCACTTGAACCTTTCCTAGATTGACATAAATTTCATCCTCCTTTCTGAGGGAAACACTGTTCTTGGCTCACATTCCATCGTCCTCCTTCTCCAGCCCGGCCCGAGCACAAGCCCGTATTTCATTTAGTGAAGACTTCCTCCAAGCCACATGCTCTCAAAGTGGCCCTGATTAATCAGGCCCAGTGTGTTTTCTTCTCCCACATCTCCTGGATCAGGGGCTGCCTACGGGGAGTGTAATTCTCAGCGCTTGCCTTTTGGTGCTTTAATTTAGCCCGTGTTATCGCTGGCTCTGGATGAAAGGGTCGGGGCATGAGTGTGGAAATACAGAGGGTTAATTCCACTGTTGGCATTGGAGGTTAGGTAAAGTTCAATGAAATATTAAGGTTATGTTTCAGTTAAGGCTTAAGACGGGGAAAATGACTATCAACCCATGTTTTTTTTAGGTTTTTAGGACAGGGAATAACCCATTAAGCTAGAAAATATACAAATAAAAAGGTGGGGGTTCTGTGGTTATGGTGAGGATATGTTTGGGCTTTGGTAATTTAGTTATTCTTCTGGCATTTTGTGTCTTTTTTTAGTAATTTAGTTTTTTTTCTGTCATTTTGTGTCTTTTTTATTGGTAATTTTGTGTCTTTTTTTGTCATTTTGTGTCCTTTTTAAGTAATTAAGTTTTTTTCTGTCATTTTGTGTCTTTTATTGGTACTTTTGTGTCTTTTTTTGGTCATTTTGTGTCTTTTATTGGTACTTTTGTGTCTTTTTTATTGGTAATTTCTTTTTTTGGTCATTTTGTGTCTTTTTTAAGTAATTTAGTTTTTTTCTGTCATTTTGTGTCTTTTATTGGTACTTTTGTGTCTTTTTTTGGTCATTTTGTGTCTTTTATTGGTACTTTTGTGTCTTTTTTATTGGTAATTTCTTTTTTTGGTCATTTTGTGTCTTTTTTAAGTAATTTAGTTTTTTTCTGTCATTTTGTGTCTTTTTTTTTTTAATGAAACATTTGGAGGGGCAAGCAAAGTATAGTTTTACATATTTTGGTGTTACTAAATGGGTGTGAGTCGCTCTGAGGAGCCAAACAACTTTTCGAAACCTGTAACAGCTGACCTCATCGCTCATGACAGGCCAATAGAAGAATGAAGAATATAAAGAGGTCATTGCATATTTTTTATATAAACTCACTGCGACTGTCTTAACTCGGGTAAAATATTTAGGCACGGTAAGTGAATGAGCAAATTGACACTGAAAAGATAATTGATTTTTCTGTTGTATCAATATTTTGGGAATTACGAGCACTTAGTGCGGCGTACGTAAGCACAGATGTCGGTGGCGCGTCGCGGTAATCTAATAGCGGACGCGGATCACAGTGCTAATCCTGGGAAGTGGACAGGAAGGCCTGTGTTCTGCTGGAATGTTTACACTACCTGAGCCAGGAGACTGAATTTGTGATAAAGAAATACTGGCTTTTCACTGGTATGTTCCTTTGAACATCCATCACGGCGAGAGATATCTCAGGGCAAAAAGAAAGCAGAGAGTGACACTTTAGTCCAAAGTATTTTCAGAAAAGAACAACGGAAATTTCTAATTACACTATCTTGATTTGAAACTGTGTGGCAGGTACTGTAGAACAGCTATTCTCAACCTTGGGGTCCCGACCCCAGTTGGGGTCCCGAGATGATTTCTGGGGGTCGCCAAATCATTTTGGAAGTTAGCTCTGTCTCCACTGTGTTAAAGTGTTCATGTTTAATGTGTTTTAGTCTTTTTGGTCATTTAATGTCTTTTTTTTTGGTAATTTTGTGGTTTTTTTTGTTTTTGTCATTTTGTGTCTTTATTGGTCATTTTGTGTCTTTTCTAGTTTGTGTCTTTTTTTTTTATCATTTTGTAGTCAATTTGTGTCTTTTTGGTCATTTTGTTTCCTTTTTTGGTCATTTTGTGCCGTTTATTGGACGCTTAGAATGTCTATCAAAAGCGTCTGTAGGTAGCTCTTAGCCAATCAGATCAGTTATACCAGATGACGTAGTAGAGCAACAGAGATGGATGTTTGTTGTGTGTGTGTCTGTGAGAGTGTTGTTTGCTGCTTTGCTTCTCCAGTTCTCGCTTTCTGCAAGATTATTTATTTTCACGCTTTATTCCCCCTCATGTCATTCAGCCACACACATCCACTGATTTTATGGCCAATAAACAAGCTGCTGCGGGTCTCTGGGGGCTCCGCTGTCCCCCGCCCAGAGACCTTTCGCCTTTCAACTTTCGCTCTAAACTATTTAAAACACCATCTACAGCTAAAGAGAGTTTCACGTCTGCAGCAGCCATGTTGGATCCGTAAGAAAACTACAAGCTTCCAAGTGCCGAGTAGTACTCGTCATCGTCTTGCCGTCCCTCCCCGCTCTGTGATTGGATCCCTAAAACAGGGCTAAGAAACCTCCCTGGTTGCCAGACTGCCTGGAGGTTCGAAATGAAATCCGAGCGCAAGGCAGTCTGGGTATACCCAGGCTATGTTACAGCTACAAGAGTAGCCATTAGCGTATCAATGCTTTTACATTAGCTGACATTTCATAGTGGCGTTACAATCGTGCCAATTCAGCACATTGCAGAAGTTAGCAGAAGTAAGGATTAAAAGTTATTACAATGTAAAATTATAAGTTAGTACAACTTACAGTTGAGTTGACAAAAATCTGAATTCAGAGTTGAGCAAACTCAAAAACAAAACTTAAAATATTTAGTTTAATTGTCCAACTTAACGTTTTATCGAAGTTCGTTGCCTTGAAAATTTGAGTTCACCCAACTTTTCTTTTTTTGCAGTGTACTGCTGTAGAGGAGAAGGTGGTCGGCATCGGGAAAATTAGAGCATACAGCGTACATTCACATCATCCTTATAAAACAGCACTGCATGACTGCAGATGCAGCCACATTATAAACACTGAATGTAGATCATCATCAACGGTTACACATAATGTGTTTTTTAACTCCTTCATACAGGCCTTATCTTACCTCCAGCCTCTCTCCTGCTGGAGAGGATTCCCTGTGAGATGGACCTCTCGTAGGAACTGACATCCCTGCAGACTCTCACACACGTTCTGGAGCTCTGAGAGAAAAGTGAAAAACATATTTGCCTTGTCAGTGTCTATTTTTCACTCTACTTTTCATTCTCACCAGTGTCTCATCTAGTTATGCAGCGCTACATTGACTGGATGAAAGAAATAAATATGCGTTCCAGCAAACTTGTGAATTTATTTCCATGAAGTCTTATACTGCACACATAGAGCTGATATGAATGCAGTGGTGTCATATAAAATAATGAAATCATAAGTTGGGTGCATGTAAATTTATAGTTTCTTTAACTTTTATTAACTCTATGGAGTCTTGGGCTATTTTGTCCATTTTTAATCATTTTCTTTTTATGTCTTTGTAAGTCATTGTGTGTCTTTTTTGGTCATTTTGTGTCCTCTGCGTTGTTGTTTTTTGTCATTCTGTCTTCTCATTTTGTGTCTTTTATGGTCTTTTTGGTAATTTTGTCTTTTTTTGTCATTTTGTGTCTTCTTTTGGTCATTTTGTGTCTTTTTTGTCATCTTGTGTCCTCTGTGGGTTTTTTTGTCATTCTGTCTTCTCATTTTGTGTCTTTTATGGTCTTTTTGTGTCTTTTTTCTCATTTTGTGTCTTTTTTCTCATTTTGTGTCTTTTTCTGTCATTTTGTGTGGGGTTTTTAAGTAATTTTGTGTCTTTTTTTTTAGTCATTTTGTGACTTTTTTCTGTCATTTTGTGCCTTTTTTTGGTCATTTTGTGTCTTTTTTAGTCCTTTAGTCCAACATAAATTTGATTTGAATCTTTTATTTACTTTCAGAACACTATCATGCTCAATAAAGAAGTTTAAATGTTGCAGATGTGAACAAAGGTGTCAAATCTAACATATAAGAGGGTTCCATCCAGTTCTATCATTTTATACTAAATATATTTGAGCTTGTCTCCAGTTTTACTTGGTATATCATCATCAAACTGAAACTGGCCTCATGGAGTTTACAGCCAGAACTTTAGAGGTAAATTTACAGTAGGGCTCCACGCTGCTTTGTTTTCTAGTCTGGATGTGCTTTTGGAGACTCCGGAGGGTTTAGTGAAATCAACCTGTGGTTGAGTGGGAGTCAAGGACTGAAGAGATTAAGCAAAGTCAGGAAAAAGAAGCTGAAACAACACAGATTTTGTCCACTTTACATGCACAGTGGAGGTTCGTATGTCTTTATGATGAGGAAATGGGTTTTAATCGAGACGATCTGTTACCTGACATGCAGTTATATCGAAGATCCAGATTCACAAGGGACACGAAATCAGACATGGAAGGCAGCTGGGTGATTCTAGGACACACAGAGACAAAATGTAAGAGATTTGGAAAGCTACACCAGATCTGAAGCTAATATTCATGTTGCTGTTAGAGACAAAATCAGACATAATCAGAAATTATGTGACTGGTTATTGAGCTTTCTAGGTATCATGAGAAACCTAAAAAAAATATTGGAGATTGTAATTTTATATCAGATTATGTCACATGCAGCACAGAACTTTAAGGTCCCTGGTGCTATGTTGTATTTGTGATATGGGGCTATATAAATAAGAACCTGGTCTCACAGGAATCTGTGAAATAGCCACAGATTCGCTTAACTCAAAATCCGTGGAAAAGCCACGGAATCACTCAAATTTCCGTGAAACTGACACGGATTTCGCTACAATGCAAGTTAATGACAGTCGTATCCCGTGACAATAAAATATAAAACAACATATAAATGCACAGACAGAGAGATGTTTTAGTTGTTCATTATTTGTCCAAAATTCGTCGTATCAACTGAGTTTGTATGATCTGAACTGTGTATATATAAATATACACTACCGGTCAAAAGTTTTAGAACACCCCAATTTTTCCAGTTTTTTATTGAAATTCAAGCAGTTCAAGTCAAATGAACAGCTTGAAAGGGTACAAAGGTAAGTGGTGAACTGCCAGAGGTAAATAAAAAAAGGTAAGCTTAACCAAAACTGAAAAATAATGTACATTTCAGAATTATACAAGTAGGCCTTTTTCAGGGAACAAGAAGTGGGTTAACAACTTAAATCTATGGAGTCTTGGGCTATTTTGTCCATTTTTGAATTCTTTTCATGTCTTTGTAAGTCATTTTGTGTCTTTTTTTGGTCATTTTGTGTCTTTTGGTGTCTTTTTTTGTCATTTTGTGTCTTTTTTTTGGTCATTTTGTGTCTTTTTTTAGTCCTTTAGTCCAACATAAAATGTGATTTTGAATCTTTTTTTTACTTTCAAAACACTATCATGCTCAATAAAGAATTTTAAATGTTGCAAATGTGCATTAATTTCAGAGTACACTGAGACATTAAACTGCATAATTTTCAATTAAATTCTGGAAAAGTTGGTGTTCTAAAACTTTTGACCAGTAGTGTATATATACATATATAGCTTATATATATATATATATACACAGTTCAGATCATACAAACTCAGCATTTTGATACTGCCTCCAGCGGCCCCCAGGTAATTTGAGTTTGAGACCACTGCTGTGGACCCAAAGATTGCTTAGTGGATAGGGATCCTGTTAATGTGATTCAATAAAAGTTTATTGAGAAATATTAGTAGTATTGAAAGAATATACCTGTTTTGGGCCACAGAGAGACTGTGCATGAGGGGAAGCCAGCAGGCAGTGAGGCCCTGCAGGGAGGAGATGCTGTTGTCCTCCAGATGCAGCTCTGCGAGGAGGACCTGGTTGTTCAGACTGGGGGGCTGATAGAAAAACAGGGTGAAAATGACTGTTAACACTGGTCACACTTTGGGGTTAGACTAACTTTCTGCTGCTGTTCCTGCTGCTGGTGCAGCGATGCCTAAACGACCTCATCCATCAGTGTCAGTTGTTTTAGTCCGGCTGTGTTTCCAGTCATCAGTGTCGACCAGAAGTTAAACCCTGCCGCGCTCAAGGGGTGCCTTAGAAAATACTAGGGCCGGGACTTGATTAAAAAGATTAATCTAATTAATTAGAGGCTTTGTAATTAATTAATCGAAATGAATCGCATTTTAATTGCATATCAATATTTGACCTGAGAACAGTGAGAAGTATTTTTTTTCACATGGATTTTTAGTATACCATTGAATAATGACTGAATACATAAGCTTAAGCTACAAAAATATTCTTTATTTTTGTTCAAGTCCAACAGACCAGTGCAATTTTTGCCATTAAGTGTAGCAATAGCATATTTAGAAATATAGTACATTTCAGAAATTCAGGTAGCCTATAGGTAGGTAGACCTTCTGTAAACTGTAATACTTTGGTTTTTTGAGTAAAACACAATACTTTCAAATACATTCAGAACATTGTAAACCCTGACTATTAGAAAACATCTCTCTGTTGCTTCAGAGGCCATAACAGACTTTGTTGATTTACCAACAGCTGGTTTAAAAAAATCTAATTTTCAAAACATTTGCATTATTATACTAATTAGTTTCTGTGTGTATCTTTATTTTGCATGTTTTCCTTTTCCTTAACTTTGCCTCATTACGCAATTACCAGAGAGTTGCTCTACCAAAGAAAGAAAGGAATATAAACATCAGTAATTGGATATTCTCTCCCAGTTGTTAAATGTAGCGTATCCTTGTGAAGCACAATTTTGAATAATGTAACTGTAATTAAACTAATAACATCAATTAGTGCCTTTTATTATTGTGTGCTAGTGGCAGGGCCTTGGTGTTGTGCATGCTGACTTACGACTTATGACTTTATTATATGACTTATGCATCTTTTTTTTTGGCTCAAATGGAGTCTGTGCAACTGATACATTCAAAAAGGCACTTCATGCTTCAGATTTATGTTACTGAGACCTTCAGGTCAAAGTTCATGTTTGTTCAATTTCCCAATCTGTTGTTAGTGAATCTCATGTGGGAAAATAGAGTTAACCATTGCCGAGTTTTGTACAATATTACACTTAGTATCACCACTCTCAGATCCCCTGGATTGAGCTTGTAAGGAGTATGATGTTTGCATGTTTATATTTTATATTTTTGTTCCAACAGAGGCCATGAAATTAAGTTGTAGAGTCATAAGGACATTTAATAAAATGGGTATTGCAAAACAGCAGCCTGTGGTTTTGTATGTGATAAATCTCTTTAACTGTGATGTGCTAGAGGTGATAATATGAGCCCCCAAATTGGCTTCCTCCCATGAGTTGTTGATTTAAATTATTCAGTTCAAATGTATTTGGGAAATGTTGAGCTTTTATTTTGAAGGTTTGACACACATAGACAATCATTAGAACTAAATTTAAACACCGATCCCTGTCAGAAATTGAATTATGGGTTTGGGAATAATGTTTTATAATTTAAATGAATGTTTTATTTGTTATCTAGTTACATGCAGAAAACAAAAGTCTTTCATCTTTTGTTTTCATGCATGTTAATAAATTGGGGTTTTCTGCTGAATTAGCTTTTCTTGACGATTTTCCATTGAAAATCACTACATCCTACATAGAAAAAATGTCCTTCCCTACAAGATGAAAAACAGAATGCAACTTGTTGAGTTACAAGCACCTGACACCCCTGAAACATCCAAATCAGTTTTCTGTACAGTCACAAAATTGCAACAGTGTAATGCATGGGTCTCAAACTCGCACCCCGCGGGCCAATTGTGGCCCTCGTGACGATATTTTGCGGTCCCCACCTTGATGTGAAAGTTGAATGTGAGTTTTATATGAATGGTACTTTACCGTTTTGTGTGTGGAAGGTCCCTTTAATTACTTGGTTTTAAATTTGTGTCGTTTTTTGGTCATTTTGTGTCTTTTTTAATAATTGTGTGTCTTTCTTTAATCATTTTGTGTCTTTTTTGGTAATCCTGTGTCTTTTTTGGTAATTTTGTCTTTTTTTAGTAATTTTGTGTCTTTTTTTGGTAATTTTGTGTCTTTTGTAATAATTTTGTGTCTTTTTTAGTCATTTTGTGTCTTTTTTTGGTAATTCTGTGTGCTTTTTTGGTGATTTTGTGCCTATTTAAAGTAATTTAATTTTTTTTTTTTATTTTTTGGTCATTTTGATACTGCCTCCAGCGGCCCCCAGGTAATTTGAGTTTGAGACCCCTGGTGTAATGAGACATTAGAACCAGGGCTTTCAGTAATCAGCTGTAGTTGGGGTTTGTTTCTTACCTCAGTGAGGCTGTTGCCCCTCAGGTCCAGTGTGCTGAGCAGAGCATTGTTCTCCAGACCCTCCACACCTGCCAGGTGGTTGTGTGAGCAGTTGAGGTGCAGCAGAGTGTAGACGTCCCTCAGTCCTTTGGTGCTGATCAGCTGGTTGTGATCCACCGACAGCCTCTGCAGTCTCCTCATGGACTCCAGACCAGCTACGGGTGAATGACAAGCAGCTTAATCAGATTGAGAAACAGAAAGGGGTGAGTCTGCATATAAGCAGTAAACAAACCATAAGCATCTTGAAAGAATAATAATAATAATTTGAAATAAGCCAGTCCAAAAGCCCCCTCCTATTAGATTCAGTTTTATAGGTGATTCATGACGTTACAGTAGCTGAATATACAATTCAATGTGTTCAACTTTCGCCAGGCCAATATCTATTTATGGCTTTATCCTCAGGGCTCCAGCTGACTCCAGTAAATAAATCACTTTTCAATGCATATTGTGGTAAAGTCAATAAATTCCAGAGCTGGAAAGAAGACAGATGCTGCCCTCTTGTGGAGTTCTGCAGACTTGAGCTGAAAAAGCAGCTTGAGAGCTCAGACGTGACTAAATCACACATTACATACTTTGTTTTTTACAACAAATGTTCTTAAATTCATTGCATATATAATAATCTTTCCAGTTCTTACCAATGCGTGTGATGGAGTTGTGTGAGAGGTCTAGAACGTCCAGATTTTCAGCACCGTTCAAACCATGGATGGACGTCAGCTTGTTGTGGCCAAGCCGAAGAACTCGTAGACTAGTCATATTCTCACAGTCGACAAATGAGATGTCGTTTTCCTGTGACAAAACACAATGAAGATATTAGGACACAATGAACTTTGCCTGGTTTGATTATTACTTTCAGTATAAAATAAATAAATAAAATAAAATGATATCTATCAGGAACAGCACTATCTGAATATTTAACCTTCTGAAATCTTCGGCTATTATGCCAGTTAAAAAAAACTGTGAAAAAAATCTTCACCATGCCATGTTGGTATCAGTTTTTTCAGCGTTACCTCACCTATATGTCCTGATAATTAATTTTTAACTTTGACTTTCTTGATCAAAATTTTGAACCGAAAAAAACCAAAGGAAAACTGATCTTGAAAATTTTCTGAAAAGTTTCACACACCGAAATGTACATGTTGCAAATATGAACACAGGTTGCAAATATAACATATAACAGGTAAAATGAGGATAAAATCTAGTTTTATATTTTTATACTAAATATATTTGACATTATCTCCGGTTTTACTTGGCTGAATATCATCAAGAAAAAAATCTGGTATGGAGTTTCAAGCCAGAATTTTAGAGGGAAGGCTCGATGTTGCTTCATTTTTATGTAAGAAGTAATGTGCAGGTTGATTCATGGACTCTAGAGGGTTAACATCCCTTGAAAAAGTGATAATAAGTCAGTAAACTGATAACATATTGACTGAACTCTACCTGTACGTCGATGTAGCAGAGCTGTGATAGCTGGTTGATGCCTTCCAGAGATCTGAGGCCGCAGCGTCTGAGGGTGAGGGACTGAAGTCTGGAACACTGAGCCAGAGTGGACAAGCTGCAGCCAGGCAGATCCTCCAGGGTCACTGTGGTCACCTGCAGGACAGATGAAGCTGCTTCAGGTCTGTCTGGATGCTGAAAGGTTAAATTGGCGTCTGTCACATGTTAAAGGGATAACATGTGACAGATCTCTTAATGGTCTTAGTCCGGCCTATTTATCTGATTTACTTTTATCCTATGAACCCTCGAGGACCCTCAGGTCTTCTGGTCTTTTAATAATACCAAAAGTTAGAACTAAAACCCACAGTGAGGCGTATTTTCTCACTTTTCATTCTGCATGTATAACCCATTTAAAAAGTGCAGTTTTGCTGTCTTTTTTTTCAGCACAACTTCACCTATATGACCTGATCATTTTTTTCATTTTGACTTACTGGATCAACATTTTGAACACAAAAACACATAAATACACACAAAAATTCATAAAAACACACACAAAAAGCACATAAAAACACACACAAAAAACGCATAAAAACACACAAAAAACACATAAAAACACACAAAAAACACATAAAAATGCATAAAAACACACACAAAAAACACACATAAAAACACATAAAAACACAAAACATAAAAACCCACATAAAAACACACGTATGTAACTTGTTCTTGAAAGGTGCTATATAAATACAATTATTATTATTATTATTATTATTATTATTATTATTAATTAAGGAAGAGAGACTCTGTACTGTTTGACTCTGAGGAAGAATCACCTGACATTGAAACATTAATCCTCTAATAAAGTTTGTCGCCTCATGTTTGTGTGCTCCAGTATATAGTATCCAGTAAGTTTCTTTCTTTTTTTTTATCAGTGTGTCTGTATCATGGCTCAGCATTTGTACAGATCTCACCTCTTGCAGGGATTTGCAGGCTGCAGACTGAAGCAGAGTGTGTGAGCAGAGAGGAGGCAGGCTGCAGCCCTCAGCTGCTCCTCTCAGCCCTCTCCGACCACGGACACCTCCTCTCTGCCTCCTCCTGTTCTGGAGGGAGAGTTTGGACCAGGAGGTGCACTCCTTCATCCATGACAGCCTCTTCTCCTCTGTGTGCTCCGGGAGGCTCACAGCTAAAGAAACAGACACGGTAGACGGCCTCGCTGCTCCATCTTCACTTTGAGTTTGGTCTGTGGAGGTCTGACTGAAGCTCTCTTCTGGCTCCTGTTGTTGTGTTATTGATCCAGTGCTGTGTTTACTGTGTTTACTGTGTAAACGTCCAGAGCTGGAGGAGTTCCAGGTGGAGCTGTCTGCTCGCTGTGAGGCCAAAGTGTTTCCTGTTTCATCTGTTTTTGTCTTTTTATTTTCTCTTTTCTCTCTTTTCTCCTGCAGCTCATTTGTTTTCCTCACTATTTCCCCCGTTTCCCTGTCGTGCATCTCTCTCTTTTCCTTTTCCTCCTTTATTTTGACTCTTATTTCTTCTTCTGTTTCTTTCTTTACCTCTTCCTCGTTCAGCTTCTTCTCTGCAACGACACTTTTTCTCTCCTCCTCTTTCTTTCTCAGCTCCTCCTTGGCTAAAATTCTTTCCTCATCCTCTTGTTTCTTCTCATTATTCTCTTTTATTTTGCTCTCATGTCCCGTCTTGAGATTTATTTCTTCTTCTAATTTTCTGCAACACTTCACATCCTCTTGTTTTATCTCTTCTTTATTCCTCCTTTTTTGTTCTTCCTCTTTTATTTTCCCTTTATCTTCCTTTCTCCTTTTTTCATCCTCTTCAACAGTTCTTTGTTCTTCTTTTATTATTACATATTCCCCTTCCTTTTTCCTTACCACTTCCTTCACCTCCTTCTTCTCCTCTGTCTTTTTTCTTTCATTTTCTCTCCTTCTTGCTTCCTCTTCCCTCCTTTTCCAATCCCTTTCTTCCTTTTCCTTCTTCTCCTCAAGTTTTATTTCTTCATTTACATTTCCATATTCTCTTTTATCCCTCTCTTCATATTCCTTTTTCAGATCCCCCTCCTCTTCTTTCTTTTCCCTCTCTTCCTTCTGATTCTTCCTCTCCTCAATCTCTTCCTCGACTATAATATTTCTCTCTTCCTTCTTTTTTCTCTCCTCTTTCTTCTTCTGGCTCATCTCTTCCTCCACTTTTCTCTTCTCTTTCTCCATCTTCCTCCTTTCTACTTCAATCTTTCTTCTTTCTTCTTCTCTTTTTCTCTTCTCTTCCTCTTCCTTCTTGATCCTTTCTTCCTCTTCTTTATTTATCCTCTCTTCTTCTTCCATCATTCTCATTTCATCCTCCAGTCTCTTCCTTTCCAGATCTTCTCTCCTTCTCTTTTCCTCTTCCTCGCGTTTCCTCTCCTCTTCTTTTTTAAGTGTCATTTCCTCTAGTTTTCTCTCTTCCTCTTCCTTCTTTATCCTCTCTTCTTCTTTATTTTTCTTCTCTTCTTCTTCCATCATTCTCATTTCATCCCCCAGTCTCTTCTTTTCCAGATCTTCTCTCTTTCTCTTTTCCTCTTCCTCACGTTTCATCTCCTCTATTTTTCTCTCTTCCTCTTTCTTAATCCTCCTCTCTTCCTCCATCCTTTTCCTCTCTGCCTCCATCTTTATTTTCTCCTCTTCTCTTTTCCTCTTCTCCTCCTCTTCCTTTATCCTCCTCTGCTCCTCTTCCATCATCCTCCTCTCTTCCTCCACTCGTTTCTTTAAGTTGCTCATCACTTCCTGTTTGGTAATGACATTCACTTAAGTTACAACAAAGCAAGTTGATAAGAAACATTTAATTACAAATACAAAAAACAATTAACATATTAATTTCAAACAGCCCAAAGCATAAACACCTAAATATATTAATATATTAGGTAATATGTGTGATTCTCATGAAGCCAGCCTAAGTTCTGTCTGTGAAGATTATAAGGACATACTTTATTACACTAAATATATTTCACTTTTATATGAAAGAACAATATAGCCATAATGAGGCACAATTCATTGTTTTGTGCTAAAATAATATTTTCTATATTTTTGATTCACAAATTCATTATAGTAATCTGTCCAGATAAATGTCATGGTTTCCCCATACTTATATGCAATAAATATTTAATAAACTTTATAAAAAAATAAATACACATTTGTTTAAAAATGTATAATTTAACAGAATATAATCAAACATAATGGTTTTTAACAATGTATAAACAAATCTGAATGAAAATTGATGAGAAAAAATGGTTAAATGTTACGGTAATGATAGAATTGTTTGCATTAAAATATGTGTATATTTTAATAAAATACATGTTAGTGCTACCAGCTACCCTTGAGAATATTTAAGTGCTTGCTAAAGAAAAAAAAGAAAAGAAAAACTTTCTATGTTTTTTTTATTTAAAAAAGTGTTACGGTAATGAATTTTGTTGCTCACAGTGTCTCAAAAAATGTCAGAAAATACCTTAAAATAGATTATAAATTCATATTAAACAGTGACTTTAGATTGTATATGTTATAAAGGGTCAAAGAAAATATGTATTCAATGCTCTTGATTTCTGCTATTAGCTTCACCATGTTTATGAGAATCACCCATATGGAACTATGACCTCTAAATTTGGATGATAATCTGGTATTTGAGGTCAATAAACCTCTGGTTTGCCCCAAAAAGAGCTCATATTTTTCCATTAACTCTCACTGTTGTTGAAATAATGATGTTTTTTGAGAATGACAACAGGAGGATTCAGGCCTACCTGCTGAAGCAGCAACTCCTCTTCCAGTTTTTGCTGAGCTCTCGTCCCCATCAACTCAAGTTCCTTTTGATAAAGCTGGATACATAAAGCAAAAAATCAAGAAATAAATATAATAATGGTGTGCATTTTGTCATTTTTCACTTAGATATCTAAGTACATGCCTCACCAGCTGACAACCTGCCAACTTTTTGTCAATCTTTTTGTTGTATTTATCAAATTCAAGAGGATTAATGTCCCATTCAAGCATTATATTTCTTGAAAAGGCAAAGTGTCCTTCTCAAGGCTCCTAAGCGAGGAGGTAGTTTCCTCAGGTTTTCTGTTTTCCTCATACATATATAGAATTTATAAAAGATATTTAAACCCCTGAAGTCCAGGAGATTTTGGTTCAAATTTGTCAACTTCCTCTGCATTAATTTCTGTCTCTGTTCAGCATCTTTCAGTCTGTCCTTACATCACATGCATGGCTCCTTTTTCTCCACACAAACTTGGCTATCAGTCAGATTTTTCATGTTATTTTAATAAAGTATAAAGCTGCCAGGAACCCAAAATACAAACAAAAGGCACAGGTGTCTATGGAAAGGTGTCTATGGAAATGTACCATTTTTTTAATTTTATTTTTGTACCTTTTATAAACAGCAGAAAAACAGTCTATTGGCATGTAAATTAAAAATAGTAATAGTTTTCATTGTAGAAAGAAAATTCAGATTTTAAAAATGGTCTAGAAACATAAATGTCACACTGTGAAAGCTCCTATGATTGAACTTTAACTGGCTTTCTCAGCTTGTCTACATATCATTTATAAATAAAGTTATTACTGTAAATAAAAACTGTATTTTCAATTAATAGATGGACTCCAGAGGGTTAAAGTATCAAGTTCTGTTTTCCTCATTTCAGTAAGACATATGTGAGACGAGTTCCCGCACTGTGGGGGATAACTTCCCAAAACCTGCTCCTGCGATATTAAAAAATGATGAAGTAGTTGTTATGAGTAAAGGAAGTCCAGAGTGACTCACCTTCTCTGCCTCCATTATCTTCTTCAGCTCCGTCTGGAAGTCTCTTTCCATTTGTCTCTTGTGCTCCTCCTGCTTCATCTCCTCACAGCGTCCTTTCTCTCGCTCTGCCTCCAACTCCAATAAAAACTGCCTCTCACTCTCCATATATTCATCTCTACCAGCTTCATCTGTGACAAGAGCAAAATGTAAAGATTTTTCAGTAATTCTGCAAGCAAGGAGGAAAACATGCCTTTAAAATAATTTGTAAAGATAGGCTAATGAGATTCAAACTCAATGTTTTACAACTTTAAAAAAAATGTATATTTACCAAAATAAAAGACATAAAATGACAAAAAAAATGTAAAATTGCCAAAATAAAATACACAAAATGACAAAAAGACACAAAATTACCAAAAAAAAAAAAAATTTTCAAAATTACCCAAAAAAAAAATACAAAAATACTCCAAAAAGATGTATATTATTTTATGTTACTATTCATTTTTTGTTTAGTCAACAAGGTATCTACTGTTTTTCCATAAAAGGTTGTTTAAAAATAATAGCCAAGAAATAAAGATTTTTTCAGCCTTATTTACTAGGAAAGATTTTCAGTTGGTCAAAAGTTTCCATACTGCATGTTGACTGTCTCTTCAAGATGTATGGAAGATTGCAGAAGTTCGGCATGTCAGTAGAGATTAAATGTATATGATTCTTTTAAAAATGTGTCAAAACTAGACTGGTGGTGTAAATCAATTTGAATTTTAACAAGAACATTTCCGTTACACCAGGGGTCTCAAACTCGCCAGGGGTCTCAAACTTTTTTCTAATAATTTTGTGTCTTTTTTTAGTAATTTTGTGTATTTTTTGGGTCATTTTGTGTCTTTTTTTAAGTAATTTAGTGTGTTTTTTTCAGTCATTTTGTGTCTTTTTTTATGGGTCATTTTGTGTCTTTTTTATGGGAATTTTAAGGAAATGATAGACTTGTTAAATGTAACCTTCTTTTCTATTTTCTCTTCAAAAGGTGTAATTATATACAACTCTATCATCACTCTACTTCACTTCAAACATTAATGAGAGACAAACAAATAAGACAACAGTGACCGCTTGTGGACAAAAGTGCAATCACTGCAGAAATGTCAGTTCTTATCATTATGAGACCTTCACCAAGGCCTCAACAGTGTGATGAAAAGGGACCAGAGAGGAAACAGATTCATTTTAGCATCAACATCCATCACACCTTTGCAGTTAAGAAGAGTATTTAAAGTGCAATTTAAGGGGATTTATTGGCAGAAATTGAATATATTCTTAACTCTTTGATGCACAAAATATAGACACCTTCTAATGCACAGACCTGCATTAATTTCCCATTTTATTTCATGCTGGCTGTGTGTTTGAATATCTTTTGTTTTTTATTACAACAGATCATTATATCCATTTTTTTTCTTTATGAAGAAAAATATTTACACACATGGGTCAAAAATGACCTTCATTAGAAACATAGTGACACAAAAATGTTTTTTATTCAAAAAGTAAGAAATTAAAACAAATAATTAGGACGTATGATGATCAAAAACAAGTTAATTGAGGAAAACCTGGAATACTGAATGATGAAATTAATTTATTGCAAAGATATAGAATATAAAATCTTAGTCGGGTCACTTTAGACATATGTTGTGCATCAAAGGGTTATGAATTAGGAATTTATTTTGGTGTATCATCACCTGAAAGGATCCTGTTTTTGTAATCTGCAACCTCACCACTAGATGGCGCCAAATCACACTACTCCTTTAATATTTCACCACGATATCACTACATGAGCACCAACACTATATGATTCATGTTTTATATTCATAAATAAGTTCATGTTATTCATGAGTCAAACTTTGAACTTTTTGAACTCATCTGATTAATATGCACATGAGAAAGATAATTTAAATATTACTTTTATCACAATCTAGAGCATGGGTTTTGTTCTGGCATTTTGTGTCGTTTTTTTTTAGTAATTTTGTGTCTCTGTTAAGTAATTTAGTTTTTTTTGTCATTTTGTGTCTTTTTTTGGTAATTTTGTGTCTTTTTCTAATAATGTTGTGTCTTTTTTAGTAATTCTGTGTTTTTAATGGGTCATGTTGTGTCTTTTTAAAGTAATTTAGTGTTTTTTCAGTCATTTTGTGTCTTTTCTTGGTCATTTTGTGTCTTTTTTTAGAAATGTTGTGTCTTTTTTTTGGTCAATTGTGTCTTTTTTAAGTAATTTAGTTTTTTTCTGGCATTTTGTTTCTTTTCTTTTTAACTCATTTTGTGTCTTTTTTTAGGTCATTTTGTGTCTTTTTTAAGTAATTTAGTCTTTTTCTGTCATTTTGTGTCTTTTCTTAGTAATTTTGTGTCTTTTTTAGGTCATTTTGTGCCTCCAGCGGCCTCCAGGTAATTTGAGTTTCAGACCCCTGATCTAGAATGTCTTAAACTGTAAATGTTTTAATTTTTTTAAATTGTCAGTCGATTTATTTTGAATTTGTGTCACCCTGTGAGGTTTGCGCTGCACTGCCTCAAGCTTTTTTTTGTTTTACATCATTTTTGTAATCATGCACTGTACCTTCATTGTTGAGACACACTGACACATTGTGAGTGTCTGTGGGTGCAGGCAGAAGGCGGGTGTCAGTGGAAGTGTTGTTCTCTTCATTTTCTGGGTCACAAATGATCTGATATGGGGCAAAACAAAACTTTAGAGTATTTCTCCACAGCTTGTGGGTTCTGGGTGAGAAATACAGTAAGAGACTTGAGACTGGAGTGTAAATAAAGACATTTACCTGCTCATTCGCTCTCATTAGGTTCTTATCGAGGTCAAATGGCGAGTTCATCATGTCCTCAGTGTGATGCAATGCAGGAAAGTCTGAGGTGTGATTCAAAGAAAACAAAGATATTATCCATCATTACAGGAAATCATCTCAACTGTACCATCATTTTGAGGGTTTTTTTTATTTTAAATACCTGGAAATGCAGTATGCAGAATGATAAAAGTGCCAGATTAGAAACATGAGCTCTAATTGACCTTGTTCAAGTTTAACTTGTCATACCTTCAAGTTCCTCCAGGATGAGCTTCTCACAAACTGCTGCTCTGCTTTTTGAGGTTTCAAAGTAGCTGAGCAGAGACGGAGGAATATCCTCTGAGTCCTGTGGTCAGAAAGTTGGTTTATGTTAGTTTGATCTCATCACAAAAGGTCAATTTTAGTGTTCAGGTACGGGTAATGTTTAGTTTTGTATCTACGTAACCAGAATGTGTTTCTACTAAGCTTGTGGGGACAAAGAAGCAATGATTGACTGGTTACATGAGAAAGTAACAGCCTATTGTCTATGTTCAGTGCTGGTGGACTTGTTGTGCAGCTGGTGCCCTTTTTAATAATAATAACAATAATAACTTTTATTGTCCACACAAGTGGGAATTTGCTTTCAGCTTTACAATACGTTTAACAAGTAGCACAACATGCAGAGAACAGACAACAATAAAGGCCATGATTCCAGTGTGAATGGTTTACACCAGGGGGCTCAAACTCAAATTACCTCGGGGCCGCTGGTGGCAGTATCAAAATGACCAAAAAAGACACAAAATGACTGAAAAAAAGGAATTATTTAAAAAAGACACAAAATGACCAAAACAAGACAAAACGACCAAAAAAGACACAAAATTACAAAAAAAAGACACAAAATGACTGAAAAAACACTAAATTACGTTTTTTTTTAAAGACACAAAATTACAAAAAAAGACACAAAATGACCAAAACAAGACAAAACGACCAAAAAAGACACAAAATTACAAAAAAAGACACAAAATGACTGAAAAAACACTAAATTACGTTTTTTTAAAGACACAAAATGGCAGAAAAAAAACTAAATTACTTAAAGAAGAAACAAAATGACCAAAAAAAAAACAAAAAAAATATTAAAAGAAGAAACAAAATGACCAAAAAAAGACAAAAAATTACCAAAAAAGACAGAATTATTAAAAGAAGATACAAAATGACCAAAAAAAGACAAAAAATTACCAAAAAAGACACAAAATTATTTTAAAAAGTAATTAAAGGGACCTTCCACACACAACACGGTAAAGTGCCATTCATATAAAACTCACATTAAACTTTCATATCAAGGTGAGGGCCACAAAATATCGTCACGAGGGCCGCAAATGACCCTGCGGGCCGCAAGTTTGAGACCCCTGGCTTAAACCCTCAACAAGAATCCTGTCTGAATATTTACAAATTTAACAAAGTTATTGCATTTGATATAAAGTAGAGCTGCAACAATTATTCGATTAATCGAACAATAATTGATTATTGAATTAATCGTCAACTATTTTGATAATCGAATAATTGGTTTGAGCAGTTTTTTAAAGACAATAAAAGTCGAAATTCTCTGATTTCAGCTTCTTCAATGTGAATATTTCTGGTTTCTTTGTTCCTCTATGACAATAAACTGAATATCTCTTTGGTTTGTGGACAAAACAAGAGATCTGAGGACGTCATCTTGTGGTTTGGGAAACACTGATTGATATATTTCAACATTTTATTGACCAATCAACTAATCGATTAATCGTTTAAATAATCAACAGATTAATCGATGATGAAAATAATCATTAGTTGCAGCCCTAGTATATTTCTACCAATATAAACTAAAACTGTAAAAAAAATAAAAAATAAAAAATACATTTTGAAAAGTCTGTGTCAACTTTCACCTTTCACCTTTGACTTTAGTGCCACCCAGGTAAAATTTGCAGGCAGGTGAAATAACTAAACATAAAACACAATAAAACATTTAAAACATAGAACCGAAATATATGAAACATGAGCTAAAACTGACTCTAGCTGAGATAAAATAGTTGTATATTTACCAAAATAAAAGACATAAAATGACAAAAAAGATGTAAAATTGCCAAAATAAAAGACACAAAATGACAAAAAGACAAAAAATTACCCCAAAAATTACCCAAAAAAGATACAAAAATACTCCAAAAAGATGTATTTTTGTATCAAACAGATGTATATTATTTTGTGTTACTATTCATTTTTTGTTTAGTCAACAAGGTATCTACTGTATTTCCATAAAAGGTTGTTTCAAAATAAGAGCCAAGAAATAAAGATTTTTTTTCAGCCTTATTTACTAGGAAAGATTTTCAGTGGGTCAAAAGTTTCCATACTGCATGTTGACTGTCTCTTCAAGATGCATTGAAGATTGCAGAAGTTCAGCATGTCAGTAGAGATTAAATGTATATGATTCTTTTAAAAATGTGTCAAAACTAGACTGGTGGTGTAAATCAATTTGAATTTGACGAGCTAACGCTACATTTAACGTTATGTTAGCTTGCTGCCAATATCATCTTTCCAAATAAAATAATAAAAAAGATAATTTAATCATATTTTATAGTGTTTTGGCCTCAGCAGCAGACTACTCACCGCCTCATGGTGAAATAAAAACTCCTCCGGCTCTTCTTCACTTTCTTCACTATCACAGAGTTTGTTATTTATCTCAAACATACCTGTGTCATTTAGCTCATTAGCATCCATTTTAAAACGTCAGCGACTCTTCATTTAACTTATAATATTTGTTTACCACCTTTTGTCGTCAGAAAAGTGTCTCAAGTATCTCTGGTTATAGGTAAAGTACTGTTTGTTTGAACAATAAGCGGTTAAATGTAACTTTGTTTGCAGAAAAACACGAAAATATCCATTTGCGTCTGATGAGCTTTTAGTTTCCATGGAAACAAAACACTAGTACGGCGCTTCACAAGGGACAAACCTTGCAAAAAGCGAAGCAAAAATAGAAGATCATTCGTAATAAATGTCCTTGCAATTCACATTTTAATATTGATGTTTCTTACAATGATATATTCATATATATAAATTACTATTATTAATTACATCTTTTAAAACTTGGACAATTAAATTGTTCATTCATTTAAAAAAAAAAAAGAACATTTTCTTTGTCAAGTGAATGTATTACACTCTGTTGTTTTATTTCCTGTATTGTGGTTTGTTCGATGTTAATTTAACAAGTAAAAGGAGAAGGGAACCTCTTCAGCATTGTAGTTTTTAGGATAAATAGCATTTTATTGATCAATACTGTTATAGCCAATTTTTACAAAAGGAAACGATTTAGTGTCTACCAGGCCTGTCACGATAACTATTTCTGTTTGACGATATATTGTCCGTGAAATTATTGCAAAAAACAACATTATTGTCATTTTAAGACCAATTTATGCCACCAATATAATGACAATATAACAGGATTATAATGCAAGTACACCCTTTCAAAAACTTTGAATTCTTAAGAATATTCACACAACATACACATGTAAAATAAAATAACAGCACAGAAATGATATTGCATTTTATAAACATGCTTATGCGCTTTAAAAAAAAAGGGCATGTAAACAAACACAGTTATCGTGGTCATGTCCAGATATCATACGATAACTTCATAGTGTCTACTGTCAATACTCTCCTACATACTTTTCTACACTCGCCAACATTTTCACACAATAAGCGATCTGAGAACAGTGAAGTTGTTTGACCGCAGCACTTTTTGGTGTAAGTGAAATGTGGTGTCATGGACCTGTGTGGGCACTTTGGGCAGCCTACTGGCTCCAAGGGGTCAGTGAGCCTTAGACCTTGTAGGTGAATCACAGGACCAGAAGAACAAAAAATGCGTTAGGCTGCGAACAATGCACACTTTTTCCATCACAAAGACCAGTTCCTCTCTCCCGCCGTGAAGTCTCTGCACTCGTGCTGTACTCCTTCTCTTTGAGGAGATTCCAGTGGCCCACACAGGTTTTCCCATACACATTCCCCGAGGGCTTTCTAAAAGGAACCCAGTCTCCTTCCTCAAAGTATCAAAGAAGAACAGCATGTCTTCCATCCCAAACTGTTTGCTCCGGAGACACACTACGGCCTGTTCTCCTTTCTCGTGACGTCCCCGGACCAAAACAAAACAACACGATGGCGCCACATCAGACTCATTTTTTCCTTCAAAGGCCAAAACCGAATTCCACAACAATGACAATGAAAGGGGAGAAAACCTACAACACCTATGTGGCCCACTGGGGTCAAACGCCACCAGAATCTTCTCAGGTCCGCTTTCACACAGGTCATTATGGGTCAAAGCACAACTTCAGTTCTGAGGCTGACGGGCAGAAACGGGACACTGTGGTGCTGCCCCCCGTTGTTGGAGTCAAACTGCCTGTTCCCTTATGTTTCATTAGGTCCTCTAAGATTCATTGACCAAGTTCAATTGCTCAAAAAGGCTCCATCAGCAAGCCTTGTCCACTCCGATTAGGGCCAGGCCCTTTGTCAGTGGGCAAGGTGTCCGTCGCTTTTGTCCAAGTGCACGGAACCCAGACAGCAGCCAGACAGGGCCAAGCTGCTGATTTACACAGCAGATTACGCCAGTCAATGGCGGCTCCGGCCCAAACGCAGCGGCGGTTTGGATAGCGGCCGTGTGTTTACACTGTCAAGGGTTTTCTGTTACTCGTCTGTTGCCATTATCTTGGCAGCCGTTGGGCCGATCAAGCCTATCATTTCCATCTGGGGGCTTTGACCAAAAGAAGGGATTGGAGGGCAAAATTACCCCCAAACTACCCTTTAACTTTCCCTTATTGGCCTTTTTAAATGCACAGTGTGCAGGTTTAGCTATTGTAACAACGACAATGCATGATATGGATGACCAAATTGCCATTGGGCTGATCAAGGGCTTTGGCGAAAGAGGAGTTTGGAACCAAAAAACACTCCTACTGCCCTTTGTGAATACACAGATTTCATATTTACCTATTATAACATTATAACATCAAACAATGCATGATACAAATAATTAAAATGTGCTTATTTTATTCGCAGCTAATGGGCCAATCATTTCCACCTGGGGGCTTTTATGACAGAAGAGATTGGAGGGAAAAAACACACAAAAAACTACCCTCTAACTTTCTCTTACTGCCCTTTTTGAATGCACAAGTTGCAAGTCATAGATAGCAACAATGCATGACATTTTTTACTAAATTGTGGTAATTATCTTGGCAGAAAGAATGGATTGGCGGGAATATTACTACCATCCTAATCTACTCTTTAACTTTCTCTTACTGCCCTTTTTGAATGCACAGATTTTATATATACCTATTATAACAAATATAACATACTAACAATGCATGATACAAATAACTAAAATGTGCTTATTAACTCTGCAGTCAATGGGCCAATCAAGCCGATCATTTCCACCAAAAATTGGAGGGAAAAAACACTCAAAACTAACGTTTAACCATTTCTAACTGCCCTTTTCAAATGCACAAGTTGCAAGTCATAGATTAACCTATTATTAGCTATACCTACATTTATTACTAAATTGTGGTAATAGCCTTGGCAGAAAGAATGGATTGGTACTACCACCATCCCAAACTACTCCTAAACTTTCTCTTATTGCCCTTTTTGAATGCACAGGTAATAACTCATACATTTAACTGTTATAAAATACTAAAATGTGTGATATGAATTACTAAATTCATTTTATAATCTTGGAAACCATTGGGCTGATCAAGGGCTTTGACGAAAGAGGAGTTTGGAGCCAAAAAACACTCCAAATTACCATTTAACTTTGCCCTACTGCCCTTTTTGAATGCACAGATTTCATATTTACCTAACATTATACACATTGAACAATGCATGACATATATAGCTAAAATGTGCTTATTATCTTGGCAGCCATTGGGCCAATCAAGCCAATTTCCACTTGAGGGCTTCGGTTAAAGAACGGATTGAAGGGAAAAACCACTCAAAACTACCCTTTTACTATTTCTTACAGCCCTTTCTTAATGCATGGATTGCATATTCACTTATAACATTATAACATACTAACAATGCATGATAAAAATAACTAAAATGTGCTTATTATCTTGGCAGCCAATGGCCCAATCAAGCCAATTGATTCCACCTTGGGGTTTTGATGAAAGAACCGGATTGGAGGCAAAAAACACTTTCTCTTACTGCCCTTTTTGAATGCACAATTTGCAAGTCACAGATTAAGCTACAACAATGCATGAAAAGTATCACTAAATTGTGGTTATTACCTCGGCAGCCAATGGGCCAATCAAGTCATCAATCAATCATTTCTACCTGGGGGCTTTGATGAAAGAACAGATTGGAGGGAAAAACCACTCAAAACTTTGCTTTAACTATTTCTTACTGCCCTTTTTGAATGTACAAGTTGCAAGACACAGATTAGGTTATATTAGATGCCAACAATGCATGAAATGTATATCTAAATGGTGGTTATTATCTTGGCAGCCATTGGCCATATGATGTCTTTCATTTACCCCAAACTACCTTTTAACTTTGATGTACCACATAAAAAATGTTTACTATACCCATATTTGGTATCCATTTTTTCTTCACCAATATGATCTGACAATTATTTTTTCACTTAAACCTACTTTATCAACATATTGAGCCCAAAAATACACAAAAAACATGAAATCCGAGTTGAAAAATGATACTATTTACTACAATAAAAACCACAAATATACTCAATGAACTGTTTTTGAACTTGAAAATATAAACATAGGATGCAAATATGAACATATAAAAAGGTAAAAATTTAAATATAATAAAACTATATACAAAAAAGTCCATTAAAACATGTATATTTAAAGGCTTTTTCCCTTGTTAGCTGCAACTCTTCAAAACAAACTGCAAACACAAAATGCAAAATTTCACAGAGAGCTACACCAACGCTCAAATATTTCAGTACTATCAAATTAAAACTATCATATTTTTGGTTTTATATGACCTAGGAATGTCAATGTTGAATGTTTTTTTGTTAAACGTCACGTGATCTGATCATGACGGCACAATCATTGACCCCAGAGGGTTTACTGAGCTCTTCAATGCACAGGTTGCAAATCACGGATTTATTTTTTCATTTTTTCATTTATCCTTTATTTATTTTCTCGAGGAATCATTGAGGGCATCCCTTCATTTGCAATGATGTCGAGAGTACGGAGAAAACACAAAACAGAGTACAGAAAATACACGAAACAGTACAGACAAAACACATGCAAAATCATTAAAAACAGTTACAGTGAAAGGCAGAGTTATTGATCATAGTTTTGAACTGGCCCATGTTTGTCATTTTAAGATACTAGCAATGCATGATATTTATTACTAAATTGTGCTTATTATCTTGGCAGCCATAAAGCCTGTCATTTCCATCTCGTAGCTTTGACGAAAGAAGGGATTTGAGAGATAAATTACCCCAAACCACCCTCCAATTTTCTCTTACTGCCCTTTTTGAATGCACAGGTTGCAAGTCACAGTTTTTACTTTTACAAGATAATAAAAATGTTATATTAATTACGAAATTGTGGTTATTATCTTGGCAGCAAATGGGCCAATCAAGCCTTTCATTTCCATCTGGAGGCTTGGACGAAAGAAAAGACTGAGGGGGGAAAATGACCCCAAAACTACCCTTTAACTTTCTATTATTACCCTTTTTGAATGCAGACATTGCAAGTCACAGATTAAGCAATTATAAAATACTAAGAAAACCCATGATATGAATCACTAAATTGTGCTTTGAAGTTAATTTGTCTCACATCCGTTTCCCATATTTAGTCATCATGGATTTAATCAATCACAGGGGCCTAAAATGAAAATATTTTCCATGCATGAACTCAGGCTGACATTTCAAAAGCCCCAGCTGCTGGAAAATGGATGATTCTTCTCAATGCACTGAGCCAGATTATAGGCTTCTGAGAGTAAGACGACTTGTATGTAGACCTGATGGTAGTTAGTATATTAGGTGCACGTGAGGGGGGGAATAGTTAAGCGAGATAATCCTGCACGAATGCCCGCTGTAAGCCTAATCACACTTGTGTTGCATTCTTGGAGTTATCTGCTGTCAGATCAAATTCCTGCTTGTAAAACCCATATCTGGTGTCGGTTCTTCGCAAATTCAAGAAGTAATATCTGCACGACATTGGGCCTCATACAAAAACATTTTCATATTCTTATCTTGACTTTCTCCTATTTATAATTTAACCCTTCGAACCCCGCCAGGGTTTGAAAAGTATGTTTTCTTTAAAAGATCGCCAAAAATACAGAGTTTTATGTAGAAAGAAACTGTAAAAACAGGCATTATTGTCGAAATTTGAACTTTCTGACGGTCCTTGAATAGATCAGGTTTTGTTTCAACTTGAAAAAAAGTAGCCAAAATGAAGCTTAAAATGTTGATATTTCTGCCAGAATCATTTTATTCTACAAGTGTCATTTAATATGTGTCCTAATAACTAACCAGATCCTGTTAAAAACATTAAATTCTGCTCCTCAGAGACTCTGTGAAGACATGATTGATTCTGCTGAGACCAACGGTCACGTGACAAATATTCACTGAGAATCTGTTTACACAGAGCTGAGAGGAGAGGACAGGAGAGGCTGTTTACACAGAGGTGAGAGGAGAGGACAGGAGAGGAGAGGCTGGAAACATGACAATGCTTCAATATGTACAATATGTGGAGACACAATTTCTTTTTCCAACATTCCTGACACTTGTGGGCACTTGGAAAAGTTTTGTGTATATAAATGAGATTATATTAAACCAATTAAAAAATATATATATTTATCAGATAAATCAGCTTTTGTTTTTTCTTTTCTTATGATTTCTGTCTTTCTAACTATGCTATTCTGCACAAAGACATGTTTGAGTTGTTCCCACTTCTAGCCATAATTGTGCTGATTCCATGGAGCTGCAGCATTTATAGATTTATATAGATTTTAAATATTGCAGTGAAATACAAGGACACAGAGAGTAAAAAAAATGCAAAAGTAATGAAATATACAATCAATCAGCGAAAAACTACACTTGACTCCTGCAACAGGTCTTAACAACTTGTAAATTGTGTTTCTGGTAAAGAGAAATTCCAAAAAAAACTAGTTACACTGCTGCAAACTCTCCTAAATATCTCATATAGATCCTTTAAGAGCACATTTGTTCATTCGAAGGTCTTTCCTTGTGGTCCACTGTCTTGAATGAGTGAAGTTCACTGAGTTCCTCCTCAACATCCTCCATCCTAACAGAGATTATCGCTCCTTCAGCAGTGAATCGGTCGGACTTGGACACAGACTTGGATTCCCTTTCAAAGTTATCATTACGCTGCCAGTGTGACCTCGCAAATCTGCTTCAAGTGACTGTGGGATTACTGCGATCACGATTCCCCGTAACAAGCTGGGAGAGTCTGCTGCAGGTTCACTGACCTACAGTAACACCTCTGATACTTCTGACTCCTCATTCAGACACTTCAGGCAGCTCATTTGTTTTGTAAACTCGGATATTTCAAGTTTTAACCCTCTGGAGTCCAGGAAACAACCTGCACATCTCATCTTCATGATGTGAAGACATAAAAATGAAGCAACGTCGAGCCATCAGCTTCCCTCTAAATTTCTGGCTTGAAATTACAGTAGTGTTCAAAATAATAGCAGTCCAATGTGACTAACCAGATTAATCCAGGTTTTTAGTATATTTTTATTGCTACATGGAAAACAAGGTACCAGTAGGTGCAGTAGATTCTCAGAAAACCAACAACGCTCTTAAGGCTGTGCAATTGGGCAATTAGTTGAAAGGGGTGTGTTCAAAAAAATAGCAGTGTCTGCCTTTGACTTTACAAACACAAAACTATTTTGTACAAACGCTTTTGTTTCTAGGATTTATCAATCCTGTGAATCACTAAACTAATATTTAGTTGTAGGTTTAGTTGTAAGGTTCTACACCTTATGCTGGAATATGCACCAGAAAGAATGGAAATTAACTGAATTTGTTTCTTTGAGCACTTTTAAATCCAAACTAAGAGTTATTGAGGCCAATTCCACAACATGCACTTGTTTCTCATGATGTGTTTAAGGTCTGTATGTTATGTAAATATGTAACTGTATTCTGTGTTTGCTGCCTCTTGGCCAGGGCTCCCTTGAAAAAGAGGTTCTTAATCTCAATGGGATATTCCCTGGTTAAATAAAGGTTAAATAAAATAAAATAAAATCTGTGTGGCATGGAGTCACCAACTTGTGGCTCCTTTCAGCTGTTATTACACTCCAAGACTCTCTAACAACATTCATCAATTCATTTACATTTCTTGGTTTTGCTTCAGAAACAGCATTTTTGATGTCACCCCACAAGTTCTCAACTGGATTAAGGTCCACTCCATAACATCAATGTTGTTTGTTTGAACCAGATTTTGCTGGTTTACTAGTGTGTTTGGGCTCATTGTCTTGTTGAAACACCCATTTCAAGGGCATGTCATCTTCAGCATAAAGCAACATGACCTCTTCAAGTATTTTGACATATGCAAACTGATCCATGATCCCTGGTATGAGATAAATAGGCCCAACACCATAGTAGGAGAAACATGCCCATATCATGATGCTTCACTGTCTTCACTGTGTACTGAGGGGCTCGTCTCACAAACTGTCTGCGGCCCTCGGACCCAAAAAGAACAATTTTACTCTCATCAGTCCACAAATTGTTCCTCCATTTCTCTTTAGGCCAGTTGATGTGTTCTTTGGCACATTGTAACTCTTCTGCACATGCCTTTTTTTAACAGAGGGACTTTGCGGGGGATTCTTGTAAATAGATTATCTTCACACAGACGTCTTCTAACTGTCACAGCACTAACAGGTAACTCCAGACTGTCTCTGATCATCCTGGAGCTGATCATTGGCTGAGCCTTTACCATTCTGGTTATTCTTCCATCCATTTAGATGGTTGTCTTCCGTTTTCTGCCATGTGTCTCTGGTTTTGCTCTCCATTTTAAAGCATTGGAGATCATTTTAGCTGAACAGCCTATAATTGTTTGCACCTCTTTATAAGTTTTCCCCTCTCCAATCAACTTTTTAATCAGAGTACGCTGTTCTTCTGAACAATGTCTTGAGCGACCCATTTTCCTCAGGCTTTCAAAGAGAAATGCATGTTCAATAAGTGCTGGCTTCATCCTTAAATAGAGGCCACCTGATTCACACCTGTTTTTTCACTAAATTGATGACCTCACTGATTGAATGCCACACTGATATATTTTTTAACACACCCCTTTCAACTACTTGCCCAATTACACAGCCTTAAGAGCTGCATATCGTGAACGCTGGGTCTTGTTGGATTCCTGAGAATCTCCTGCACCTACTGGTACCTTGTTTGCCATGTAGCAATAAAAAAATCTACTAAAAACCTGGATTCATCTGGTTAGTCACATTGGACTGATATTATTTTGAACACTACTGTACATACCAGCTTTTTTTTTTAAAGATATTCGGCCAAGTAAAACCGGAGATAATGTCAAATATGTTTAGTATAAAAATATAAAACTAGATATTATCCTCATTTTACATTGTTAGATGTTATATTTGTGTTCATTTTTGCAACATGTACATTTCGGTGTGTGAAACATAATTTTCAAGATCAGCTTTTATGTTTTCCTTTTGTTTCTTTTGGGTTCAAAATTTTGATCAAGTAAGTCAAAGTAAAAAATAATTATCAGGACATATAGGTGAGGTTGCGCTGAAAAAACTGATACCAAAATGGCATGGTAAAGATTTTTTAACAGGATTTTTAACGGACATAATAGCCCAAGATTTCAGAGGGTTAATGTGCACATTTGCACACGTCTTCTTTTCAAATATTTCTATAAAAGCCACATGAGAAGAGAACGTTTCTGCAGGGCGATCAATGGTAACATTGACACCCAGGGGCAACGTTAAATGTGAGCTCTTTTGTTTCTGTCACTAAGCAACAGAGTGCTATACATTAATAAGGAACATCTCATGTAAAGGCAGTAAATACCTCTAGTGTGTGGAGGCAGAAAGGCTCTTTGTGAACACAGACTCTCACTGCTGGACTCATAAGAATACTTTAATTGTGCAGAATAAAGGAAAATGACATGAAAATGACTTTTTTTCCTGATCTAGATGAAACTCTAGCTAATGTATGTGTTGTGTGTGTAGTATCATGTTATATGTTCTAAGTTAATCTACATAAAGGCAGAACATCTGTTGACTCGGGAACAGTGCAGCTATTTATAAAACTGCAATACAAAGTCGGTTTAATTAGTGTTTTCACACACAGTACACTGAAAGTGACATTTACTTTCCACAAAGAAAGTGTTTGTAATCTTTACTCAGGCTGTTTCTAAGTAATATTTATTTAATAGAATCACTTAAAAAAAAAAAATTAAAATACACAAGTAAATTGCAGATTCACTGATGTCCCTCAATTACATTTGACTTGGAAATATCAACTAATTAAGCCAATGAACTGGTTTAGTGAATATTACTTGGAACGAATGATTCAATTTACAGACAAAACTGAGGACACATAATAACAAACAATCACTAAGTAATGCACTACATGAAAAACTGATATTTTAAAATAAAAGCACTGAATTCATATTTCTTTGTAGAATTTACATAGATGATTGAAATAATAATTACAGGGCCAAAAAAATCTTTTTTTTCAGTGTCATGTCGAATATTAATAAGAATGATGTGTATTCAGTTTCATTAATTTGACATCAGTGGTGGAATGTAACTAAAAAACTTCGACAGCTGTGGTTGCCAGAGCTTTACTGTAATAAATACGGTGCAACTTTTTCTAATATTACCGTAAAATGATATTACCACTGTTGATTTCACTTTTAAGATCGCCATTTTATTCCATATTTTACCATAAAAAATAAAACGTTTTTCCATCAAAAGAAACACTGTTTTGCCATATAATTGACAAGAAAATACTTTATAAATGCTGCATAAATTAAAGATTTTACCATTAAATATTAAGGTATATTTTTGTTAGATATATGGTGTTTAGTACATTTAACAGTGAGAAAAACTATTTTTACAAAAAATAAATACAAAAATTACAGTGATGGCTTGTATATTACAGTATATTTTTGTTACAAACACTGGGCCAGAGTATTTTATAGTGAAGTAATGTATTTTAAAAGATTAAAAAAACTGTTAAAAAAAATACTGTTTTGGCTGATATATACATTTACGGTGTAAATGTACAAGAAAAAACTTGCAGATTTAAGAGATTTAAAGTGGCAAAAAAGAGATTTAAAGTGGCAAATCTGCGATGAAAAAGTTGCAGATTTACGAGAAAAAAGTTGCAAATTTACTAAAGTGGCAAATCTACAAGAAAAAAATGTGCAGATTTATGAGATTTTAAGAGGCAAATCTGCGAGAAAAAAGTTGCAGATTTACGAGAGAAAAAGTGAAAAAAAAAAAAAAAATTCTCGCAGATTCACCACTTTAAATCTCATAAATCTGCACATTTTTTTCTCGTAGATTTACCACTTTAATCTCGTAAACTTTTTTCTCAAAATATTACCCCCTCCCCCGGGTCCGTATGTTTTTTTACACATTCTGTCAGTATGTAAAATCCTCCAATATTCTCTAGGGTTGGAATCTAGAATTTGCAAGTATTTCAATGAGTGCCCTATTAAGGGTTAAGGATATAAACACTGTTTTTTGTTTGTGATTGTTGTTATGTGCAACTAATTTCTAATAAAACGCCTTATTTGTAGCTTGGTAACCAACAATATATTAGTGTATCACATTGGTTCTGAAGAGGTTTCATGTACTGTGTGTTTTAGTCTTTTTTTCTGTGCAGTCTTGGGATTAAAGTTGCCTAAAGTTTGAGTGGGTTTCACCTGCCTCCAACATTAAGATCCCTGACATCTAATAATGTTTTGTGATTTTCTCCAACATCCACCACCCACCTGGTGCCTAAGAAGGATAAAATCTAACCGTAAAGCAGCGCTTGGCCTGGAGTTTGTGCCGTGATCCACTCTGTCGGGTCCCATGACTGGTTCTTGGCCTGGTATCACAGGACGGGTCCTGGTGAGAGAGCGGAGGAGGCTTTGCTGCAGATAATCCTCTCTTTGAAAAAGCATCTCCAGCCAGCGAGCGGTGGCCAGAGGTGAGCCGGAGCCACATTACTGCCATTATGTGCTGGAGATCAGACCTGTGTGTGTGTGTGTGTGTGTGTGTGTGTGTGTGTGTGTGTGTGTGTGTCACTGCCTTACTGCCATACTGTGGGCCATAACTCAATGTTTATGTTTATTATAACTCTGTATAATCATGCTGTGGCACACAATGTTACCCAAGAACCTTTTTTCTTTTAATAATTCACATTCCTACACAACTAAACTACACGGTGAAATATTTACGGTGAAATACCAGCAGCTGTGGTTGCCAGAACTTCACCGTAAACCAGGAGTCTCAAAGTCAAATTACCTGGGGGCCGCTGGAGCGGTATCAACATGACCAAAAAAAGACACAAAATGACCAAAAAAAGACACAAAATGACCAAAAAAATACATAATTACTAAAAAAAGACACAAAATGACAGAAAAAACTAAATTGCTTAAAAAAGACACAAAATGACCAAAAAAAGGGGTGCAAAATGACTGAAAAAACACTAAATTACTTAAAATGACAAAATGACCCATAACATACACAAAATTACTAAAAAAAGACACAAAATTATAAATAAAGACACAAAATTATTAAATAAAGACACAAAAATTACCAAAAAAAGACACATAATTACAAAAAAAAAGTAATTTAATTTTTCTAATTGTGTTTTTATCTGTGTTTTTGTGTGTGTGTGTGTGTGTGTGTGTGTGTGTGTGTGTGTGTGTGTGTGTGTGTGTGTGTGTGTGTGTGTTGAAGGAGTTTTTATGTGTGTTTTTTTTGTAATTTTGTGTGTGTTTTTGTGTCTTTTGGTGGTGTTTGTATGTGTTTGGTGTTTTTTGTACATTTTTTGGTGTGTTTTTTTGTGTTCAAAATGTTGATCCAATACAAAATAAAAAAATAAAAAGGTCATATAGGTGAGGTTGTGCTGAAAACAATGATACCAACACGTCATGGTAAAGATTTTTAAGTGGTTTATACAGACAGAATGAAAAAAAGAAGCCCAAAACTGACAAAATAGCCCCAAACCCCAAAGGATTAACTTTTGCATCCATTCATTGTCTTTACCTGTTCATCCTCTGCAGGGTTGTAGAGGTCTGGACAGGTCACCATGATATCACAGGACACACACACACACACACACACACACACACACACACAACTGTTCACACTGACAGGAGAGTCTCTTTAATAACTTCACCTGCTGGAAGGAAACTGTTTCACCTGGAGGAAAATCACACAGAGAGAAACAAACAGACAGACAGTCTGTATTCAGCCCACTAATCCCTCACTACACCACCTTGTTAACACCACTATTAAAATAATAATGCTGCTAAATATATCATCATATCAAATTTACCCTCCTGCAGGCACTTGAACATGCAGAGTTGGTGTAACCACAGATAGATAGATAGATAGATAGATAGATAGATAGATAGATAGATAGATAGATAGATAGATAGATAGATAGATAGATAGATAGATAGATAGATAGATAGATAGATAGCAATTTTAGCCAACGTGATGCAGGAAAAAGAGCGTTGTTTTCCCGATCATTTTTAATTATTTGCTTATTTATTTACTTTTGTGGATTACATGACATTTTTATTTGCATTTACTGTAATTATTTCTTTTATTGTAATATTTATTTGCAATTCTTTCTCTTTATTTGTACTTTTTTGTTATTATTTCTATTTTTTGTAATTATTTCTCATTGTATTGCAATTATTTCTCTTTATTTGTATTTTTTGTAATTATTTCTCATTTTTTGTATTTTTTTCTTAATTATTTCTCATTTTTTGTATTTTGGTAATTATTTACATGGATGGATGGATTCACACACAACTTCATCCAGACAGCTCAGAAGATTTACACATTCACTAGCTTCATGTAAAGTAATCAATTCAATATCCAACCAGATATGAAATATTCTTATTAATTCTGTTCCTGAGTTAAAGAAGAGAAGAGTTCAGAAAATGTGACAGTAAAGGTGACATTTGACCTTTTGTATATGAAATATAAATCACTTCTTCAAATCAAACCATCAACATTTTTGTCAAATTTTGTTATAATTAGTGTATGAAATGTTGAGTTATGGCTACAAAAACACATTTAGTGAGTTGACATGTCGACTTTGCTGCCAAATTTTAAGAAACTCCCTCGAGACGTTTCTGAGACGTTTCTGTTCATGTAAATGTGACGGACAGACACACATTCCTGTGAATAAAAGCTCCAGATAAAAGGCCGTCACTTCTCTGTCCTCAGCGTTTAAAGATTGTCGGTTCTAACATGGAGGTCCTTGGAGAGATAATAAGATAATGATGCTCACAGGATGACATAAGAGCAGCAGGTCACTCTGGGACACACAGAGCAGAGCAGAACAGCTGCAGCCGCTCTGTCAATCTGTGAAATATTCTGCTGTTTTAATGTTATAAAGCATGGGTCTCAAACTCGCGGCCCGCGGGCCGATAACGGCCCTCGTGATGATATTTTGTGGCCCCCACTTTGATATGAAAGTTTAATGTGAGTTTTATATGAATGGCACTTTACCGTGTTGTGTGTGGAAGGTCCCTTTAATTACTGTTTTTGGTAATTTTGTGTCTTTTTTTAAATGATTTTGTGTCTTTTTTTAATAAGTGTGTGTCTTTTTTGGGTCATTTTGTGTCTTTTTTAAAATAATTTTGTGTCTTTTTTTAGTAATTTTGTGTCTTTTTTAAATAATTTTGTGTCTTTTTAAAATAATTTTGTGTCTTTTTTTAGTAATTTTGTGTCTTTTTTAATCATTTTGTGCCTCTTTTGGTAATTCTGTCTTTTTGTGGAAATTTTATGTCTTTTTGGGTCATTTTGTGTCTTTTTTGGGTCATTTTGTGTCTTTTTTTAATAATTGTGTGTCATATTAAAATAATTTTGTCTTTTTTTAGTAATTTTGTGTCTTTTTTTAATAATTTTGTGCCTCTTTTGGTAGTTCTTTGTCTTTTTGGAAATTTTGTGTCTTTTTTTAATAATTTTGTGTCTTTTTCAAATAATTTTGTGTCTTTTTTGGGCAATTCTGGTCTCTTTTAAATAATTTTGTGTCTTTTTTGGTCATTTTGTTTATTTTTTAAGTCATTTAGTTTTTTCTGTCATTTTATGTCTTTTATGGTCATTTTGTGTCTTTTTTTAAATAATTTTGAGTCTTTTTTTCTTAATTCTATGTATTTATTTATTTTTTTTGTCATTTTGTGTCTTTTTTAAGTAAGGTTTTTTTTTTAGCCATTATTTACAGAAATTAACTGTAAACTTCACTATCAACATGTTTGTGGAGAATCACTTGCAGACGAGCTGATTCTGGGTCAGGGTTCATACGTACATATGCATTTTGGGAAGGTGAGAGAAAAGGAGGCAGGATGTTTCCTGCAGCTCTGTGGTTTGATGTTCTACAAAATAAAAGTTAGAGTTTGGAAACAAAAGCCTCAGAATCTGCCTCCTGTGAGAGAGAAGCTCATCCTTGAGTGACCCGCGGTTAAAAAGCAGAACACTTTGACTCAGACGAGACACAACAAGGAGGGAGCAGATAGCATTTATCACCATCTAGTGTTTCAGTCCTCGCTTCAGCCGTCAGCACTTCTCATCATTCTCTCATGGCCTCGCTGCCTCTAAACTCTCCAACAGCTGGGAGTGTTTTCTCTTGTTTTATCAAGCTGCAGCTCCCAGACAGCACATGAAATAAAAACGGAGCTTTTCAAGACAATAGCACACAACCAAGGTGTGTAGGTAACAGAGTTCACGTGTTATAAATAGTTAATCTAAATATACTTACATCACAGGCTGGATCACAGAGGCAGGATGCTGCAGCTTTATCAGCCTGGGATGTGTGTGGAAGGTCCCTTTAATTACTTTTTTCTTTTGGTAATTTTGTGTCTTTTTTTAAATAATTTTGTGTCTTTTTTAAATAATTTTGTGTCTTTTTAAATAATTTTGTGCCTTTTTTTAATGAGTTTGTGTCTTTTTAAATAATTTTGTGTCTTTTTTAGTAATTTTGTGTCTTTTTAATAATTTTGTGTCTTTTTTGTTAAGTTTGTGTCTTTTTTGGTAATTTTGTGTCTTTTTAAAATAATTCTGTGGTTTTTTTATAATGTTGTGTCTTTTTTAATAATTTTGTGTCTTTTTTAATAAGTTTGTGTCTTTTTTGGTAATTCTGTCTTTTTTTTGGTAATTTTGTGTCTTTTTTAAATAATTTTGTGTCTTTTTTAGTAATTTTGTTTTTTTTTTTTTAAATAAACTAGTGTTTTTAAGTCATGTTGTGTCTTTTTCTGTAATTTTGTGTCTTTTTTAAATAATTTTGTATATCTTTTAGTAATTTTGTGTCTTTTTTGGTAATTTTGTGTCTTTTTAAAAAAAATTTGTGTCTTTTTTGTTAATTTTGTCTTTTTTTAAATTATTTTGTGTCTGTTTTAGTAATTTTGTGTATTTTTGGTAATTTTGTGTCTTTTTGGGGTCATTTTGTGTCTTTTTTAGTAATTTTTTTTTTTTAAGTAATTTTGCGTCTTTGTTGGTCATTTTGGGTCTTTTTTAAGTAATTTAGTTTCACTTCTCATGGCCTCGCTGCCTCTCCTCCTAAACTCTCCAACAGCTGGGAGTGTTTTCTCTTGTTTTATCAAGCTGCAGCTCCCAGACAGCACATGAAATAAAAAACGGAGCTTTTCAAGACAATAGCACACAACCAAGGTGTGTAGGTGACGGAGTTCACGTGTTATAAATAGTTAATCTAAATATACTTACATCACAGGCTGGATCACAGAGGCAGGATGCTGCAGCTTTATCAGCCTGGGATGCATAAAATCAAAAGGTTTTTAAACGCCGGTCCTCAAAGTTCAAAGATCTTCTTCCTCTGAGTTTCTGCCTTCAGTTCATGTCTCTTTTCCCTCAATACTCGTATCAAAATGTGCTATAAATGAAGGTTACTCATATTTAGTTTTGTACTGTGCTCTATTGCATTATACACTCAAAAAGATGCAGGTTTACTCATTTTAATTACATAAAACATTTCCTTCCATTTGAGCCAAATAACTCAACAATGAATCGCAAAAGTACCTTTTATGTCAATCACATTTTTTTTTTCAATCATTTCAATTGGATATGAATAATAAACTGGACCCTAAAAACGAATTTTAAATACAATAAGCAAAGTAAATACAAAATATTATCAAAGATATAAATTATTTATATTATTATTAATAATTTTCTATAGTTACATCAATTTCGTATAATCCATTTTGTCAGTTTTATTTTGTCTAATTATAAATAAAATATTGAAATTAAATAAAACATTTACAAATGGTACATTTGTTTTGGTTATTGTCAGATTTAATTGACTCAATTGGATGAAAATTTTGAAAATAACAGAAATCATAAAAGATTAGTTTTAGTGTAAATGAGGTGTTTTTTTGTAATGTAACCTAACCTCATCAATAAACTGTAAATGGGTCGGACAAAAAATAGAAACAGCTGTTAGTTTAACACAAAACAATCAATAGAACTACAAACTAAAACATGCAAAATTATCATAAAGTTGAAACAGCAGCTCTATAAAACAATTTCAATAAAAAACTGGACACAAAATGATTTAAAAATGACACAAAATGACCCAAAAAAGACAAATGAAATTACTTATTATTTACAATTAATAAAAGTATAATAATTATGATTAAATATAATTAAATATTAATATGTACAAAAATAAACATAAAATTACAATTCAATTTATAATATATTTTTTTAATTATTAATATATATATATATATATATATTGATAAATAAAATATATATTATGAATTATTTATTCAATTTTATTTTTATTTATAATACATTATATATATATATATATTAATAAATAATAAATAAAATATTTATTTTATTTTTGTATATATTAATATTTAATTATATTTAATCATAATTATTATACTTTTATTAATTGTAAATAATAAGTAATTTAATTTGTCTTTTTTGGGTCATTTTGTGTCTTTTTTTGGTCATTTTGTGTCATTTTTTGGTCATTTAGTGTCTTTTTTTTGTAATTTTGTGTCTTCTTTTGGTCATTTAGATACTGCCTCCAGCGACCCCCAGGTAATTTGGTTTAAACAATATTTGTAGAACAGTATCTTAGCATGTTATCTCACTGTGAGGAATCAGGAGATCTAATCAGCAGCTCCGGTGATTCCCATTGGCCGCCAGCCTGAGAGTCTCTGTGACACGGTGAAAACAATACGCCGTAACTTTCCATCAGAGGTGTGCAGGTGACCTGGTGACGGCCGGATGGCGTCGTGTTACTGAAGTCAGCCTCAGGTCATGAAGAATTCAGCAGCTATCAGCCTCCATCTGTGACTCTCTGTGTTTACCAGCAAATCACAACACAACCAGGAACACCACGTCCTTCACTGCAGATTCATCAGCCTGAGGCCTATTATTACAACAAAATAAAGCTCATTTGAACACATGTTGGTTATTTATCAAAGTAAAACTAATGAGAATGAATTACAGTCCGAGTTTATGTTCAAATCTAATTCTATTTCTCATTACAAGGATTTATTTTCTACTTCATAACTCTAACACTCATCCACTGGGCTGTGTGATGCAGCAGCTCCATCTCAGACAGCTGTTTTATAGATAGTTTCAACAAAGAGGCAGACAACAACACTTTAGAGCAGGGGTCTCAAACTGAAATTACCTGGGGGCCGCTGGAAGCAGTATCAAAATGACCAAAAAAAGACACAAAATTACTTAAAAAAGACACAAAATGACCAAATAAGACACAAAACTAGCAAAAAAATACACAAAATTACCAAAAAAGTAATTAAAGGGACCTTCCACACACAACACGGTAAAGTGCCATTCATATAAAACTCACATTAAACTTACATATCATATTAATTTATTTAAAAAAGTCACGAAATCATTTTAAAAAGACACAAAATGACCAAAAAAAAGACACAAAATTACTAAAATAAAAAGACACAAAATTACCAAAAAATACACAAATTATTTTAAAAAGACACAAAATTACCAAAAAATACACAAAATTACAAAAAAAAGACACACAATTATTTAAAAAAGACACAAAATTACCCAAAAAAAGTAATTAAAGGGACCTTCCACACACAACACAGTAAAGTGCCATTCATTCACTTTGTTAATTAAAATAAAATGTAAAATCTGACTGATAGCCAAGTTTGTGTGGAGAAAAAGGAGACATGCATGTGATGTAAGGACAGACTGAAAGATGCTGAACAGAGACAGAAACTAATGCAGAGGAAGTTGACAAATTTGAACCAAAATCTCCTGGACTTCAGAGGTTTAAACTGATTTGAGTGGATAAATTACTGCAGCTGTACTATGTATTATTTAGCTTTCAAACCTCCTCTCTGTTGTGTCAGCTGTTGTCTTCGGGTGACGGGAGGTTATTTTTTTTATCCTTGAGGCGATCTGATGTTTCAGACTTCACATGCAGCACGCCACACAGTCCGTCTGTCTCATGAGCAGAGTCATCTTATCGTCATCATCCTGCACCAAGAAGGGGGGCTTTCTTCTTCCAGCCACTCCGTGACATCACAGATTCCTCGAAGCACGAGTTGATTGCTGCACCGTCATCTATTAATACAAAAGACACACACGTCATTACTCTCTGCAGCAGGAACATCCCTGACACGAAGCCTGCGTGTCCACTCAGGATAAACGCTCTTATCAAACATTTATGACCTTCTAAAAACTAAGACAAGACTCTTTTTAGGTCACTGATTAGGGCAATAGCTGTAGGGACCAGTCCAACTCAAAGAGTTGAAGGACAAATTATATATCAAAACGTGCGGTTTGATCGGGATCGGTGTGCTATTACTTTTCTCTACAGAATACAAATTTTTCGCAACGTAAGTCACGTAAAACTGCCCAAAATTTTGCATTAAAGTGAATGGGACGGACGAAAAAAAATGAGCGAAAAAGAACAATAATTGGAGATTTTCAAACGTCTACTTCTCCGGCATAATTTCACCTAGAGACTCCATTTAAACTTTAAACAGTAGACACAAGTCTTGTGTATCGGTGTATTAATCCACGTTTCGATAGGTCATATAGTTTTTTATCAATCCCTGTTCAATGACCATGATCATTTTTGGAGAAATTCTGAGATTATAATGGGTGTGTATTGCACGGAATGTTCGTGTCACAGTGTGTGACATCATCGCCAGAGTGTAGAGGGAGAGAAAAAACTGTCAAAAAATAAATTTGAAAACTGCGCTCCAGGCCGCAAATTTCACTCTACAGAAATAATTTATACATAGAAACGCAGGAAAATTTGTCTTCTCCCTCACAATCCTCTGGTAAAGCTGTCAGAGTTATAGTTTGGGCGTAGGACGCACAGATGATCCACCAACACGCATCAACAGCCTCATTGGCTCCCATATTAAAAACGCAGGAAGATTTCTGAAAAAGGGAGATGTAACAGTTTTTTTAGATCGCTCTAACAAAGCTATTTTTTCATTTTTCTTCACAAAAAACATATGTAGACGTTCAGGAAGAACTCGGGACGCTCAAAGTGAAGCCGAATCAATGATAGGTATTATGGTTTTGCCAAAAATGCTTTCTGTTCAAGGCCAGAAATTCCAGTCTGTCCACCTCTGGCTGCTGTCACTGTGCCGGAACATTCAGGTGGCAGTTAATTCTGTTGATTGCTTTGATCTGATTGCCTTTGATCTTTGATGTGATTACAGTTACAGATACACACACATACATGTGCATAAGCGCGCACACTCCTCCAGATACATACATACACACACACACACACACACACACACACACACACACACATTTTGAGGTTAAAGGTCATTGGTTGCTGTATAAATAAATACTTGAAAAGGAATGCTTGTTGTAGGTGTGCTCCTTGTATATTATATAGTATCATATCATTACTAGTATTAATTGTTATAAATCTCTGAAGTATCTCATCATAGTGTACACACACCGGCAGTAGCCCCCGTGGCCCTTTCAGAATTTCCCCAGAGGAAATTTTCTAGTTTCAATTATTACACCAACGAATATATATGTCACCACAGAAAGACTGATTTGCAGGAGATCAATGATCAATGATCAATGCTAAATTAACTCTATGGAGTTTTGGGCTATTTTGTCCATTTTTGAATCCTTTTCATCCTGCCTGTTTACACCACTTAAAACATTTAAAAAACCATGTTGGTGTATGTAAGTCATTTTGTGTCTTTTTTGGTCATTTTGTGTCTTTTGTTGTGTCTTTTTTCTAGTTATTTTGTGTCTTTTTTTGGTCATTTTGTGTCTTTTTTTAGTCATTTTGTGTCTTTTTTTGTCATTGTGTGTCTTTTTATGTCTTTTTTTTAGTCATTTTGTGTTTTTTTGTCATTGTGTGTCTTTTTGTGTCTTTTTTTAGTCATTTTGTGTATTTAATGCCATGTTGGTATATTTTTTTCACCTATATGACCGAATAATAATTTATTTTTTATTCTGACTTACTGGATCAACATTTTGAACCAAAAAGAAACAAAGAAAAACCAACATAAATGTGATATTTTGTGTCTTGTTTTGGGCATTTTGTGTCTTTTTTTAGTCTTTTTGTGTCTTTTTTAGTCCTTTAGTCCAACATAAAATGTGATTTTGAATCTTTTTTTTACTTTCAAAACACGATCATGCTCAATAAAGAATTTTAAATGTTGTAAATGTGAACAAAGGTGTCAAATATAATTTTGTCTCCAGAGGGTTAATTCAATGTAACGGGATTTAATCATTCAATAGAAGAAACACACAAATGCTGTGATTTTCTTCCCGTCGACCATGAAACTTCTGTCCTCGTGGGTCAAAATGGACTATTAATAAAGCATAAAGTATGATTATTATTGTCTAAATTCTTTGTTACACCTTCATTCCAACTCATCACCAAAAGTTTTACACCTCTGTTTTAAATCTCAGGTCAAAAGATTTAATTTCCAGGAAATTATGCTTGTTTGAAATTCTTGTTTTGGAGAAAATAAGCAGAAATGAGTTCCTTTGTTCCACTGAGGCCGGTCACAGCTGCTGTTTGTTTGTTTGTGTGTGTGTGTGTGTGTGTGTGTGTGTGCTGAAATCATGTTTACACACCTGTAACTTGCTCTGTCGGGTCATTTTTGATCGGGTAGGACCACAGATGCTGTGAAATTAAATGAAACATCCAAAATTCAATAAAAGTCGTGATCATTCACTTTAAAAGGAACCATCTGTGTTATTTTGAGCCAATTACATGAAATAACCCCCTATTTCTGATACAAAAACATTTGAAAACAGGTCAAATTTAACAGGACAAAAGGAAGTATGACAGTGTTCTTGTGTCAAGAAATCAAGAAAAAAAGTCAAAATAACGAGAAAATAAGCAAAATAACAAGAAAGAAATTGAAGTCAAGAGAAAAAAGTTAAAAAGGGAACGAAAAGTTGAAGCCATGAAGAAAAAGTCAAAATGAGAAGAAAAGTCGAAATCACAAAAAAGTAAAAATAACGAGAAAATAGTCAAAATAATGGCAAAAAAGTTGAAGTGACGAGGAATAGTTCAAAATGAGGAAAAAAAATCTAAATCACGAAAAAAAAGTCAAAATAACGAGAAAATAATCAAAAAATTTATTTTCTTGTTATTTTGACTATTTTTTTGTGACTTTGACTTTTTCTTTTCATTTTGACTTTTTTTCTCTTGACCTCAATTTTTTCTTGTTATTTTTATTATTTTCTCGTTATTTTGCCTTTTTTTCGTGATTTCAACTTTTTTTTCATTATTTTGACTATTTTCTAGTTATTTTGACTTTTTTTCGTGACCTTGTGTCATTTCGTAGAAGTTCAGTTCAAACAACAGATTTTATAATAAACTTCTCCGGTATTTGTAGACTGTAAAGAGTAAATATCTACTCTAAGTAAGCAGAAGAACTAAATTTTTAAATTACATTTTTGGTACTTTTAAAGTAAATAAGGTGCATGAGTGCATAAAAAACATAAAAATAGAGATTTTTTGTCTTGCAGAGGTCTGACTAGAGCTCCTTAAGTCCTCAAATTCTGTCACATGAACTATTTTAAATGTAACCAAAATAATTTACAACTAGAATTCATTATCTTGTAAATCCTTGAGCCTAGTTTATTCAATTTATCTAATAGATGTTATTAATGTTTGTTTATTAATTTGCTTCCTGTCTTTTAAATGGCAAATCAAGCTGCTCTTAAAGCTCAAAATGTCTCCACAAATGTCCAGTTTAGTTATTTTGTGTCTTTTTTGGTCATTTTTTGTCTTTTGTTGTGTCTTTTTTCTAGTTATTTTGTGTCTTTTTGTGTCTTTCTTGGTCATTTTGTGTCTTTTTTTAGTCATTTTGTGTGTTTAAATGCCATGTTGGTATATTTTTTTCACCTATATGACCAAATGATAATATATTTTTTTATTCTGACTTACTGGATCAACATTTGGAACCAAAAAGGAACAAAGAAAAACCAACATAAATGTGATCTTGTGATTGTGTGTGATCCTGTCATCAACTCTGGTTTTTATTCTTGTTTTTGGTAATTTTGTGTCTTTTTTTTTTTTTTTTGGTAATTCTGTGTCTTTTTTCTTGGTAATTTTTTGTCTTTCTCTAATAATTTTGTGTCTTTTTTAGTAATTTAGTGTTTTTTCAGTCATTTGTCCATTTCTGAATCCTTTCCATCCTGCCTGTATACACCACTTAAAAAATGTTTAAATGCCATGTTGGTATATTTTTTTTCACCTATATGACCTGATAATAATTGATATTTATTCTGACTTACTTACACATAAATGTGATCTTGTGATTGTGTGTGATCCTGTCAACAACTCTGGTTTTTATTCTAGTGGGACCCTATTTTATTTGTGTCTTGTGTGTTTAGCGTACCAATTTTAGTCATTTTGTAATGTATAATAATAATAAAATAATAATAAATAATATCTATAATAATAAAAAAATAAATAATAATAATATATTTTTTATTCTGACTTACTGGATCAACATTTGGAACCAAAAAGAAACAAAGAAAAACCAACATGAATGTGATCTTGTGATTGTGTGTGATCCTGTCATCAACTCTGGTTTTTATTCTAGTGGGACTCTATTTTATGGCTCAACAAATGTCCAGTTTAGAGACTCTGAGTGCGACATTATCATCACCTTTATCTTTCTATCTGTGACACTAACGAGCTGCTTTGTCTTCAGGACATTGAGCTCCAGCTGATACGCTCCACTGCTGCAGATTAGACGCAGAGATCCAAACAAATGTCTGCAACAACTTCAAACACATAATTGAGTATGAAAATAACCTTCATATACTCATAATAACTCATCATAATGTCCTGAATCCTGAAACACTGGAGACTTTCAACACTTGAACAGCATTAGAAGCAGCAGTAAGGAGGGATTCTCCTTCAGATCCAGATTAAAACGAGCTGTAAAGTGAGAGACCTTGAGCTGCTGCTGTCTGTCTGTCAGCCTGCTGCTCTTTTCTTTATGACTTCACAGAATCCTTGAGCTCAGAAACCCTGAATCACTCACCATCACCATGTTACATAACGCCGTAAATCCACTGCAGCCCAGTGGGTTAAACCATAGACTCGTCAGCTTCAGCCTCATCCACTCTGTCTCTTTAGAGCAGGGGTCTCACACTCTAATTACCTGGAGGCCGCTGGAGGCAGGATCAAAATGATTAGAAAAAGACACAAAATGACCAAAAAAAGACAAAAAATGACAGAAAAGAAACACAAAATTACCAAAAAAGACGCAAAATTATTTTTAAAAAGACACAAAATTACCAAAAAGACACAAAATTATTTAAAAAAGACACAAAATTAACAAAAAAAGACACAAAATTACCAAAAAGACAAAATGACCCAAAAAAGACACAAAATGACCCAAAAAAGACACAAAATTACTAAAAAAAAAGACACAAAATTACAAAAAAAGACACAAAATTACCAAAAAGACACAAAATTACTAAAAAAAAGACACAAAATGACTAATAAAAAGACACAAAATTATTTTAAAAAGACACAAAATTACTAAAAAAGACAGAAACTTTTTAGAATAAGACACAATATTACAAAAAAAAAAAAAAGACACAAAATTACCCAAAAAGACAAAATGATTTACTAGGGCCACAATTGGCCCGCGGGCCGCAAGTTTGAGACCCCTGCTTTAGAGCGTCCAGAGAGGACAGAGAGACCTGCTGGTGTCTCTGGACCAGCAGCAGAGGGACCAGGTCTGGTTCAGGTCTGGTTCAGGTCTGGTTCAGGTCTGGTTTGGACCAGGTCTGGTTCAGGTCTGGTTCAGGTCTGGTTTGGACCAGGTCTGGTTCAGGTCTGGTTCAGGTCTGGTTCAGGTCTGGTTTGGAGCTGGTTCAGGTCTGGTTTAGATCTGGTTTAGATCTGGTTTGGAGCTGGTCTGATTGTTTCAGACTCCAGACCAACATCCTCTTTCATTTCCTAATTCCTCTTCCACAAAACCACAACGGGTTGCTTTCTCTGAAATTTATTTTTTTCTTCTCTGTCAAAAAAAAAGAGGAATTTAATGAATGAACTCCTCGTGTTTTAACCCTCTGGAGTCTGGGACTATTAAGTCCATTTTGAATCCTGCCTGTTTACACCACTTAAAAATGTTTACATTCATGTTGGTATATATTTTTCACCTATATGACCTGATAATAATTATTTTTTTATTCTGACTTACTGGATCAACATTTAGAACCAAAAAGAAACAAATAAAAACCAACATAAATGTGATCTTGTGATTGTGTGTGATCCTGTCATCAACTCTGGTTTTTATTCTAGTGGGACTCGATTTTATTTGTGTCTTGTGTGTTTAGAGTAACAATTTTGGTCATTTTGTGTCTTTGTAAGTCATTTTTTTTTATTTTTTGGTCATTTTGTGTCTTTATTTAGTCATTTTGTGTCTTTTTTTGTGTAATTTTGTGTCTTTTTTTGGTCATTTTGTGTCTTTTTTATTCCTTTAGTCCAACATAAAATGTGATTTTGAATCTTTTTTTAACTTTAAAAACACTATCATGCTCAATAAAGAATTTTAAATGTTGCAAATGTAATCAAAGGTGTCAAATCTAACATATAAGAGGGTTCCATCCAGTTCTATCATTTTATACTAAATCTATTTGAGCTTGTCTCCAGTTTTACTTGGTATATCATCATCAAAGTGAAACTGGCCTCATGGAGTTTACAGCCAGAACTTTAGAGGTAAATTTACAGTAGGGCTCCACGCTGCTTTGTTTTCTAGTCTGGATGGAGTCAACAAGTCTGGATTATTTGGAGCTTTTGGAGACTCCAGAGTGGTAAAGTGCTAATAAACATATATTAACAAACTAAACAAAGATGGTTACATTACACCTTAAAATCAGCATGTTAGCATTCATGCATTTAGCTCAAACATCCACTTCAAAAAGGATAAAGAGAACAAGCTCGTTTTACAGCTTTCCTACCAATAATCCGGTGCTCCGCTCGGAGCAGATGGTTGTTATGTAATAATAAAAGCTCTCCTGGTTTCTGAATGGGTCGTGGCGTGCACCTAAATTATTTATGAGTGAACTACAGTGTCATCAGCCAAACTAAACACACGTGCACTGAGAGAATGAACATTATTAACCTTCTCTCTGAGGGTTTCTGCTGATGAGACGGAGCTGTTAGCTGATCAATAAGTGGTCAGTGAGCTGCTGCTGCAGCAGGAAAACGTGCAGCGAGCAGGAAATATCCGGGACATTTTGTGCGACGAGGACGCCGGCTGTGTTTAGAGATACACGACACAATGTGTGTGAGCTTCTCCTCATCCTGCAGGAGAGTCAGAGAGCAGTGGAGTGGAGCTGATCGGATTTGTGTGAACATCTGATACACACACACACACACACACACACACACATTTTGGCCTGAAAGTAAAAAGAGCACCTGACGGGGAGTGTGAGATTTCTGTGATGATGTCCTGAAGGGACTCAGGGACAACTCAGGACAAAGACCTGCTGGTTTCACTCTGTCCTCTGCAGGGTTCACAGGACAGCTTTTACACATTTTACTTATGGACATTTTAATTTACTAAAAAAAAAAAGGACAACAGTTATCATGTTCCTCTGCAACTGACCTGCTCTCCTGCAAACATCTATTTTTTATTAATTTATTTTTAGATTTTTTTAAATTTTTGTATTTGTTTATTTTTCACATTTTCATTATTATTATTGTTTTAATTAATTAATTAATTAATTAATTTATTATTATTAATATTATAAGTATTGTGAGTCTATGTTAGGGAGTCTCCCGTTCTGTTCGAAATGAAAAAAAAATAATAAAAATAAAAAATTCCAAAAAATATTAAGGCAACAGTTATGTTCCTCTGCAACTGACCTGCTCTACTGCAAACAGTATTATTTTTAGATTTTTTTTCTATTATTGTATTTGTTTATTTTTCACATTTTCATTATTATTATTATTATTATTATTATTATTATTATTATTATTAATAATAATAATAATAATCAATTCTTAGTTCTATATCAGGGAGTGTCTTCTTCTGTTTCCAAAAGTATAGCATATTCATTTTATAATATTTTATTTTTATATTAATATTTATTTTATATTATTTTTACATTATTTTCAATTATTTATATTTTTTCTATTGTTGTTGTTGTTGTTATTATAATTATTATAAATATTATTATTGTTGTTGTTGTTGTTATTATTAATAATAATGATAATCATTTATTATATTATAATATATTATTAGTAGTAGAAATAGTAGTAGTAGTAATAATAATAATAATTAAAAAAAACAAATACATAAAAATAATAATAATAATATTTACTATTTATTTTCATTACTGTGAGGCAACAGCAACCTTTTTCCCAGTAATGTCTTCTTGAATGTGATTCCTCGTCTACAGAGTCGTTCCGCTACATTTTATCAAGTCTGGACTTGTTTTATTATTATGACTCGATCTGGGTCATTTAACAATGAAGCAATAACCTGCATCACCACCAAGTTTCAGTACATTTAGTCACTTTTTATTTGTGGCAAGCTAAAGAAATGATGATATATAAAAAGCAGGAAAATTCTCCTTACATTTAGATTTAATGGACACACAGCACAGTCACTACACGTGCAGTAAAAAGTGAATTAATGATGAAAGATTTTATGAAGCCGGCACAATAGAAGTGAGACCCTGAAACTACAATGTGCTGCAGAGGTGGAGGAGTACAGTCATGTAGTTTCCTCTCACGACTCGGTTTCAGGTTTTGAGTCATCCTGTTTCACTCTGTGGTTTCAGCTCTAGTCTTCATACCGACCTTCACTAAAGGTGTAAAAACACCTGGTGGTGCCCCGGAGTTACTTGAGCTTTAACCAGCGCTGCTGTGTGGCAGTTTCACACCCTGATAAACATAAAAGTGGTTTACTGTGCATGAAGTTCACATGAAAAAAAACCATTTACAGTATGGGTCTCAAACTTGCGGCCCGCGGGCCAATTGCGGCCCTCGTGATGATATTTTGTGGCCCTCACCTTGATATGAAAGTTTAATGTGAGTTTTATTTTAGTTATTAAGTTTTATATTAGTTTTGTGAGGTCCCTTTAATTACTTTTTTTGGTAATTTTGTGTCTTTTTTTGGTGGTTTTGGGTTTTTTTTTACATAATTTTGTGTCTTTTTTAGTAATTTTGTGTCTTTTTTTGGTAATTTTGTGTCTTTTTTAATAATTTTGTGTCTTTTTAAAATAATTTTGTGTCTTATTTTGGTAATTATGTGTCTTTTTTTGGTCATTCTGTTTGTTTTTAAGTAATTTATTTTTTTCTGTCACTTTGTGTCTTTTTTAAATAATTTTGTGTCTTTTTTGGTAATTCTGTGTATTTTTTTGGTTTTTATTTTTTTTTAAAGTAATTTAGGGTTTTTTTCAGTCATTTTGTGTATTTTTTAATAATTTTGTGTCTTTTTAAAATAATTTTGTGTATTTTTTAATAATTTTGTGTCTTTTTAAAATAATTTTGTGTCTTTTTTGTCATTTTGTGTCTTATTTTGGTAATTATGTGTCTTCTTTTGGTCATTCTGTTTGCTTTTAGGTAATTTTTTTTCTGTCGCTTTGTGTCTTTTTTAAATAATTTTGTGTCTTTTTTTTGGTAATTCTGTGTATTTTTTTGGTTTTTATTTTTTTTTTAAAGTAATTTAGGGTTTTTTTCAGTCATTTTGTGTATTTTTTGTAATTTTGTCTTTTTTGGTCATTTTGTGTCTTTTTTTGGTCATTTTGTGTCTTTTTTTTAGTAATTTTGTGTCTTTTTTGGTTATTTTGTGTCTTTTTTTGGTCATTTTGTGTCTTTTTGTGGTAATTTTGTGTCTTTTTGTGGTAATTTTGTGTCTTTTTTAATAATTTTGTGTCTTTTTTGGTAATTTTGTGTCTTATTTTGGTCATTCTGTTTTTGTTTTTTAAGTTAAAAAAAATTTCTGTCACAGTCATAGTGTATTTCTGAAACATCTGAACAGAGAGAAGGTGGAGCTACAGTATCTCTGTTGATTTCATCATATTGGGGACTTTTTTGACATTTAATTTCACATGAAAGTCCTGGAACATGTGGTTCAACTACCACCAACACTGTGGCTTCAGTGCTCTTTAATAATTTCAGTTTTATGGCAATTCTTTTGTTGCAAAATGTTGGCAGTGTAGATTTATTTGACTGATAAAAAATAAACAGTCATAATATTCCATTAAAAGCCTTAAAGTATCACACATCATCAGAGGGAGTAAAGACACTCAGACAGTCAGTCGTGTTGAAAGAGAAACACAGATTTCATCATGTGTCTATTTTTATACAATATGCAAATTAAGTGTACCTCTGAGTCCTCGGGGAGCCACTTTATAGTCCTTTTGTCACATGTGTTGTTAGAATGAGGGTAAAAATCATCATCATATCAATACACATTAGTTTAGTAGGAGGCAAATTTTATGATTAAAATGTGTTAATTACAGTATCTATGTATGTATATGCAGTGATGGATATAAGTACTAATACTCAGTAGTGAAATGTAACTAAGTGCATTTACTTTAAATTGAGGTAATTGTACTTGACTTGAGTATTTTTATTTTATGTAACTTTATACTTCTACTCCACTACATTTTAGAGGGAAATATTGGACTTTTAGACTTTAAAAAAATAAAAATAAACCTCTAACAGTATATTAAAATGTGTAATAACCTTACAAAAGTAGCACACTAATCATTATTATTATTATTATTATTATTATTATTATTATTATAATGTGGTTCTATGTCAGGGTGTGTCCTGTTATGTTTGAAATGGGGAAAAAAATTTAATTGAAATTAAAATTCTGTTATATTTATATATTTTTTCTATTCTTCACTCACTATTATTATTATTATTATTATTATTATTATTATTATTATTAATTGTCATTGGAATTATTATTATTTTTTAATTATTGTGAAGTTCTATGTCAGGGAGTCTCCTGTTCTGTTAAAAAAAATATATATATTTTTTTTTTAATTCCCAAAAATATAGTGCATTAATTTTAAATATTTTTTAATATATTATTTTATTTTATAATATTTATTTTATAATTATTTATATTATTCATAGTTCTTCTATTATTATTATTAATAATAATAATAATAATAATAATATTGTTATTATTATCATTATTCATAAAAATCACTGCTTCAAGGTAGAGCTCATTTTAACTACTTAATATACTGTTGTGTGGTTTAATTTGTAAAAATGCGTAATAATTTAAATTGATTATTTTTTTTATGTTAAATCTCTAAAGCTGTCAGCTAAATGTAGTGGAGTTTAAAGTATAATATTTGCCTGGAGTAGAAATATAAAGTTACATAAAATGGAAATATTCAAGTAAAGTACATGTACCTTAAAACTGTAATAAAGTAAATGTACTTAGTTACATTCCTCCACTGTTTTATATCACTTTGTACTTTGTAGGTAACAGATTTATTGTTTAGTTCATTTAAGGAGAGATTTTTCCCCCTAAGGCCGATTATTATTTTATTCTATAAAAAGACATAAACAGTCTGTTGAGCCTTTATTGTTTCATCTATTCTTACAGAAGTATTAGGGGCTTATTTGTTATTTTAGTGACGTATTTACAGAGCTTTAATGTTGTTGTTGTGCTTTAATGTTGTTGTTGTGCTTTAATGTTGTATATAGTTTCAGTTATGTTCTTTAGGAATGTGTATGATTGTTAGAGAGCACAATAAATACTAACAGGCATTGTTACATAAAGGTCTCTCCTGAGAATGAGACCCAGTGTGAGATTACATGAATAAATAAAGGTTCAATAAATAAATAAAATAAAATAAAAATATAAAAAAATGTCATTGTATGAAATTGCTCTGATGGCATTTTTACATACAGAACATTTCCTAAATAAAAAAGAATATTTATGAAATATTTTTTTAGATTTCCACTGACATAAAGGTATTAAATATGTTTCAACTGTCATTATGGAGAAACAGATAATTTCTCTGGGTTAAATAAATAATAAATTAATTAAAAATAAAAAAATCATTGCATGATTATTTGTCGTTTACAGGTTAAATACATTTTAAATTCCAATGTTTGAAATTGCTCTGATGGCATTTTAAAGTACAGTAAATATCTTGAATAAAATAAAAAAAAATTATTAAATACATTTTTAAGATTTTAACTGATTTAATATGTTTGAACTGTAGTTACTGTTTCTCAGGCTTTTTTTTAAAGTAAAATATACATAATTTTTTAAATGTCATATGACTATATGTTTAAAACAATAGTAAAATAAATAATTAATAAATAAATAAAGGTTTTGTATGACTATTTGGTTTAGACTGGGGTTATAAGGCAAAAATAAATTTTAAAAATGTTAATATGTCATTGTATAAAATTGCAAAGAGCCTCACAATACTTATAATTATAGTAGTAGTAGTAGTAATAATAATAATAATAATAATAATAAAAGTGAAAATAATTTAAAAAAAAATACAATAATAGGGAAAATATCTAAAAAAAAAAAAAACCAACTATTTTTTCAAAAAGTGCATTTTTAACGTCCAGTATGTTTTTTCGAAAATATAATATTTATTATTAATCATAACTTTGTTTTTTTTTTATAGATTTTCAATGCATTAAATACATTTGAACTGTAACAAACTGGAGAAAATGACTATTTCTCTGATTTGTTTTGTTTGTTCCTCATTTAGATAAAAAAAGAATAGAAAACATTTCCCTCCGTCTGGTTTATATGTAAATCCTTTCTTCAGAGGGTGCGCTGGTGGATGACCACGGACCATCATGACGCGGAAAAAGCCGACCTTGACCCGATAAAAAAAACCGCCTTTAACGTGTTAAAACCCCAAACACACACATGTAGAATGTACAGTCAGATATCAAAGGCTAATATAAAAACAAATCGCTTTAATATCCAAGTGTATAAACATCCAGAAGAGGAAATTAGCGTTTATAAACAGAGGCACATTGCATTCATCCATGAGCCTGCCCCCTTTTCCGTATAGTAGTGGGTCGTACCAAGTGGAACAGGGGAGTCTAGGGGGACAAAAAAAAATAATTTTGCTAAAAAAATACAAATTATACTCTTATATAAGAATTCAGTGTAATTTAAAAGGTGTTTATAACCTGCATGGGGTGAAATAAATAATAAATAAAAGTGGGAAACTGGTTTTGGAGGTGCGCGCACCGGGCGCAGCACCCCTCCTCCGCGGGTGCCTTGCTCCTGGCTTCCTCATACAGATAGAGGACTCAGGCTGTGGCTGCTTCACACACACCGGTCTGACTAGAAGCAAGTAATAATGTCTGCCCCATGCATGTGCTCTCACAACTTCATTCCTTGAGACGATCCAGAAACGGACTTCTGTTATTCCACACTGGTGAGTACCAACCCGGCATCCTTACTGCTGGATTATTAGAATAAAGGGGGTAGAATAGAAGGCATGGTTGGCATGGATGTGTGTGTGAGTGTGTGTGTGTGTGTGTGTGTGTGTGTGTGTGAGGCTGAGAGAGGTACCAGTGCGCAGGATGTGGTGAATGATGAAACACTTGGATGGATGTCATGCAGACTGGGCGGGAGAGAGAGAGAGAGGGGACATTAATTTATGCGTATTTTTCCTTGGAGAACAAATTGTGCCTGGGTAGAACAACGAGCCACATGGCACCGGTGTTGCTTTTTTTTTTTTTTTTAATTTTAAATCTCCATCCGCATTTTTCTCTTCACTGACTCGTCATCCCTAGTCATGCAGACAGACAGAGACATAGCAAAGGGGGAGGGAAATAGATTTTTTAAGGGATTTTGTGCGTAAAATCATCCTTATAATAATGCCATTACGCGCCTAATTCTCACCCTATAAACGCGATGTTTTATTCTAAGCCCTTAGAATAACTGCAGTGAAGGTTACTCAGCATCAGCAGCGCTGCTTTTGGCAGCTGTGGTGCGTTCACTGGATTATGAAACGACGGCCTTTGCCTCATACAAACCAGGCTAATCTGGAAGCGGTAAAGGAAATCTATTAATCACTTAATCCAATGCGTGGTGAAAGAGGAGGGGGAGGCATGTTGTGTCTTTTCTTTTCTTTTTTTTTGTGAGTGCAACATGGTGGGAGTAGCGGAATATTTCCGGGATATTCTTTCTGCGCTGGTGGTGCGTTTTCTAATGAATTTATTTGGGGAAAAAATGCGTGAAATCGAAGACGCCCCAGGATGCTGAGACATAAAAGAGAGCCATGCGCTTTTTTATGGACACTGTCCACACCCTTGAGTCATTTCCACTCATTTTATTAGTGAAATAAACCAAATTAAATGCGATTAAATGGAAAAAGAGGCCACTCTGTGCTTCCTACACGCGTTTGGCTACAGGGAGCAGCTCATAACTGCTCATATTTTTTATTTTTGAAGTTTATATTCGAGGGCTTTCCCCAACAGAGCTGCGGAGAAAAAAAAAACAGTGTTTGGGTTCGTATGCAAATGGCCTCCTCCCTTTAATTATTCAGCAGGTTGGAAATGTGATCTGTCCATGCCTCGACCTGTCAGCCAGGCTGCTATTCTACTTCTGTTTTTATTTTCTTTGTGTCCCCTTTAGACAACAAAGCCCTGTAATAAAAAAAAAGGATCCCCGTTCATTCATTCATTCATTCATTGATTTCGCTGCTCCAGCCTCAGCCATGTGATCTCCATGTGAGAAATAACTCTGCATCCCGCGGATAAAGCAATCATTCTCTGCATGGACTGCCAGAGCATGCACAGAATTATAGTCTGCTGCAGATAGGATGGTGTGCAATAAGTGCAGAGTGTAAAATTATGAATTATTTGCAATAAAAGGTTAAAATTACACTTAAATGCACTGGAAAAAATGTTTTTTGGCCCTGTAATTATTCCAGTCCTATCCAATCCACTTTTACTATTTACAATTTTAGCAAACACAAGGTTTCCAAAGTGCTGCACAAACAATAAATAGATAACATAATACAAAGAGATGTAGTAAACAATAGAACAGTAAAATGCAATAAGATCAAATACATTAAAAATGGGATAAAAATAAATAAAATAAAATGTAAAATGTACTGCCCGCACAAAATAAAATATGCATGTATACAAATAAATGTTTAAATAAATTATTATTTCAATCATCTTTATAAATTCTACAAAGAAATATGAATTCAGTGCTTTTACTTTGAAATAGCAGTTTTTCATGTCGTGCATTAATCAGTGATTTTTTGTTATTATGTGCCATCAGTTTTGTATGTAAAATGAATCATTCGTTCCAAGTAATATTGACCATTCAACCAGTTCATTGGCTTCATTAGTTGATATTTCCAAGTAAAATGTAACTGAGGGACATCAGTGAATCAGCAATTTACTTGTGTATTTTCATAAAAAATAAGTGGTTCTATCAAATAAATATTACTTAGAAACAGCCTGAATAAAGATTACAAACACTTAATGCGTGGAAAAACTTGCCTAGCTGTTTTTAAAGTAATTTTTTTCAGTGTGTTTGAGTTTTTCAGCCAAATTAGTGTCTTTTTTCATCCGTCTGTCTGAGTTTGGGTCCTAATTTTACATTTTGGAGGTTTAATGTTCCCAAAGTCAGCAGGTTTTGCTTATACAAAGTTAATTCGGGGTTAAAAACCAGTCACACAGTAATTTATGAAGGGAAATTAGAGGCTGAAGGTCACAATCTAAACTGATGACTACGCTCTTCCCAGCGAGTCATCAACTCCTTGGTGACACAGCTCTGATGAAGCTTCTTCCAGACTTTTCACTTTGTTGCAGTGGCTTGACTCAGGGGGTTGAAAAATGGTGGGAAAATGGTGGGAAAATGGTGGGAAAATGGTGGGAAAAGCGCGCGAAAGTTCCCTCTAGAGTGGTGAAAATGAGAGAAAGTGCCTTATTGGCTGCCCTTTACACATGAAAAAACGTATTGATTGCCCTCTAGGGTTCCCCTTTATATAATAAATTATGATGATGTGCCCTCTAGAGATTCTATAATACGATATCACCCGACTGTGAATAATGTTATGTGAGATGTTTGCTCTCATTTAACCTCTCAAAGTGCACAAAATAGATGCATTTTACTTAAAAATGTACAAATTTTCTCCCCCTAGATGGTTTGGTTCGATACTTTTAATTGTCAGTATCATATCATTAATTTCTTTGATCTGGATCTCCTTTTAACCCATTTAAGGCGGGAAAACATTACCGCATTTCTACCATTAAAACCGGGAGCACTGTTGTTTTATTCTACCATTAAAGCCGGGAAAGCAGATATGTCGTTTTGTAGTATTCGTAGTTTTTGTAGTTTTTTCCACCTATTTTGGGTCTCTTGGCCAATGAAATGCATCAGAATAAATGCGGGAGTGTCGCAATGCAACATGGGACTTTTCCAGAACTTGATTACCAAAATAAGACACAAAGACACAAAAAAAGACACAAAATTACCAAAAAAGACACAAAATTACTAAGTAAAAGACACAAAATGACTAAAAAAAAGACACAAAAAGACACAAAATGAGAATACATGTGGGAGTGTCGCAATGCATCATGGGACTTTTCCAGAACTGAAATCATGGCTGAAGACGACTATAGCACAGCTATAATATATATAACAGCTATAAGCTCTTAAATACTTTTTGAATTTCATTTCTATCTGCTACAGAGGCTGAAAAATGTATTATTTAGTAGGAAGAGTTGACACTTCTGTTGAATTTCCAGAAAAACTTCAGGTTTTAGGGGGTTATTTTAAAATCACCCAGAGGATTTACAGGCATTTTTTCCAGTCGTTTTAGGCCTAAATGGGTTAAATAAATGCAAATATTTCATCATACATGATGCATCATATCTTTTTGATGCTGGTGGGGCCCCATGTTGTGCAGAATGTGCCCTTTTATCATCAGTGTGAGTCCTCCACTGCTTTGTCGTTTCTGTTTACTGAGTGTTTTCTGTCTTTTTCTGCCCTACAGACATTTGGTGATAATGACGAAATAAGCTGAACCACTTCCTGATCACTTCCACCTCCACAAACTGTCTCAAAACCCTTTTTGAGCCCTTGAACACCGTCATCTTTCCACAGCCGAGAAGTTTTTTTATATAAACCCAGTGACTCTTGCCCCAGACGCCGGCCGCCCCCTGCGCCATTAAAAAAAGACGTTCCACCCCTCGCCCTCGTTTGCACCATTGTCAAATGCCCAAAAACAGCAAGGCCGTCAAGAGAGAGCTTGACGACGATGTCACAGAGTCCGTCAAAGACCTGCTTTCCAACGAGGACGCCTGCGACGATTCCTTCAAGAAGAGCTCGCTGATCGTCAACAACCATGAAGGCGGAGGGAAGGAGTGCGACGTGGAGGAGGGCGGCTCGGACGGCGAGGAGGAGGAACGCCCGGCCTGGAACAGCAAGCTGCAGTACATCCTGGCCCAGGTGGGCTTCTCTGTAGGCCTGGGCAACGTCTGGAGGTTCCCCTACCTGTGTCAGAAGAACGGAGGGGGTGAGTTCACCGAGAAAACATCACAGAGATTGTAGGAATAACTCAATATATTGAAGGGTGACATTATTATGACATGCAAACTACACGTTAATAGACAAATATGTTGCATGTTGCATTGAATTGCATGGATGAACCATGGAATTTATGAACAAATCAAACTCAATTTCCAATAATCTCTTTAGGACAGGGGTGTCAAACTCAAATTACCTGGGGGCCGCTGGAGGCAGTATCAGAATGACCAAAAAAAGACACAAAATTACTAAAAAAAGACACAACATGACAGAAAAAACTAAGTTACTTAAAAAAAGACACAAAATGACCAAAAAAAAGACACTAAATTACGATTTAAAAAAAGACACAAAATGACCAAAAATAAGCAACAAAATTACTAAAAACAAGACCGAAAAAGACACAAAATTACTAAAAAAGACACAAAACTACCAAAAAACAGAAAAAATGACCCAAAAAAGACACAAAATGACCAAAAATACACAAAATTATTTTAAAAAGACACAAAATTACCCAAAAAAAGAAACAAAACTACTATAAAAAGGCACAAAATTATTAGAAAAAGACACAAAATTACCAAAAAATGTTGCATATTGCATTGAATTGCATGAATAAACCATGAAATTTATAAACAAGTCAAACTAAATTTCCAATAATCCCTTTAGGATTTTCTTCTCAATTGAACAACTGTGTACACAGCAGGTGTTATTAGAACATTGGTCTTGTTTTTATAGTTGTGACTTCTCGTCTGCATCATGTTACTCACAAGAAATTCTCTGGAAAAGTGACATCATCACGACAAACACACGGGATGAGAGGAAGAGATAATGATGAGGATGTTAATAAAAACAAGGAAAAATTCACACATTTTCTTAGGAGGTGAAAGAGACACAAAGAGACACATCCAAAATAATGACAACTGTGATGAATACTCAGGTTTCATCCCGTCTCACTTCTTTTTAGCAACATTATCAGATCTCAGAAGGTGAATTCTGTGTTATTACCAATAGAGACGATGGCCAAAACAATCAGAACAAGACTCAAGTTGTAATTAATGGGAAGTTTCCGAGTACAGGAGCAGAAAATACAGCTACTAGATCAACAACATTAGCATTAACTGGCATTTCAGCCATCCAACATGCAAACAGCTGTCAAACAAAGCATTCTAACATGCAAACAACACATTAATAAACAAAAATGTTGCATATTGCATCGAATTGCATGAATATAGCATGAAATTTATGAACAAATCAAACTAAATTTCCAATAATCCGTTTAGGATTTTCTTCACAATTGCACAACTGTGTACACAGCAGGTGTTATTAGAACATTGGTCTTGTTTTTATAGTTGTGACTTATCGTCTTCATCATGTTACTCACAAGAAATTCTCTGGAAAAGTCAAGACAATCATCACGATAAGAAATTCCAGACAGGCGAGAAACACTATCGATCACACATTTTCTTAGGAGGTGAAACCGAAAGAGACACATCCAAAATAACAACAACTAGTCGGTCAAAGTTGCAGCAGGATTGTTGCCTTTAAATCAGAGGTCTCAAACTCTAATTACCTGGGGGCCGCTGGAGGCAGTATCAAAATGACCAAAAAAAGACACAAAATTACTAAAAAAAGACACAAAATGACAAAAAGACACAAAATTACTAAAAAAACTACACAAAATAAGAGAAAAAACTAAATTACTTCAAAAAGAAACAAAATTATTTAAAAAAGACACAAAATGACAAAAAAAGACACAAAATAAGAGAAAAAACTAAATTACTTCAAAAAGAAATAACATTATTTAAAAAAAGACACAAAATTACCCAAAAAAGACACAAAATTACCCAGAAAAATACAGAAAAAGACTAAAAAAGACACAAAATTACAAAAAAAGACACAAAAATACAAAAAAAAAGTAATTAAAGGGACCTTCCACACACAACACGGTAAAGTGCCATTCATTCATATAAAACTCACATTAAACTGTGATGAATACTCAGGTTTCATCCTGTCTCACTTCTTTTTAGCAACATTATCAGATCTCAGAAGGTGAATTCTGTGTTATTACCAATAGAGACGATGGCCAAAACAATCAGAACAAGACTCAAGTTGTAATTAATGGGAAGTTTCCGAGTACAGGAGCAGAAAATACAGCTACTAGATCAACAACATTAGCATTAACTGGCATTTCAGCCATCCAACATGCAAACAGCTGTCAAACAATGCACACAATACACAAAACATGACAGCAGGGCCAGATGCAAATTCTGATTAAAATCATATAATAAATGCAAATAGTATAGGGCTGCAACAAATGATTCCCAGCAAACATTATTTAATGACCTTTGCTTGAATGTCAAATAAAGACGTCCCGTTGTGGTTCAAAAATAATTCCGAACATAATGTGCATACTGCAGCTTTATGCGTCATAAAAACTGAAAATAAAACCTCACATTCTAAAAACAGAAAGTTTCACCCACTGATGCACCACAAACACAGACAATCACAACATATTTAACACAAAGTATCTTTCTCAAGACTTTACTGCAGAAATCTCTGTATGAAACTTATCCTGTATGCAATCAAAGCCAGCTTCAATAAGACTTTTGACTCTTAGAAACCCCACAGGCTTAAGACAGGATTATAATTACATATATGACTTAATGCTAATCGTGTTTTTATGTTTAAGTAGGATGTAGAGCATTGGTCTCAAACTCGCGGCCCGAGTTTGCTGGGTTACTGTCATTGTTGATTAATCTCTTGATTGTTTTATTGGTTAGCAGATAAGTTGATTGGTCTGTAGATGTCAGAAAATGTTTCCCAAAGCTCAAGAAGACGCCCTTAAATGTCTTGTTTTGATTACAACTCAACAATATTCAGAAGAAGAAAATATTCACCTTTAACCCTTTGATGCACAACATATTGACCCCCCTTCTAATGCACAACATGGGTCAAAAATGACCCGCATTCATTTCCCATGTTATTTAATGCTGCTGTGTGTTCTATCTTTTGATTTCATACTTATTTTATGATTGAATAATCCGAGTATTCTTTAAATATCTTGTTTTTGATAACAACAGATCATTAGTTCCATTTTGCCTCTCATACTTTATGAAGAAAAAACGTTTTTGTATTATTACAAAGCTAACTACTTGGCTAAGTAGCTTGCTAAGCTAACTACTTAGCCAAGAAGTCAGCTAAGTAGTTAGCTTAGCAGGCTACTTAGCCAAGAAGTTAGCTCAGTAGTTAGCTTAGCAAGTTACTTAGCGAACTACTTAGCCAAGAAGTTAGCTCAGTAGTTAGCTTAGCAAGTTACTTAGCGAACTACTTAGCCAAGAAGTTAGCTAAGTACTTAGCTTAGCAAGCTACTTAGCTAAAAAAAACGGATACGGGTCATTTTTGACCCATGTTGTGTATTAGAAGCGTAGTGACACAAAAAGGGATTTTGTTAAAAAATGAATAAAGGAAAACATAAAATTACGATGTATGATGATCAGAAACAAACCAACTGAGGAAAACCTGGAATACTGAATGATGAAAATAATTTATTACAAAGATGTAGAACATAAAAACTCATACATATCGGGTCAGTTTAGCCCCATGTTGTGCATCAAAGGGTTAAGAAGCTGGAATCAGAGACTTTTGCCTTATATTTTCCATAAGAAATCACTTAAACCGATCAATCCATGATCAGCATAACTGAAGACTAATCAATGACTCTTTGCAGCTTTAGCAGAGTGCATTGTGGGCCGGAGTAGAGGTGAAACACTTCAAGAGCAGAGACGATTGCTGCACAGGGCTTCTGGTTCCTGACAGTATAGAGATACAAGTCTGGGCACATCTCTGTGTTGTATATGTCGGTACAGAGTACAAACGAGGACAGCATCAATTATGCATGTGATTCACTGCTTCGGCCTTGTGGAGGAATAGAGACGGATGCATCACGGTTTAGTTTTTTTTTTTTCTTCACAGAAATGTTCCAGGAATTAGATTTCTGTACTCAGATAGCAGAAGTCAGCTTCGTTAAACGATCCTGTAGCTTTAATCAGACTGTTTTCATCACAAGTTTACAGTCTGCAGGTTCCTGTCGCAACACGTCTCACAAGTTAAGAAATACTATGAAAAATAGTCAATTAGATCAGATTATGGTGCAAACAAGGAGGCATATACATTTGATTTGTATGTCTTTTTTTATCCTATTTTATTTATTATTATTATTATTATTATTATATAGAATATTTAAGTAGGCATATACATTTGATTTGGATGTCCGTTTTTATCTTATTTTATTTATTTATTATTATTATTATTATTATTATATAGAATATTTAAGTAGGCATATACATTTGATTTGTATGTCTTTTTTTATCTTATTTTATTTATTATTATTATATAGAATATTTAAGTAGGCATATACATTTGATTTGTATGTCCTTTTTTATCTTATTTTATTTATTTATTATTATTATTGTTATTATATAGAATATTTAAGTAGGCATATACATTTAATTTCTATGTCCTTTTTTTATCTTATTTTATTTATTATTATTTTCATATGCAGAATATTTAATTAGGCATATACATTTGATTTTGCCTTTGCCTTTTTTAATCATATTTTCTTTTTTTAAATTTAATATACAGATGACTGAAGTAGGCTCTTGATTTTTATGTCCTTATTCATCTTATTATTTTTTTTTTTTGTATTTATTCGATCTTTAGTGTGTGTAAGAAAAGAAAAGATGGAGTGCGTCTCTGTGACCTTCAGGGTCGACGTGCACGCTGCAACATTTCAACACAACAAATATATAAAACATATAAAACTGCTGTCAACGTGTAGAAAATAATCTCAATCAATCAAAACCACATTTCCCACAATGCCCTGAAACGACCTCGCTGACTTGTGTTGTTGTGTTTTTACAACGACGACTCACTACAGGCTTAATACTCCAGTGTGTACAACTGTGTGTGTGTGTGTGTGTGTGTGTGTGTGTGTGTGTGAGAAGGTGAGAAGGTGATGCACTTCTCACCTGCAGATTATGTAAAGACATTAACTGCCTCAAGAAAGCTGATTAAATGAAGCCACGTCAGACAGGTTGTCCAGACAGGATGTAATCTCAATCCAAGTCCAGTTTATTCATCATTATTTACCACAACAACAACAACAACAACAATGGCTCCCATCATAATCCAATCGTTTAAAAAACGAGGAAAAGTCCCCAAGATACTGTTAACAAGGAAAAAACCTCAGTAAAGAAAACTGAAAAGGAATTCCCCTCATTTAAACAACCAGCATATTATGTATTACACTGCAAAAAAGTTTTGTTTTGAGTTTGCTCAACTCTGAATTCAGATTTCTGTCAACTCAACTGTAACTTGTACTAACTTATAATTTTACATTGTAATAACTTTTAATCCTTACTGCTGCTAACTTCTGCAATGTGCTGAATTGGCACGATTGTAACGCCGCTATGAAATGTTAGCTAATGTTGCGACCACAGTTTTGAGTTAGCATTGATACGCTTATGGCTACTCTTGTAGCTGTAACAAGCAGCACCGCTAGCATCAGTTAGCCGCTAGCATCAGTTAGCTGCTAGCTTTCGCTAATGAATTTCACCGCTTTCCCGCATTTCCCAACAAAGAAATAAGAGTTAGCAGAACTATTGTCCCTTGTTGTGAACCCCAACTTAAAGATATAAGTAACAAAAACTCACAAACTTGTTTTTGAGCAGACAACTGGCTTCCTTTGTTGTGCTAACTTACATTATTGCCCTAAATGTCAATAATTCATATTTCCAAGTTTTACCAACTTAAATCACTGTTTTAGGCCAAAAAAATACAAGTTGGCTTTTTTGCAGTGTGTATGTGCTAATGTGCTGTTATTTTAAATAGGAGTTACTCGGCCCATGCTTCACTCTTCCACCAAGTTTAATAAAATTCAGGCAGGTCGTTTTTTCTGTAATCCTGCTGACAAACAAACCAAACAGGAAACAAAACCTCCTTGGCGGAGGTTATCATAAAGTAATCCCTTAAAGTAATCTATTGTGTTTTTTTCCACCATGTGGCCCAGCCCTGTACGGAGCAACAAGAACCAGCCTTTGTTTATTTATTACTGATGTGTGTCATGTAATCTCATGTAGGATTGGCCATTACAATGGTATGACACACTAGTTATGAAAAAAACTAGTAAGAATAATTAAAAAAAAACCTTTAAAAATCAAGAAATTATATTCTCTCTTGGGAAATTCAATTCTAATATTTAAAATGTAATAAAAAAAATAATTGAAATAAACAAATGAACAGAAATCTGTGTTAATCAGTAGAAATCAAAGAAAAATTTCAAAGCAATTAAAGACACAATGAGATTGTTATTTAATTTTTCAAGACTAAAATCTGGTCAGTTGAAAGGAAAAGTCTTCAAGAGTGTGTGTGTGTGTGTGTGTGTGTGTGTGTGTGTGTGTGTGTGTGTGTGTGTGTGTGTCCTCTCTGTGATGTTTCAGCTCTGTTTTAAACAGCTCTGGTCACCTGCTGTGTTCCTCTGTAATTAGATTAAAACGAGGCAGATCTGTGTGTTCGTGCATCATCGCTTTAATTTTACTTACATAACATTAGATTCTCTTTAATGATTATGTGGAGAGTTCAGCGCTCTGAACGCTGAATTTTCAAGTAAGAGTCAAGTAAGTAATAAACCGATAAATCAACTCTTTGTTTAGGTGCTAAAAAGATTTATTTATATTTATTCAAAGCTCAAAACACTTTCTGTACCAACCAAAACAAGTCAATAGAGCCACGTATCAAAAGTAAAGTTCTACAAGATTTCTTTGAATGTTTCGTTGTTTTAACTTTGTCAAAATAGAGCCCAGAATCAATCACAGAAGGAATTAAAAGTCGGCTTAAATACAAGACTTGTAATTTGTACGACTAATAATAAAAGTCTTCATTTTTATACACACATATACATTACAAAGTAACACTTACGATATCACAACAGCTAAAATCTAAGACGATCTCTAGTCTTATAGCATGATTTGGTTGATTGGTTTATTGATTTATGGTTAGATTTATAGACTCCAGCAGCTGGCCTGTCAGTATCATGGGGAATTTAAACCCTCACCCTCGCCTCCTCAGGAGATTTCTCTGACTTTCTGGGCCACAGAACGTCTCTCTGGTGCCTCTTTGCTCCCTGAGGTTTTCCCCTGCAGCTGAGAGGGTTTTTGCACAGTAATGCATGTATATCCTTTATAATTTTCAATGCACTTGAGCTTGCATCTGCACCACTTTGAAGCCAAAACCTGCTGCACCAAAAACTCTCTTCAGAAGCCGAGATAGCGCGGCTCAATAAGCCGTCTGGTTAGAAACCTCACCATCCTGTGCTTTGTTCTTCTGTTTATTTCTGCACCCTGCAAACACAATTTACCTTAAACCTCTGAGGTCCAGGAGATATTGGTTTAAATTTGTCAACTTCCTCTGCATTAATTTCTGTCTCTGTTTAGCATCACATGCATGGCTCCTTTTTCTCCACACAAACTTGGCTATCAGTCAGATTTTTAGTTTTATTTTAATTAACAAAGTATAAAGCTGCCAGGAACCCAGAATACAAACAAAAGACACAGGTTTCTATGGAAATGTACCATTTGTTATTCATTTTTTTTACCATTTATGCACACAAAAACAGCAGAAAAAATAATGGTAACACTTTACAATAACAACTAAATGATGTTTATAGATGGTTTATAGACTAGTTATTAACCATTTACAAAGTGCTATACATTTTTAATCTTTAAATGTTTTCAACCAATTTCTTAAAGGTTTATGAGTCATTTCAAAATCATTAACATACTTAATACGGTGTTAAAAATGTTAAAATGAGTGCAACTAACACTATTAATTAACTATTAATTATAATTTAATTGTTTGTTATTGGTTAAGTAAACTTACATTAATATACCATCGATTTGTCATTTATGAATGATGATGTTAGTTAAACATTAATAAATTATGTATTTATCATTCTAAATAGCCTATATACGGTTTATAAATTATGATTAAACATTAATAAACTGTGTTTACCATTTATAAATGATGTAAAGTGTTACCAAAATAAAAAAAATTAAAACTACAAAACAGTCTATTTGCATGTAAATTAAAAACAGTAATAGTTTTCATTGTAGAAAGAAAATTCACATTTTAAAAATGGTCTAGAAACATAAACGGCACACTGTGAAAGCCAGTGGTGGAATGTAACCAAGTACATTTACTCAAGTACTGTACTTAAGTAAAATTTTGAGGTACTTGTACTTTACTTGAGTATTTCCATTTTATGTAACTTTATACTCCTACTCCACTACATTTAGAGGCAAATGTTGTACTTTTTACTCCACTACATTTAGCCAGCAGCTTTAGTTACTTTTCAGATCGGGATTTAACACGAAAAACATGATCGGTTTAAAGTTTAAAGTGACATTTTCTAAATTAGACCTCATAAAAGTATATTAAATAGTTAAAATGAGCCCTACTTTGAGAAAATAAAATGCTGCTTATATAAATGCATCAATAATAATCATCAAATCATATATTGAGAATATATTTAACAATCTGAGTGGGGTCATTCTGCAAAACGAGTACTTTTACTTTTGATTCTTTAAGTACATTTTGATGCTGATACTTTTGTACTTTTACTGAAGTAAGTTTTGAATGCAGGACTTTTACTTGTAGTGGAGTAATTTCACAGTGAGGTATTGGTACTTTTACTTAAGTAAGGAATCTGAATACTTCTTCCACCACTGGTGAAAGCTCCTATGTATCCTATATCATATTAGTGTAAATAAAATGTGTATTTTCAATAAACAGATGGACTCCAGAGGGTTAAGCAATATTTATTTAGTTGCATGGTGAGTCATTGCTCTTTACTACATCTATGCAAATCCTCCACGCCTCGTTTTGACACCATACGTACATGAGAGACGCGGAAACGTCTGTGTGTGGACAGGATAAACCAGATATTTACTGTAAGGAGAGAAGAGAAACTATTTTAGGAGAAGATGAAATGCACTCTGATCAGACTGTTTGCTTTCTCAGAGTGCCATCAAAGCTGTCCAGGGTTTTTTTTTTTAAAGACAATGGAAACCAGAGGGGCGTTTTGATGCCGACTGATGTTTAAAGCCTCTTCCCAGAACGAACAGTGAAGCAGAATATTAATATTAGAAAGTTTAAAAGAAAAAAGCCTGCAGGGCGGGACAGCAGGACTCAGGATGTGAATGAACGTCCTGCAGCATGGAACAATAAACGCTGTTGGGACAGGGATGAAACTAATCTCAAAGACAATACGCCCATAACGGAAGTTTTGACGCCGTCACCAGTGACTCACAGCAAACATGACAGCGTGCCGACACGCCAAACGTTAACATTTGATGTTGTGGTTTGTGCTCAGCGAGTAGAGGGGGTTTACAGATCACTGCTGTGGCACCAAAACCTAAAAAAAACCTGTTGTTTTGGCTGGTTTTTCCACCAGAGTAAGCTCATGAAGTGATAGAACAGATTTCAGTGGTTGAGTCTCACACACACACACACACACACACACACATGTGAGGGAAACAAACACTTTGGCTTGTCACGAGCAAGGTTATTATAGTTATTTTGTGTCTTTTTTGGTCATTTTGTGTCTTTTTTTGGTCATTTTGTGTCTTTTTTTAAGTCATTTTGTGTCTATTTTGGCCATTTTGTGTCTTTTTTGATCATTTTGTGTCTTTTCTTAAGTCATTTTGTGTCTTTTTTGGTCATTTTGTGTCTTTTTTGGTCATTTTGTGTCTTTTTTTGGTCATTTTGTGTCTTTTATGGTCATTTTGTGTCTTTTTTTAGTCATTTTGTGTCTTTTTTGGTCATTTTGTGTCTTTTTTTAGGTAATTTTTTTTTTTACTTTAAACACAACACAAAAAAGCACAAAAAGTCAATATATTAAGTCCAGAAAAAAAACTATTGTGTCCATTTTTATAAATTAAACGATAAGTCGATATAGTTATTATAGTGACTAAGAACTAAGAACACCTAAGAACACTTACTTTAACTTACACTGCCCTTTAACGCAACAAGAGGCACATTATTTAAAACATCTAGAGCCTCTGAACTCATCTCACCGGCGGCCATTCCCTCCAAACAAAGACTTTTAGGTTCTCCGTGTCATGTGCCCGGCGCTCTCACCGCTCCACGTTCTCTTGACTGTCACAAGAGACGAGCACGCTCCGCTTTTATCGCACCGCACCGTCACACCAGCCGTCCTGCTGCTAGTCATCCTCTCACAGAGTCACTCCACTGTAATTTAGAGGTAATTTTAGACTCTGAGATGTTTCCTGGATTCCTCAAGAATTATTTGATTGCACCACACACACACACACCATGGGGGTTGAGACACACAACTCTGCAGAAGAGTCCTACCTTGAGAAAATTAAAACATGGCTTATGTAAATGCATAAAAAAATAATAATCCAGTAATATATTTAGAATATATTTAAAAAATCCTTTTGTACTTTTACTGCAGTAAGTTTTGAATGCAGGACTTTCACAGTGTGGTAGTTTGGGTAAGGAGCTTGTTATTGCATCATGTGCACGAGGGGTCCTCACAAAGGTAGAAAAACAAGAACGTGTGTGTATGTGTGTGTGTGTATTCTTGTACTTCCAACATAGTGAGGACCAGAACACGTTTTTAAACAACAGAGTGAGGACATTTTTGCTAAGTGAGGACATTTCGGCCGCTCCTCATTTCTTTAAAGGCTTTTTTGAGATTTCAGACTTTGTTTTAAGGGTTAAAGGTTACATGATAATGATAATTAACTGAAACTGTATTGTGTGGTTACAAAACTAACTAAAATTATAGTGAAAATGTCCTTCGTTTTCGTCTTTGTCAACTTTTTCCCATACATAATGGAGATGGATGAGGCAACACTAAAACTAATCAAAACTCAACTAAAACTAAAGCATTTAAAAAAAAAAAAAAAAAAACACTAAACTAAAACTAGCAAACTCACTCTAAAAACTCATTAAAACTAACTGAATTTGAAGAGGAAGAAAAATTCACAACCCAATTAAAACTAAAACTAATGAAAAATCCAAAACTTATTTTAATCTTGCAAGGGAATTCACTAGAAGTACAAGAAGTACAAGTGTGTGTGTGTGTGTGTGTGTGTGTGTGTGTGTGTGTGTGTGTGTGTGTGTGTTAATGAGACAGGTACAATAAAAGAGGCTGCTGTGTGTTTTTTCAGGCAAATGTTTCACTGTCAGAGAGACATTAGAGAGAAGAATAGTTAAACTTTAAGAGGTTGTGTGTTTGTGGGTGTGAGGTTGAATAAAGCATGTGGCACATAGAGAGATGTGTGTGTGTGTGTGTGTGTGTGTGTGTGTGTGTGATCTGGTGCTTCTGACGTAGAGAGGACTGGTAGTTTTTAACCACAAAGTGAGGACTCTTTTGGAGAATAAAGGCATTTCGGCTGGTCTGAGGTCTGTTTGAAGGCTTAAATTATAATTAGCTTTAGGCAGTGGTGGAATGTAACTAACTACATTTACTCAAATACTTTACTTTACTTGAGTATTTTCATTTTATGTAACTTTATACTTCTTCTAGACTCGTTTTTGAGGCAATTTTTTTTTTTTTACAGCTTTAGTTACTCTCAAGGTCAAGATTTAACACAAAGAACACGTTACATTTAAAGTAATTAGACTTTTTCTTATATAATTAAACCTCATAACAGCAGATTAGGTAGTTAAAAAGAGTCCTACCTTGAGAAAATGAAAATGCTGCTTACATAAATGCATCAAAAATCATAATCCAATAATATATTTGGAATATATAAAACAATCTGCAAAACGAGTACTTTTACATTTTGATGCTGATACTTTTGTACTTTTACTGCAGTAAGTTTTGAATGCAGGACTTTCACAGTGTGGTGGTTTGGGTAAGGAGCTTGTTATTGCATCATGTGCACGAGGGGTCCTCACACAGATAGAAGAACAAGAATGTGTGTGTGTATGTGTGTGTCTACATTCTTGTACACCCTACATAGTGGGGACCGGAACACGTTTTTAACCAACAGAGTGAGGACATGTTTGAGAAGTGAGGAGTTGGGCATTTAGTTGTGATGGTGAAGGTTACAGTAAGGGGCTAGGGAATTCACGTTTCCAATGAGGGGTCCCCACAAAGACAGAAGTACAGGATGTGTGTGTGTGTGGTGCCCGTGGGCCACTTTCAGGAACTGAAATCGTTCTTCAGCTATCTGATGACAGAGTTTCCCTTCTTTGCATGAGCTTCATGTAAAAGTGTTATCAGTAACTTTTACACATCAAACGGTGTTAAAAACCACCAGAATATATTTTAGATTTCTGTGCTGTTCTTACAATATCCCAACTGTCTCCAGGAATGTTCAAACCTGCAGAAATGTGTAATTTTATTTAAGTTAACGGAGCGTTTCATTCGGTCAGGCGTCAGTGGAGACAGATAAACTTTAACTCTTCGTGTTGCTGTAACTTCTGGGGAAACACCTGATGAAACGTCACGGAGGAATTTTAAATTATTCAGCGCCACAAAATTATACTCAGTTACAGAAAAACAGCATTTTTTCTGCCATCAAGCATAATTTCTTTAGTACTTGCAGTTCGAAAGCTGACAGCGTATGATTCAACAGATTATGTTTCGACTGACAGGAAATAAGAATTTGGTGATAAGACTGAGAAGTTACATATTAATATACAGTCATGGCCATTTTCCATGGTTTTCTTGATCATGATTTTGGGTATTATCAGTAAAACCATAAAAAAATGTCTAAATATCAGCTCTTAAATTAAACTTTTATGAGCTATTGTTGTTGTTATCATTATATTTATCCAAACAAATGTACCTTTAGTTGTACCAGGCATTAAAATGAACAAGAAACTGAAGAAAAAAAAGGGTCTAATCATTTTTTTACATGATTGTATTTTTGGTCATAGTAAGTAGATAGTAGTCTAAAAAGATAATAAATAGTTTAAAGGTAAAAGATAAAGTGGTGATGGATGCAGATTATGTGTTTTTGTCAATTTAGGGTTGCTGTGGGAATAATATAATAAATAATCAATAATAATGACTCAATTGACCTCAATTTGCAATATAAAAATGAAACATTTTGCAAAAAGTCTTGTAATATCCTCCAATAACACTTCAGGGTTGACATTTTTAATTTCCAGGAGTGCCCTATAAAAGGGTTAATTTGTCCTCATATTTCACAACATCATTAAAGTTTCTAGTAGTGCTGCATTGATTGGAATCAGCCAAGAATTTCACATTTTTTGTTTTTTTGTTATTTATTATGCTTCTGTTGCTATTTATTAACCATTTTGTGCCAGAAAACCAAAAAAAATCTTCATCATCAAGAGAAATAACAGCTAATTTTGTGCAGAACCAAAATGCCTCAGTGTATTTTTAACGTTGAGTCTGTGTTGTTGTTTCTCCCGGCAGGAGCGTACCTGGTGCCCTACCTCATCCTGCTGATATTGATCGGCATCCCGCTGTTCTTCCTGGAGCTCGCCGTGGGCCAGAGGATCCGCCGCGGCAGCATCGGGGTGTGGAACTACATCAGCCCTCGGCTGGGCGGCATCGGCTTCGCCAGCTGTGTGGTGAGTGCTGCAGGGGAGAAATATCAAGGTCTGATACTGTGAAGAATGAAAGATAAGCTGCAGTAAAATAAAAGATGGTTTCAGAACAGTTGAGACTACAAATACACATGCAATATTTAACAGTGGAGATAAAAATAGAAGTATTTTTATTCAAAACTAGCAATTTTGAGGCTAAGACAGTTAGATATTTGATTTTTAACCAAATTCATCAAGGTGCACTTTTGCAACATGCACCGTATCTTTTTTTTTTCCAACAATATATTTATTGAGTTTTGTTTCACAAAATTGACACAACGGTCACAAGAAAAATACAAAACAAGCAAACATACAAGAACATGGCAGCCAAAGGTAGCATAGTTTAAGAACAAGAGTCCTTGAGGATCCATTCAAAAAAGAGAAGTATAAAGTAGAAGTATAAATATGCAGAGGGTAAAATGATTCTGCTCCAGGTTCGTTTATAAAATGACATTATTGTTCTTACTATAATGTATAAAACGTCCCCATACTCTTTGAAACACCTCTTGTTTATTCTAAAGCGTGTATGTAATTCTTTCCAGGGGCAAACAATAAATAAATAAATAATAAATAAATAAATCATTCCTTAAACCACTGTGATATGCTGGTTTACAAATGTTTTTACATGTTAACGCAATCACTCGTTTCATGCACGGTATCTTAAAAATAAAACCTGCTTGTAACTTTAACCCAATTTATGGCATCTTATGACTTTTATTTCTTGGGAAAATCTTTCTACAGAAAGTAACATAGTTCTTGTTTCCAGCAGCAGCAACAAATGTCAGATTTGAGTCTCTATAAGTACTTTAGGAACACAAATGAAGAAAACATGTGTACTACTGTGCATTGGTCATTCATGGATTTCTAAATAAGGCAAAAAGGGAAGAAGCAGTTCCTCAGAATTTAAAGGTTATTGTAACTCCTGTTGTTGTAATAAGAAAGAGACAAATGGAGGCGCTGAATATATGTGGGTCATGCTTGGTAGCCTGTATTTATGTTGAATTATACATCTAAAGATAGAAATAAAATCTGTTTTGGTTGTGTGTGTGTGTGTGTGAAGTAAACCCTCCTCTCTGCCTGCAGGTTTGCTTCTTCGTGGCTCTTTACTACAATGTCATCATCAGCTGGAGTCTCTTCTACTTCTCCCAGTCCTTCCAGCAGCCGCTGCCATGGCACGAGTGTCCCCTGGTCAAGAACACCACCAGTCCCTGTAAGACACACTCACCTGTACACTTTAAAGTCCAATTAGAAGACTTGAAGGCTTTAATTGTGCTCCATCTGTTAACCACAGTACAGTACAGGGTTAAAGTAAAATAACATCCTGAGCCTTTTGCAGACTCACTTCTCTTTAACATCACATGCTTTTCACCATTTATTTTCAAATACTAAGCGGTAAAATACTATTTGTTAATAGTAAAAGTTCAACAGTTTTCAAGACTATGCTACACGGTCACCCATAAAGTTGGAATATTTTTTTTTTTTTACCTCTTTCCATGAAATGATTGTTACAATGTGATTTATTCTTGACAGATGAAAATGTAAATCTTCTCAAAACTTTATTAATCAATCATGTAAGACACACTCACTCTAACTGAGACCGTCCACTTTTAAGTCCAAGTAGAAGACTTTTTTTGGCAGGGATGTGGGATGTTAAGAGGCTGCAGCTTCACTTATCTTCAACAGCACAACACAACACACCATTTATTTTACTAATATAACACTAAATGTGACTCTATGTAAACAGTACAACAGCTTTTAACCCAGAAGAACCAATGGTGACACCTGTGTAACAAACACTTTAAATCTTCTAGAATCTCTCATATTCAGCTTTATGCTTCACATTAACTCATTAAATCCCTAAGAGACGTATACTCAACACCCTGAATATTTAAATTACAGGGTTGGTACGGATGCTTGAAATCCTTGAAAATGCTTGAAATTTAATGTTGAATTTCAAGGTTTGAAAAGTGCTTGGATTTTGGATTAAGTGCTCGTAAATGCTTGAAATTCTTACTGTATTTCTCTTGCAATCTGACTATAGATAACCGCATTTTCAATGGAAAAATATATATAAAGTGAACAGCCTATAGCCTATAATCTGAAATGAAGACCGCTCCGCCTGGGTCTTCTTGTTCCTGAGATGTTTCTTGTTGCTCTACCCTGTATCTTCTTACTGAAGACAGTTTTTCTAATTCCTAGTGGATGTGAGGGCTCCTGAAGTATTTGTGGGTCTTTCCTCCTAGTTTGGGTCGTGTTTAGTTCCACCAGCTGCTGGTTGATGATTTTTTGTGAGCTTCCTTTGGCCCCTAGATTCCCATACCAGTATGATTTATGAGAATAGCAAACTACTTTTAGTTGTTAAAAGTGTAATGCCATTGCTGCTGGTATGGTTAAGTGAAATTTCCCCTTTTAGTATCGAAGTACTCATCTGAAACATGTCATTTACAACCATTGAAAGGTCCTGGAAAAGCTTGAAGATGGACCTTGAAAGTCCTTGAAAAGTTCTTGAATTTGACCACTGAAAAAGTGTACGAACCCTGAAATTAACCATTTGGTTTAATCCTCGGGGGTCTATGAATTGTTTGACGTTCCGAGGTCATGTAAAACCAAAGAAATGATCGTTTTAATTTGATAGTACAAATTTATTTATTCAAGTATAAAAGTAGGATGGGACGAGGCAGGCGTGGCATTTAGTAAATATGGAAAAAAGGGGTCTAATCATCCAACACTGCTCCTATAAATAAACATGTTTTTATGGTAATTTTTCGTATGTAGTTTTATTATATTTTAATTTTACCTTTATATGTTCATATTTGCACATTTGTGGTTTTTATTGTCTTAAATAGTATAATTTTATTTCAGATTTCATGATTTTTGTGTATTTTTGGGCTCAATATGTTAATAAAGTGGGTTAAAGTGAAAAAATAGTTGTTAGATCATGTTGAAGTTGTGATAAGAAAATACCAAATACCAAACATGGCTATAGTAAATATTATGTGGTATATAAAGAGCAAATAGGCTCAGACCCCAGAGGGTTAACGTACATGATACCTCTCATAATTATCAGTTGGGGGCCCCATGACTTCCATCTGGAGCTAACCCTGCAGTGGTAAAACCAGACATACACTTTCTCACATGAACGTTAAGCCTGAAATCAAATTTGCAATGCAGAAACAAGAACCTAGCCAATTGTTTAGTCAAACTTTAGTTTGGCTGCTTTCCTCTCATAATATTTGTAGGTGAACTAAATTGACTCAAACATAATAAACCACATCTACAACACAATAAGTTCAGGTGAAGTGACGCTGGACATCCGGCACGGTGCAGGAAAACTTTAAGCCCTGAGCTTTAACACACAGTATCCTGACATTTTACGTGGCAATATCAATAAATGGACGCCAAGTAATAATGTTTAGAGACATTACTAATACTGCAAACACAAATTAAACGTTTCAGTAATAGAATAATTAAATTAATTGCTTTCCATCCACTGGATGATGCAGCGTTGAGATGTTTACTTTACAAGTCCAAGCTGAAGAAGAAGAAAGGCTATTTAACTCATTTATTATGTTTTCATGCAGTTAATTTGCACTATTTATGTAAACAGTAGAACATTTCTGCAGGTTTTTTATGAGACAGATGGTCAGGCTGTCTGTTTGACGTTTTGCAGAAATAAAAATGATTACAGTGTGATGAGTAGAACAGAACAACTTTATCTTTTTAGATAAAAAAGACATTGACCCAGATTTCTTTTGGGAACATTATATGCAGTTGAAGAAATGTTACAATTTACAATAAATCACAATACCGTGTAGGTTATTACAATACTCTGCATGTCACAAAATATTTAACATGAGAATAATGGACGCATTTGTAAATCCAAATGTTGGATGTTCTACACTAAAATAAAAGCGTTTCTTTATGAATTAATGTAATGTTAGGTTAAAAAATTAACTGTATCATCTCCTCCTATACTGGAGTCAATCTATTTATTGAAAATACATATGTTTATTTAGAGTAATAACTTTAACAAGCTGAGTAAGCCAGTTGAAAGTGCCATTTATGTTTCTAGACCATTTTTAAATTGTGAATTTTCTTTCTACAATGAAAACTATTACTATTTTTACATGCAAATAGACTGTTTTGTAGTTTTATTATTTATATTTTTTCTTCTGTTTCATAGACACCTGTGGCTTTTGTTTGTATTTTGGGTTCCTGGCAGCTTTATACTTTGTTAATTAAAATAAAATGAAAAATCTGACTAATAGCCAAGTTCGTGTGGAGAAAAAGGAGCCATGCACGTGATGTAAGGACCTAATTTGAACCAAAATTTCCTGGACTTTAGAGGTTTAACTGACCTCACATTGCATCATAACTTAAGTGTTGTGGTAATATTGACCCACGGGCTGTAACTTCTGCCCTTGTGTCCACAGACGTGGTGCCGGAGTGCGAGAAGAGCTCGGCCACCACCTACTACTGGTACCGTAAGGCCCTGGACATCTCCGACAACATCTCTGAGGGCGGAGGACTCAACTGGAGGATGACGCTGTGCCTGCTGGCTGCCTGGTCCATGGTCTGCCTCGCCATGATCAAGGGGATCCAGTCCTCTGGGAAGGTAAGGGAGAAAAGATTTAGTCCTCTGAAAAGACGACTTAGAAAACAGAGGAAGTGGCTGCAGCAGCTCGGCCTGTTTAAAGACTCTAATGCAGGGGTCTCAAAGTCAAATTACCTGGGGGCTCCTGGAGGTAGTATCAAAATGAGCAAAAAAAGACACAAATTTACTAAAAAAAGACACAAAATTACTAAAAAAGAAAAAAATGACAGAAAAAAACCCCACTAAATTATTTAAAAAAGACACAAAATGACCAAAAAAGACAAAAATTAATAAAAAATACACAAAATTATTTAAAAAGACACAAAATGACACAAAATTACCAAAAAAAGACACAGAATTACCAAAAAAAACCCACAGAATTACCAGAAAAGACACAAAATTATTTTGAAAAAGACACAAAATGAACCAAAAGACACACAATTGTTAAAAAAGACACAAAATGACACAGAATTACCAAAAAATACACAAAATTAGCAGAAAAGACACTAAATTACTAAAAAAGACACAATTATTTAAAAAATGACACACAATTATTAAAAAAGACACAAAATTATCTAAAAAAAACACAAAATTATTTTAAAAAAAGACACAAAATTATTAGAAAAAAGACACTAAATGACCAAAAAAAGTAATGAAAGGGACCTTCCACACACAACACGGTAAAGTGCCATTCATATAAAACTCACATTAAACTTTCATATCAAGGTGGGGGCCACAAAATATCATCACGAGGGCCGATACTGGCCCGCGGGCCGCGAGTTTGAGACCCCGTGCTCTAATGTAACTCTGTGACAGAAACAAAAGGCCGTTTCTCGCCGAGTGTTTTAGAAAATCCTCTCACACATAATTAGCTCACTCTAAGTTAAAAGGCTTGCGGAGTGCAAACTGAATGGATGGCTGCTCTTTAAAGACACTCCGCTAATGCAACATGACAAATATTTTCTAATGATACAGTCTCCGACGTGACCCCGAGAGCTCATGTGATCTTGTGGCTCAGCTTACTTTAGCTTAGTGCAGCAAAGCTGACAGTAGCGTGACTAGCATCCGGAAGGATTAGCCCACTGACGAAAGGTTGGCGTTTCCTCCTCCTCCTCTTCTTCTTCTCCTCTTACAGGTGATCTTTATCACTCCACACTTTATCTTATCATATGACAAGCATTAGCTGGTGCACCTCCAAGGTTACAGTCAAGCTCGTGCTAATTGGGGGAAAAAAGCGGTCGCAGTTTTTAATCTTCCCAGAACGAGCTTTGATGCGGAAGTCATTTGATTTGGGTCTTATCCTCACTTCTTATGTCAGGTTTCGGGCTACGCTACAACAAAGTGTGGGGTCAAAATTAATATCACATTTTTTTGTGTCTGCAATAGAGTAAGGTCTCACAGAATTTGAATCAACTTAACTCAATGAAATGAGTCTTTGTAACAGCGCCAAAATCATGACGAATTAACACCCGGCTCTGCAGCTCTGCTGGGCTTTAAAGCCTCTTTTGGCTCATTATTTTGGTTTTACGGCGCATTTACTGTTTGGTTCAGTTCAGCAACTGCCACCGTTTCCAACACGAAGGCTCGGACAAACCCACTGTGTGCAACCAGCCCAACACCAAACAGCAGAGACACAGTTAGCAATGAAGAAAGTGGAACATTTAGCAGCAAAAAGACCAAGATGTGTTCCTCAGGGTTGGTGGAGACCAAACAGGAGCTAAAAGGAGAATAAATTGAACTTAAATTCATCAGGCATAGTGAGAAACATGACTCCAGTAGGATAATCGTGTGTCTCTACGTCTTTTTGCTAATGTAACATTTCTTTTGCAGCTTTACTTATGTGGTCTTTGAGCGTGATTTCATGACGTATAAATAGCATGCCAAGTTTGAGGACAATTCACATTTCATTTTTATGTTTTTTAAGCTTAGTTATTTAACACCAACTTGTCACATTTAGATAAACACACGGTTGTGGTTTTAATCACATAGTTGATACTACTACTACTTGGTTAGCTTTGGGAAAACATCATAGTTTTGGGTTTGTTACTTAAATTATGCACATAAACTAGCATAAATAAGTCAGTGTTGACTTTTGGTTTGACACAGGACATGAACAGTGATCTCCTGGGTGAAAGTTGTTTTTTAACCCATCTATCCACCCCGTCCTTCTCCCTACGTGGACTTTGTCGCTCTTTATCCTCTTCTTCACTAGAATATTTGTTGGAAAAAAGAGAGCTAAACAGAGAGTAAATTGAGACTCTCTCTCTACGTCTCTACGTCTTTTTGCTAATTCGTAACATTGGCTTTCTAAGGCAGTTAAATGCGGCAACCAGCTTGTTTTTGAATTTTAAGGATGTGGTCTTTCAGCATGATTTCATGAGAAGGCGTATAAATAGCATTTCACATTTCATTTTTATACTTTTTCAGCTTTTTGGCTGTTATTTAACACCAACTAGAAACATAAAAGCACAGTTTTTGTGGTGGTTTTAATCATGTGGCTAACATTTTAATTCACTAAAACTTTTCGGTTGTATTAAGGCAACAAAACTACTCGGTTATAATTGGGAAAACATCATAGTTTGGGTCAAAATAAGTTAGTTTGTTACTTAAATTATGTACATAAACTAAAAAAATATGTCTAACCCATCTATCCACCCCCGTGCTTCTCCCTATGCGGACTTTGTCGCTCTTTATAATCTTCTTCATTAGAATATTCGTTGGAAAAGACCACCTTTTTGAAATGACTTCTTAAAAAGTCATATATTGGACAACATACAGTTGATTTACAGATTCTGAAAGATGAAAACATCTTGTTTTCAAATCACTATAACACTCATATCTTCTGTAAATAGATGATTATAAAATATGGATTATGTGTAAGTACCCAATGCATAGTCACCTGTGGGGAAAAATGCAGCAATAGCACATGAATTCACTACAATAAGTAGTCTTCAAGTTATTTAAATGTTGGCTCAAAAGAAATATAGGTGAAAGGAATTATGTGCAGCCATGTTATTAGATAGTAACTGTATTTTTTGCGATTGTGTGGGAAACTCCGTGAGCTTTCCCACCTTTTTATCCGGACATTGTCCTCAGCTCAGGTCTTATCCCAACAGCTGTCTGCCTCGTCTTCTGCCCTGCATTCACCGCAGCAGCAGCAGACAAAACAACAGCGGCGCTTTAATCTCGACCTGTGCCACGACGCTTCGCTCTACCAGACACTCTCATTTCCCCGTCTGCTGCTGCTGCATGCTGCTGCTGCCTGGCAAGAAATGTCACTGATAACCACAATCACTGTCACAATCACTCTCACAGCTGCCGCTCAGGTCGTCCAGCTGCCCAAAATAAAATGAACAAATATAAATATTGGGTTGTTACGAGAAAGAGGAGCCAAGCAGAACCACCCAGGCTCCCGGTTAATTACAGTACAGTTTGAGCCAGATGGTCGTCCTCCAAATACCTGGCGCGTCTGGATGGCCTTTTGAGTTGGCGAGAGTATAAAACGGGCGTGAACTTTTCCCTTGAAGGGGGCCAGCTCCAAGTGTCTTTGAAGTTTAATCAGCACTGTGCTGCTATACAAAAGAATATTAATGCCCTCTCTCCGCTAGCCGCACTCACAAAAGCCCCTTTTCCAAGGAATATCCCCACCGAGATCTGCATTTCTCTCCCCGATTGTGTGTGTGTGTGTGTGTGTGTGTGTGTGTGTGTGTGTGTGGGCGTGAAAGGGATCAGACCATTTTGGTTGCCGTGGTTACACGCGCTCTTTTGGCTTGGCGTGATTGTCAAGAGTGTGGCCAAAAGGAAAGAAAAAGGAGAGAGGGTGAGGGGTTTATGATGGCCGATTGTCAAGTTTTTTGGTAGAAAAGTGGTGAAATTCTACATCAAAAGTGTTTAAAAGCTGCTTTTTGGAACCAATATATTATACATTTGGTTGCCATGGTTACACGCGCTCTTTTGGCTTGCCATGATTTAAAGTAAAGGAAAGAAAAAGGAGAGAGGGTGAGGGGTTTATGATGGCCGATTGTCGGGTTTTTTGGTAGAAAAGTGGTGAAATTCTACATCAAAACAGTTTAAAAGCCGCTTTTGGAACCAATAATACTATATATTTTACATTATACATTTGGTTGCCGTGGTTACACACACTCTTTTGGCTTGGCGTGACTGTCACGAGTAAAGGAAAGAAAAAGGAGAGAGGGAGAGGGGTTTATGATGGCCGATTGTCAGGTTTTTTGGTAGAAAAGTGGTGAAATTCTACATTAAAACAGTTTAAAAGCCGCTTTTGGAACCAATAATACTATATATTTTACATTATACATTTGGTTGCCGTGGTTACACACGCTCTTTTGGCTTGGCATGATTTTCCAGAGTATGGCCAAAAGGAAAGAAAAAGGAGAGGGTAAGGGGTTTATGATGGCCGATTGTCAAGTTTTTTGGTAGAAAAGTGGTGAAATTCTACATTAAAACTGTTTAAAAGCTGCTTTTTGGACCAATAATACTATATATTATACATTCTACAGTTGGTTGCCGTGGTTACACGCGCTCTTTTGGCTTGGCGTGATTTTCAAGAGTAAAGGAAAGAAAAAGGAGAGAGGGAGAGGGGTTTATGATGGCCGATTGTCAGGTTTTTTGGTAGAAAAGTGGTGAAATTCTACATCAAAACAGTTTAAAAGCTGCTTTTTGGAACCAATAATATTATATATTTTACATTATACATTTGGTTGCCGTGGTTACACGCGCTCTTTTGGCTTGGCGTGATTGTCAAGAGTAAAGGAAAGAAAAAGGAGAGAGGGGGAGGGGTTTATGATGGCCGATTGTCTGGTTTTTTGGTAGAAAAGTGGTGAAATTCTACATTAAAACTGTTTAAAAGCTGCTTTTTGGACCAATAATACTATATATTATACATTCTACAGTTGGTTGCTGTGGTTACACGCGCTCTTTTGGCTTGGCGTGATTTTCAAGAGTAAAGGAAAGAAAAAGGAGAGGACGAGAGGGGTTTATGATGGCTGATTGTCAGGTTTTTTGGTAGAAAAGTGGTGAAATTCTACATCAAAACAGTTTAAAAGCTGCTTTTTGGAACCAATAATATATATCATACATTCTACAGTTGGTTGTCGTGGTTACACGCGCTCTTTTGGCTTGGCCTGATTGTCAAGAGTATGACCAAAAGGTAAGAGCATGATTGAGCATGATAGTGTTTTGAAAGTAAAAAAAGATTCAAAATCACATTTTATGTTGGACCGAAGGACTAAAAAAAGACACAAAATGACCAAAAAAAGACACAAAATGACAAAAAAAAGACACAAAATGACAAAAAAGGCACAAAAAGACACAAAGTTACAAAAAAAGACACAAAATGACCAAAAAAGAACACAAAATGACTATAAAAGACCCAAAATGAGAAGACAATGACTTTTCCAGGTTTTCCAGTTTTCCAGGAGTCTTTTCCAAATATTTTCAAAGTCTTCTGGTGTATAGGTAGCATTAGACGTAAAATAGCCTTTAGATGAACAACGCCTTTATATATGATCACTCAAAAGTGACATTTGTGCCCGTCATCATGGGAAAAACCTTCTCTCAGTATCAGTTTATGAAGATAACGGCGCCGTTCTCAGGACGTGACCTCTGCAAGAAGCACATGCTATCTGCCATGACACGCAATCTTTCATAATAAAAGTCTCTTCTTTATTTGATAGAACATAAGACTGAGGTTGCAAAGGAGCAGATATCCACTTATCACCCAGTAATGGCAGCCTGTTTGGCTTTGTGCTGACCAAGGACACAGCTGTGTTCTTAAACAAGAGCAGACAAGAGCTGCAGCTGAGGAAAGTAACAGCTCAGCAGGAAACGCTGACATTTGACTGGATATTTAGGGATATATGAAGTCCTGTCACAATTATTACAATATTGATTTATCAAGCTCTGAGAAAGTAATCAAAAGCTTTACCTACTGTAAATTTACCTCTAAAGTTCTGGTTGTAAACTCCATGAGGCCAATTTCAGTTTGATGATGATATACCAAGTAAAATGATAGAACTGGATGGAACCCTCTTATATGTTAGATTTGCAACATTTGTTCGCATTTGCAACATTTAAAATTCTTTATTGAGCATGATAGTGTTTTTGAAAGTAAAAAAAAAGATTGAAAATCACATTTTATGTTGGATTAAAGGACTAAAAAAGACACAAAATGACCAAAAAAAGACACAAATTGACAAAAAGGCACAAAATGACAAAAAAAAAAGACACAAAATGACCAAAAAAAAAAGACTCAAAATGGCTAAAAAGACACAAAATTACTAAAAAGAACACAAAATTACTAAAAAAAGACACAAAATGACCAAAAAAGACACAAAATGAGAAGACAGAATGACCAAAAAACCCCACAGAAGACACAAAATGACAAAAGAAGACAAAATGCCCAAAAAAAGACACAAAATAACTAAAAAAGACACAACAACAGACACAAAAAAGACATGAAAAGGATTCAAAAATGAACAAAATAGCCCAAGACTCCGTAGAGTTTAGTCGTGGCTTCATGAAGATATACTGTCATTGTTAAATGTGCATGAAAGATAAAACTTTCTGCACTATTTAATATTTAGGGATTATATGAAGTCCCGTCACAATAATTACAATATTGATTTATCAAGCTCTGAGAGAGTTATCAAAAGTTAGCATACACCGCACAATATCGCCTGTTGTGTTTAATTTGTTCACATAAAAACGTCACCAACAGCAGGGATTTCCCAACTATTTTATGACTCTGGTGCAGCCTGAGGGTTTCTTTTAAGAGCTTCTTAATCGAATAAATATAAAGAACTATGCTGAGACACATTTTATTGTAATTTTAGGTCACGCTGCTTCTATCCGCTCCTCTGTTCTCTGTGTCCGGGTTTCAGCGTGGGCGGGGCTCAGGCAATTAAAAACGGCTCTTTGAAAGCATTAATTGGGCCTAAAATGACAATAATATCTTTTATCACAACTATTTCTTGGACAACATATCAACAACAGAATGTAGTTATCAAGAAACAAGCTTTTAAGTAAAGTTCTTTTAGCTTTTTGCTTATACTCTAAATTTACATCAAGTTTTTTTTAGATTTTCTTTTACGTTTGTGAAGCACTTTGTAAACTTGTTTTTGGAAAAAAAAAAGCTAGGCTATATAAATAAAATCCATTTATTATTTTTTATAAAATACAAATATTTTCTTTTTATTAAAATAAATACATATATTACTATTTTATAAAATACAAATATATTATTATTTTTTAATAAAATAAATAAATTTAATTACTTTTCATTAAAAACAAATATATCATTATTTTCAATAAAAATAAATACATATTTTATATTTTTTATAAAAATAAAAATATATTAATATCATTATAAAATAAAATAAAATAAAATAAAATAAATATTTCTCATAAAATAGATACATATATTATTATATTATATCATTATAAAATAAATTCTGACTAAATAAATAGATATATTATTACTATCATTAATATTATTATAACATTTGCGTCTGTGCTGTCGTCAAGAAACAAAGTTTCAAAACATTTCTTTGATAATGAAAAGATAAAGAAACTTTACTTCTCAGTCTCTACTACAGTCACAGCTGCAGCATGACTTCCTGTTGAGGTTGAATGTGTTTAGGTTGTTAAAGAACGACGGTGGGGGAAAACATCTAGAGTATTACAAAAAGTTTAGGAGAATCAAAGCTTATAAATTAGTCTTTTTTCTGCCTCCAAGCACTGCAAGAAAATAATTAAACTTCCCGATCCTTGACTGAACTTTCAGCTATAAATTAATCCCTTTCCGTCTGAGAGAAGACATTAGAGTCTCCCTCAGAGCTTCATATGGACCACCATGGAAGAGACGCAGTGTCTCTGAATCACTAAGTGTGCTCATGACTCAACGCCAAACCATCTCCTAGTGCCCGCCCGCCCACGCCCCTCTGCCAATCCTGTAAATCGACGTGTCACAGCGTAGCGGCTGAGTCAGGCCTCTCCGTCTTTAAGCACCACCTCGTCTGCACACACAGATAAAAACCTGTGAGGCCCGCCGTCTAATTAGCGCCATAATTGGACAAAAGGGGTCCTGCACAGGCACAAACCCTGCTCATAGTGGCTACTTTCACAACTTTCACGGCACATTTAACCCTCTGGAGTCTCCAAAAGCTCCAAATCATTCAGACTTCTTCATCACATCCAGACTAGAAAACAAAGCAGCGTGGAGCCCTACTGTAAATTTACCTCTAAAGTTCTGGCTGTAAACTCCATGAGGCCAGTTTCAGTTTGATGATGATATACCAAGTAAAACTGGAGACAAGCTCAAATAGATTTAGTATCAAATGATAGAACTGGATGAAACCCTCTTATATGTTACTAAAAAGACACAAAATGACCAAAAAAGGCACCAAAAGACCAAAAAAAAGGCACAAAAAGACAAAATGACTAAAAAAATACACAAAATGACAAAAAAAAGACACAAAATTACCAAAAAAGACAGAAAATGACCAAAAAAAGATACAAAATGACTAAAAAAGACACAAAATGACTAAAAGAAAGACACAAAATGACTAAAAACGACACAAAATGGCTTAAAAAAAGACACAGTAAGACACAAAATGACTAAAAAGAACACAAAATGACTAAAAAAAGACACAAAATGACCAAAAAAAGTCACAAAATGGCTAAAAAAAGACACAAAATGACCGAAAAAGACACAAAATGACTAAAAAAGAACACAAAATGACTTAAAAAAAGACAAAAAATTACCAAAAAAGACACAAAATTACCAAAAAGGACACAAAATTACCAAAAAAGACACAAAATAACTAAAAAAGACGCAACAACAGACACAAAAAAGACATTTAAAGGATTCAAAAATTAACAAAATAGCCTGAGACTCCATAGAGTTAAGTCGTGGCTTCCTGAATATATACTGTCATTGTTAAATGTGCATGAAAGAAAAAAGTTTCTGCACTATTTACTGCTCCGGTCATATTATTAGCATGAGCACTACATAGATGAGTCAGGCAGTGAGATCACAACACCTTTATTTTTATACTTCTCTAAAGACACACACTCTTATCGTTTGACAGGAACTGAAGCGCAGTTATCGTCTGCTGTTTTTAACACTACTCTGTATCTACAAACTCATGATAATTGGCCCTGGAGGAGGCATACTTTACTTATTAAGTCTGTAGTAGACCGAGTAAAACAATCTTTTTTAAATGAGCTAGTTGGCATCAACAACAAAAAAAAACTGAACTTAAATGCAGCTTAGTTTGATTTAATTGGAAACACATTTTGTCATAATTGCTTAGAGATTAACCTCTAATTACTGTTTCAATTATGCATCCACAGCTCTTAATAGTTTCATGTGGTTCAAGGCACTCAGGAGTGCAGATGAGGAGAAAAAATAAGGAGGATTTTTCTTTTTTCAGTTTGCACTTTGAGAAAAAAGTATCTAAACTATCGTGTTCAGTAAAGTTGGAAAGATCTTCACAGATTCACGTGTCAATAAGTTGTCAGAGGAACTTTGTTTTTAGAGAAACAGTTCACTAGAATAAAAGCTAAAACCTGGTTTTCATCAATGTCATAAAATGAGAAATAAGAACAATATTTAAGGTGTAGTAGAACTAAAATCCCCCGACACATAAAGGAGATATTCATGGTAGTAGCTGCTACAAATATTGTTTTGGGAAAATCTGCTTTTTATGTGAATTATTTTTAGAAACAAATTAGAAGTATTGAAGAAACTCAGGTTGTAGCTTGCAGTCTACTTTACCGAAAAAGTGACTTTATTCTCTGCATTTCTACTTTTTTCTCTACTTTTTTCTCTTGTTCTTCCAACACACATCTCTTGTTTTATTTAAATGTTTAATATTACCATAATTAAGCTTTATTTTTATGGTAATTATTAGGGTTTTTTTTCCATTTCATAGTTACTTATTTTTAATTTAACTTGTGAATTTTAATATAGATTGAGGCCTGTATTAAGCCCTTTTGGGTTTTTTTTTTGCCACTACCTTGCACCTTCCTTTTATTGTTATTTATTAAACATATGCTAATCCACCCCCACACTGGCTTAAATAAAAAACCCAGTCCAACATCCACCATGCATATGTGGCTTTTATTGTGTATATTTACAATATTCATGCATAGGACTGTAATTATAAATTGTTTACATCAATTTAAGTGCAAAAATGTCAGAAAATAATATAGAAAAAGTCTAAATCAACAAGTTCTGTCCCATTACGACCTTCCAATTCCTAGATATTACATTTGCAATGGTATAAAACAGGAAAAACATCTGTATGTAATGTTAACTCAAGGGCCACTTACCTGCTCTTTCTGCACTTTCAGCACAGACTCTCATAAAATGTAGCTTTTTCTGTGCGTTTTGGCCTTTCAGATGCACGCAAACACCATTTTAGGTAACTGGAAAATAGCTTTTTTTTAAAACTCTTCCGGGTTAATGTAACGTCAGCGTGTCCACTGTTCATTTTTTTTTTTTTTACCTTGCACCTTCCTTTTTGTTATTCTGCGACGAACATCCGGGTAGTTGAGGCAGAGCAATCGAGCGCAGAAAACGGATGCGCTGATTGGCCGAAGAGGCGCTATGGCAACCGGGTAGCAACAAATATATCTATGGCAACAAATGTTAAAAAAGAAAACGGAGGTGCTGATTGGCCGAACAGGCGCTCTGTGTATCTGCGCTCGATTGCTCAGCCTCAACTACCCGGATGTTCGTCGCAGAAAATTGAAATTGAGTTTTGTGAACTGAATTTGAATTGTGAGAACTGAATGTTCAGTTCCAAACTAATAAATTAAACTTCAAATTACAATTCAGAGTCAGTTTTTCAATCCAACGATTCAAATTATACAATATAAATTCAAATTCAGTTTCTGGTGGCACATATTTCAGCCCATATTATTTCTTTATCTTTTTCTTTTTGTCTTATTATTGTGCAAAATAAAAAACTTCAAACTTTAAAACCTGGCTCTAATCCTCTTCTGTAGAGGAGTGAACAGCAGAGTGATTTTGTTTTAGTAAAAGCTGACAGCTGAAGTTGTTTAACAGGAGGTTTTGTTTGCTTACAGGTGATGTACTTCAGCTCCTTGTTCCCGTACGTGGTGTTGATCTGCTTCCTGGTCCGGGCGTTGCTCCTGAAGGGCTCCGTGGACGGGATCCGACACATGTTCACACCCAAGGTAACACACGTTTACACTCAGTGTCTCTATAAAAACTGTTCAAGTAGAAATACAGAGTAAGGATTCTGTTCTGAGTTAAATTAATCCACAAAGTGAAGTATTAATACCTTGATTACAGGGCTTCAGGTCATTTATTTTCTTACATTTGTCTATGAAATGTCAGAAAATAGGACAAAATGCAACTTATATATTGTCAGAGCCCAAGGTGATGTCTTCACATGTCTTGTTAAGTTTGACCAACAGTCCAAAATTTATAGAGATTGAGATTATTATCATGAATGACAAAGACAAGCGTCAAATCATACATCTCAAAAGCTAAAAACAGCACAACTTTGTCTGACACAAAATGACTAAAAAAAAGACACAAAATGACCAAAAAAGACACAAAGTGGCTAAAAAAAAGACACATAATGACTAAAGATCAGAAATGACTAAATTTACTATACTATTTACTATATTTTTTGATGTACTTAATTTTTTTAAACCATTTTTCTATGCAGTATACGATGCTGCTGAAATAAAAGTCCGATTTTTATTGTAGAAATGTATAAATCAGCTTCTAGTGTAAAAAAAAGTAAACAAAAATCACAATAAATCTCAATATCTAATATACTGTATAAGTCTTTAAAAAATGCAATACCTATTGAATCATCACTACAGTATCATGATAGTATCGAATCAGAACAAAAATATAACCCTAACAAAATAGTCTATATTTATCCAAATTAATTAATAAATTATATCTTGTTTCATTTAGGCACAATTTCTCTTTTGAACATGTTCTTATTATCACTCAGCCTCTGTTGAACTGAATCCTCTGAAAAAAAAATATGGAAAAAAAGATGTTTGAACTCAAAAAATGAGCTCTGCGCCGTGATTGGCCGGCTCCTCGGAGGCAACGGGCCAATGGCAGCTGCGGCTGAGGAATCATGTCGCCATGGAAACAGGAGTTACTGAGGCTTTATGTAAGCAGCCAGAGACGCTGGAGCAGCAGAGTCCGTCTGTCTCCGAGTGTCTGCTCCGTGTCCTCAGCTGACATCTTCCACTTCAAAACAACTCGCTGCTGCCACCATCTTCAAAGTCCTGCTGCGAGTGTGTGTGTGTGTGTGTGTGTGTGTGTGTGTGTGTGTGTGTGTGTGTTAATAGAAAACGATAACATGGGAACTGTCAATCTGCCAGCTGTCATTTAGCAGGACGGTGCATGGAGAGTCTGCAAAAAACAAACAGAGAAACATGTTATGAGAGTAAATGATCTAATGGAGATGATTGTGAATTATGCCTATATAAAGCAATTAAGTATATATATATATATATATATGTAGATAAATCTAGATCAGGGGTCTCAAGGTCAAATTACCTGGGGGCCGCTGGAGGCAGTGTCAAAATGACCAAAAAAAGACACAAAATGACCAAAAAAAAAAGACACAGAATTACAAAAAAGGAAACAAAATGACCAAAAAAGACACAAAATTACAAAAAAAAGACACAAAATGACAGAATGAAACTAAATTACTTAAAAAAGACACAAAATTACAAAAAAAGACACAAAATGACAGAATGAAACTAAATTACTTAAAAAAGACACAAAATGACCAAGAAAAGACACAAAATGACCAAAAAGACACAGAATTACCAAAAAAAAAAAATTTAAAAAAGACACAAAATTATTAAGAAAGACACAAAATTACCAAAAAAAATTTATTTAAAAAAGACACAAAATTATTTAAAGACACAAAATTATTAAAAGACAAAAAAAAAAAAAAAAGACACAAAATTACCAAAAAGACACAAAATTATTTAAAAAAAGACACAAAAATGTTTTTTAAAAAAAAGACACACATTTTTTTTTTTTAAAAGACACAAAATTGTTTTTAAAAAAAGACACAAAATGACCAAAACAAGACACAGAATAATGATGAAGCTCCATGCAGCCTGTGTTGCTACATTAAGTGACTCTGCCTGTGTTTCCAGCTGGAGATCATGTTGGAGCCCAAGGTGTGGCGCGAGGCAGCCACGCAGGTCTTCTTCGCTCTGGGCCTCGGCTTCGGCGGCGTCATCGCCTTCTCCAGCTACAACAAGCGGGACAACAACTGCCACTTCGACGCCGTCTTGGTGTCGTTCATCAACTTCTTCACCTCCGTGCTGGCCACCCTGGTGGTGTTCGCCGTGCTCGGCTTCAAAGCCAACATCATGAACGCCAAATGTGTCGAGCAGTGAGTGCAAGCTTCTTCTTCTTCTTCTTCTTCTTCTTCTTCTTCTTCTTCTTCTTCTTCACTTTCAGATATTTATAGACTGTGACTGAGTTTCCTGCAGACGATCAAAGAGCCGATCATGAGTTCAGGAGTATTTTTAACTCCTCAGTTTTGGGGAAACGGCTCTTGCAGAATTGATGCAGACAACTTTATCGATCAATCAATCAATCAATCAATCAATCAATCAATCAATCAATCAATCAATCAATCAATCAATCAATCAATCAATCAATCAATCAATCAATCAATCAATCAATCAATCAATCAATCAATCAATCAGACTTTATTTGTAGAGCACTTTTCATACAAGAGAGATGCAACACAAAGTGCTTTACATAAAAAAGGAGAAAATAACAATAATAATAATACTTTTAAAAATAACTAAACATCCCATCCTATTATTATTATCATTATTGTTATTGTTATTATTATTATCATTATTGTTATTATTACTATTATTATTATTATTATTATAAACAAAGCACAAACTGAGGAAGCTCCATCTCAACATGGAGCAGTGAGGAAACACTGGAGGCAGGTTAGAAATTAATTTGATAAAAAATAAAGTAAGATAAGATAAAATAAAATATAATAAGATTTAAAAAATAAATAAATAAATATATATATATATATATATATATATATATATATATATATATATATATATATATATATAATAATAATATATAAATAAAAAAGTAAAAGTCAATATTAACAATGGAAAGTTTAAAAAATTTAATTTAATTACATTTTTAAAAAGCTAGATAAAAAAAGATAAAATGATAAATAAATAATTAAGAAATAGAGCATGATAAAATATATATGGGACATTTGGGACACCTCCATCCCACCCATCCTAGGCAGGTTAGAAATTAATTCGAAATTAATTGGATAAAAAAAGTAAGATAAGATAAAATAAAATAAGATAAAAAATATATTTATAATAATAAAAAATATATAAGTAAAAAAGTAAAAGTCAATAACAACAATGGAAAGTTTAAAAAATTAAATTAAATTAAAGTAAATTAAAAAAACTAAATAAAAAGGAAAAACAATAAATAAATAATTAAGAAATAGATCATGATAAAAAAAATATATAGAAATAGACTAATAAATAGTAGAAAAATAAATAAATAAAAGAGAAGATGTTATAACACTAAGATGCATGAGCAGAAAAATCTCTAAAAATGGTTCAGGTAAAAGCCAAATTAAAAAGAAAAGTCTTAAGTTTGCTCTAATAAAGTATAATAATAATAATAATAATACTAAAATCTGAACAGTCTGTGATGGCCTCAGGTCTTCAGGAGGCTGTTCCACAAACGTGAACCACAACTTTACAGTCCAAACATTTTTTTTTCTTTTTTCAGGAACACCAACAAGATTGTGGCGTTGCTGGGCAACGGCATTGAACCGAGCCTGATCCCGCACCACATCAACCTGACTCAGGTGAGCCAGGTGAGTGCGGAGGACTACAACAAGATGATCGAGATCATCCGAGGGGTGAAGGAGGACGAGTACGGATCGCTGGGACTCCAGTCCTGCAGCATCGAGGACGAGCTCAATAAGGTACAAGCACGTCCAGACACATGTTTTTATGGGACTTTTTTTGTATATAGTTTTATTATATTTAAATTTTACCTTTTTATATGTTCATGTTTGCATCCTATGTTTACATACACATTTACACACATAAAACACACATAAAAAGACAAAAAAACACACAAAAAATACAAAAACACACAAAAATAGAAAAAACGCACAACAAAATATACAAAAAACACACAAAAAACACACACAAAATGACAAAAAACACATAAAAAACAAAAAAACGTTGTTTTTTTTTTTACAAAAATCACACAAAAAATTACAAAAACACACATAAAACACACATGAAAAACACACAAAAAGGCAAAAAAACCCACAAATATTTGTGTATTTTGTTTTAGTAAATGGTACAATTTTTCAACTCAGATTTCATGATTTTTGTGTATTTTTGGGCTCAATATGTTGATAAAGTAGGTTAAAGTGAGAAAATAATTGTCAGATTATACAGGTGGAAAAAAAATGGATACCAAATATGGGTATAGTAAACATTTATTATGTGGTACATGAAGGTTAAAATCAAAAGTATTCAAAAACGGCCAAAATAGGCTCAGAGCCCAGAAGGTTAACGAGAGAACAAACTGTCTGTTTTATCTCTACGGTAGCATAGCACACCTACTTCTCCACTGCTTTAATTTTATGATGTTAATCTGCTGTTAAACACTTTCTGCTAGTGTTTCACAATAAAAGCTTTCCAGGAACGGGAAGGGATTAGGCCCTCTGAACTGCTGAGAGGGTTTTAATGTGAAACAGATGAGAGTTGAGAGTTCACGATACTTACAAAACACAAGGTTTAGAAACAAAGCTTCAGTAAAGAACACCTCTGAAATAAAGAGGCACTTGGTTTCATGATGACTTTGTTAAGCAAAATAATAGCTGTTTTGCAAAGTAATGACTTAGTATCTCAAAATAATGATGTTGTTTTGCAAAATAATAACTTTGCATCTTAAAATTAAGAGAAACTTTGTGAAAATAATAACGTAAGTATCTGGAAATTATGACTTGACATCTTGAGATAATGAGAAACTTTATGATTTCATGAGTCTCAAACTCAAATTACCTGGGGGACACAAAATTACTAAAAAAAGACACAAAAAGACTAAAAAAACACACACAAAATGAGTGAAAAAAGAACCAAAAAGACCGCAAAGACAAAAAATGACACAAAATGACCAAAAAAGACACAAAATGACCAAAAATGACACAAAATTACAAAAAAAAAGACACAAAATTACAAAAAAAGACACAAAATGATCAAAAAAAGACACAAAAAGACTGAAAAAAGACACAAAATGACCAAATAAGACACAAAATGACCAAAAAAGACACAAAATTACTAAAAAAAGACACAAAATTATTAAAAAAGACACAACATTACCAAAAAAACACACAGAATTGCTAAAAAAAAAAAAAGACACACAATTATTTTTTTTAAAAGACACAAAATGACTAAAAAAAGACACAAAATGACCAAAAAAAAAGACACAAATGACCAAAAAAGACACAAAATGACCAAAAAATACACAGAATTACCAATTTAGACACAATAAAAGGGATTAAAGTACCCAAAATTGGTATTTTAGTAGAAGTATTTCAGAAAATGATGATAAATAAAGAGGCCCGGACACAGATTTCTGACCTGTTCTTCTTCTCCCTCCACCAGGCGGTCCAGGGAACCGGCTTGGCCTTCATCGCCTTCACCGAGGCCATGACCCACTTCCCCGCCTCGCCCTTCTGGTCCGTCATGTTCTTCCTGATGCTGGTGAACCTCGGCCTGGGCAGCATGTTCGGCACCATCGAGGGAATCCTCACGCCGCTGATCGACACGTTCAAAGTCCGCAAGGAGTTTCTGACAGGTGAGAAACTTCAAAATAAAACTCCTTTAACTCCTGCAGGGATCACACTATTTCTAATTTGGGACTGAAGTGTTCCGAAATACAATTTAAATGATCATATTCTAATAAATTACTTACTTTTAATATGTTTTATACTTATATTAACCCTTTGGAGTTTGGAGCTATTTTGACTCATTTTCATTCTGCCTGTATAAACCACTCGTCATTTTTTTTTAAGCACAACCTCACCTATATGACCTGATATTTTATATATAAACACACATAAACCCACAAAAAAACCCACAAAAAACACATAAAACCCCTTTTAACATAAACACACAAAAAAAAACAATTTGAAAAAATTTTCAAACAAAAAAGACAAAAACACACTCAAAACACACAAAAACGAAACATTTTTTTTAAAACAAAAATCACACAAAAAGTTATAAAAACACACTCAAAAACACATAAATAAAAAAAAAAACACAATAAAATACAAAAAACACAAAAAAACATTCAACATAAGAGATTAGATTAAAAATGCTGAATGCACACTGCAGAATTTTGAAATATGATATTGTAATCCCTCAGCTGTGGCTGCAGGATAAACGGAGGTGGGAATGTTTGGAAATGTTGCAAAAGAGGGCGGAGACAGGATTACAAAAAGTCGTCTGCAGACTTCTTGTATGTTGAATGTGGAGGTTGAGTAGTTTAAGTTTAATTTACCTTAATCCCTGAATGTCTATAGAGTCTGAAGCAACTCATACAGGATATTAACTGTTGACTCTTAGATTTCCATATATGGAAGGTTCAGTTTAAAGACACAAATACAGAAGCTCGTTGCTGCCCGGAAAAGAAAAAATAAGAGATAATATGTGTTCCTCAATAATAATGACTTAGCTTCTTAAAATGTAATGACTACGTGTCTAAAAATAATGACAAAGTATCTCATAAAATAAGAAACTTTTTCATAATAAGTGTCTCACAATGACTTAGTATCATAAAATAATAATAAGCTTTTTCAAATACTGACTTATCTCAAAATAATGACTTTGTTTCATGATGACTTAGTATCTTAAATTGACTCTGTTTAGCAAAATTATGACTTTATTTTGCAAAATAATACCTCAATATCTGAAAATAATGACTTAGCATCTTAAAATAAAGTGAAACTTCCTGAAAATAATGATTTAATATCTCAAAAAATTACTTTTTTTTGCAGAATAATACCTTAATATCTGGAAATAATGACAAAGCATCTCTCACAAAAAGACTTTGTATCTCAAAATAATGATGTTGTTTTACAAAATAATAACTTTGCATCTCAAAATTTAGAGAAACTGTCTAAAAATAATAACTTAAGTAAACAAAGTAAGTAAACAAAAGGGTCAAGGTACCTTCCAAAGCCTTAAAGCCCTAACCCCACAGAACTCAATATAAATTGACACTTTGTTTATTTTACAGTTCAACCTACATTTCAACTCCATTTAGTGACAATAAAAGGGATTAAAGTACCCAAAATTGGTATTGTAGTAGAAATATATCAGAAAATGATAATAAATAACAGGAGATTTGATTAATGACGGCTCGCTGCTGTGACACATGACGCTGAGGCGATGTGGGTCATTCTGACTCCAACAGCTTTAAATGGGTCCTGCTCCACTTAAACACACTCCAACTCTGCTCCGTTTATCTCAACTCTCAGTGAGAATCTAACATTTAAAGTGAACCTCTACAGACTGCAATAAGGTGTGTCTAAAAACAAGATAAAAACACTAAATCTGAGGGAAATTAATTAAGATGATTAAATCTAGAAATAAGCATGTTGAACACTTTAAATAAGAAATTAACTCTTAAAACAAGATAAATTATCTAAAACTAGATATAGGTAAGTTTTTTTATCTTGGTAAGAATCAAATAATTTGGAGTGTGTGTGTGTGTGTGTGTGTGTGTGTGTGTGTGTGTGTGTGTGTGTGTGTGTTCTTGTACTTCCTACATAGTGAGGCCCATAACACATTTTTAGCCAACAGTGTGAGGACATTTTGCATAGTGAGGACATTTTGGCCGGTCCTCACTTCTGCGAGACTTGGTTTTAAGGTTATTTAAGATTGACTACGCTTCATGCACTGCAAAAAAGGGATGTCTAAAAAAACCCACTAAAAAAACACTAATTCTGAGGGGAAATTGTGTGTGTCAAAAAAGGCACAAAATTACTAAAAAAAAAAGACAGAAATGACCAAAAAAGACAGAAATGACCAAAAAATACACAGAATTACTAAAAAAAAGACACAAATGACCATAAAAAGACACAAAATTACTAAAAAAAGACACAAAATGACCGGAAAAGGCCCAAAATGACCAAAAAAGACACAAAATGACCAAAAAAGACACAAAATGACCAAAAATTACACAGAATTACCAATTAAGACACAATAAAAGGGTATTGTAGTACAAGTATTTCAGAAAATAATAAATAAAGAGGCCCGGACACAGATTTCTGACCTTTTGTTAGCTTTAGCGCAGAATGTTGAACACTTAACATAGGAAATTAACTCTTAAAACAAGATAAATTATCTAACACTTCTAAATCTAAGTTTTTTAAAATCTTGGTAAGAAACAAACAATGTATTCATTGACACATCCCTGAGTGCGTCCAGTACTAACGGCCTCTCCTCCTGCAGTGGGATGCTGCGTGCTGGCCTTCTCCATCGGCCTCCTCTTTGTTCAGCGCTCAGGGAATTACTTCGTGGCGATGTTCGACGACTACTCGGCCACTCTGCCTCTGCTCATCGTGGTCGTCCTGGAGAATGTGGCCATCGCCTGGGTCTACGGGATTGATAAGTGAGTACAAAACACCATCATCTGCATACATCTTGACTTTTTATTACTCGTCTCTTGTAATATGTAAATAAACTGTTTACATAGTTTAGATATAGTAGTAAACTGCAGCTGCATTCTTCATGTTTGGTAGTTTTGTTTCAAACAATATTTAAAATAGAAAATACAACAGTGTATTAGAGCCAAATAATAATAATAATAATAATAATCCGGGGGACAATATTTAAAAAAAATCTGTATTCCTGGTGTTAAATTTGAGGGAAAAAAAAAAGTTTCCTCGAAAAATACTTTTTTACTCGCTGAGATTAAAGTGGTCATTTAAGAGAGAGAAAAACACACATTTACAGGAAACAAACTTAAATATTTATATATTAATACATTTATATTTTCTGAGATTAAAGTGGCAAATTTAAGAGAAAGAAAGCACTAATTTACAAGAGACAAAAAAAGATATTCTATAAAATGTAAGTGCAACATTAAACAGAAAACTCCCCCACATAACAAATTAATATTATAAAAACTTCATATTCTCTGGGATTAAAATGGCAAATTAATGATAAAAGAAACACAAATTTACGAGAAAAAAACTGATATATAAGTGGTAGATTTTAGGAGAAAACCCTTGCACAAATTGACACAAAATTTGGGATTATAAAGTGACAAATTGAAGAGAAAAGAATTTGGAAACATTTTGTTTTTGACATGATCAAATTATAATTTGCAGTCAGACTTAACATTCAGAAATAACTGGTATTTATTTATTTATTTAGGTTGGTTTTGTGATATTTTTTTTACTGTGTTTGTCCATTGGTGATTTATGTTGTGTTTTCTTTAAATTAATAATAAAAAATAATAATAATAACTGGTCATTTTAGCCCAGAATAAGGATATATATCACCAGCAGGTTTTGACCTCTTGCTTCTACTTGTTGTGAGTAATTTCCCAGAAGAACGAGTGACTTCAGACATAGCAGCATTTCTGAAAACAGCACTATAAGTAGAGTACATTGTTTGAGTTAGAGACTCTAAAAGGAGCGATGGAAACATATAAACAGCGTGTAAAGGTCACCAGGTTTATAATAAAGCCGACATATGAAACAATTCTTTACCACAAACATCAGATCTCACCTCTTGCTGCGTCTCTGTTTCCTCCCCCGCCTCCTCTTGCCTCGTCTCGCCTCCTCTCGCCTCCTCGCCTCGTCTCGCCTCCTCACCACTCTCTCAGATTCTTTGAAGACCTGAAGGACATGCTGGGCTTCACGCCGTACCGTTTCTACTACTACATGTGGAAGTACGTCACGCCCATCCTGCTGCTGGTCCTCCTGGTCGCCAGCTTCGTCCAGCTGTCCATGACGCCGCCCAGCTACAGTGCCTGGATACAGGAAGAGGTGAGTCTCTCTCCCGGGACCGGGGATCAATGAGGAACCTGGAACAAGTAGAAAGAAAATTAAAGAGTTCAAAGTGGATGATGCAGGAGCTAAAAACGGGAGTAAAGTTCACCACCTCCTCTAGTTAGCTGCCACAGAACTCTTGTCTTACTCATATCTAACAACCAAAAGCTTTGCAGATGGTTTTTGAAGCAAAATCAAATCAAATGTGGATTAATCAACCTGGTCTCACAGGAATCCGTGAAATAGCCAAGGATTCGCTTAACTCAAAATCCGTGGAATAGCCACTGAATCACTCAAACTTCCGTGAAACTGACACAGATTTTGCTACAATCCAAGTTAATGACAGTCATATCCCGTGGCTATTCCAACATACAAAGTGATTATGTACATTCACTGAGTGAATATTTAGAAAATAAAACATATATTTCTCGCTAGAAATTTAATCAAAATCCATTTTTATGCAGAAACTAAGTCAAAATATAGATTTTTTTCACTAAAAATGAGAGAACTGTCCGCCATGTTTTTTGTTCTGACCGCCGGGACCTTGAAAGTCACGTGACTTGGAACAAACCAATAGGAACAAATATCCATGGAATAGCCACGGGATATGACTGTCATTAACTTGCATTGTAGCGAAATCCGTGTCAGTTTCACGGAAATTTGAGTGATTCCGTGGCTATTCCACAGATTTTGAGTTAAGCAAATCTGTGGCTATTTCACGGATTCCTGTGAGACCAGGTTCGGAATAATTTAGGGTTTTTTGACATAAAAAGATTGAGATCTACTGGTTTAGGCCATCTGCTAAATAAATAAATAGATTACAAGATAAAGTATATCACAACCTGGATGGCTCAACACCTCTGCTGATCAATTTTTCTTGAGGTTATTAACCCATTTAGGCCTAAAACAGCTGGAAAAAATGCCTGGAAAACCTCTGGGTGATTTTAAAATAACTGTCTAAAACCTGAAGTTTTTCTAGAAATTCAACAGAAGTGTCAATGCTTCCTACTAAATAATCGGTTTTTCAGCCTCTGTAGCAGATAGAAACACTGCTGCATGTTTGAATTTAAGAGTGACATAAATGTACAAAATTGGATGAGTTATAAGTCAAAGCAACTGCATTTTTAGTCTATTTTCAGCCTATTAATCCATGTATCTTCCGTTCAATCCATATCCGTTTGGAAATCAAAACACGGATAACAAAAAGTGACCTGTTTTTTCAATAATCAACCTTTCATTTACATTATACATGATACAAAAGTCCCACTTTTCTCTTTTTTAACCCATTTAGGCCGAAAACGGCTGGAAAAAAATTGCTGTAAAACCTCTGGGCGATTTTAAAATAAACCCCTAAAACATGATTTTTTTCTGGAAATTCAACAGAAGTGTCAACGAGTCTACTAAATAATAGATTTTTCAGCCTCTGTAGCAGATAGAAATGAAATTCAAAAGTATTTTTTAGAGCTTATAGCTGTTATATCTGAGCCAGCTACAGTGTCTGGATACAGGAAGAGGCGAGTCTCTCTTCCGGGACCAGGGATCAATGAAGAGCCTGGAACAAGTAAAAAGCAGATTAAAGAGTTCAAAGCGGCTGATGCAGGAGCTAAAAACGGGGCTAAAGTTTGTGCATGTTTAGATGTACTTGTTTGTGTGACAATCAACAGGATGTGTGGCCCACCACAATCACCTGTTTGATCACATCGAGACAAAACGAGTCACTCTGAACGCTGCAGTAAATGGAGCAAAGGCCAAATGGGACAAAGTGTCCCTGCATGCACTCACTCGCTAATTAGCCCAGCGAGGCTTCTCAGCTCCTCAGAGCAGCTCATCAAGCTCACCTGCAGCTGAAAGAAGCTCAGAGAGAGATGGATTTACTTTACTAGAGTAATCGCTCATCAGTTTTCTTCAAAATGCAATTAGACAGCTGAAGTTAAACTGATTTTTCTGCATGCATCACTATATAATAAGAGATTGAATGACAATAAACAGTCTTAATATCTGAAAATAATGTCTGTTTCGCAATATAATACTGGAATATAATACTGGAATATCCGAAAGTAGGGACTTAGTTTTGCAAAATAATGTCTTAGTGTCTAAAAATAATTACTTTAAAAATAATTAATGACTTGACATCTTAATAACAATAATAATAACAAACTTTCTGAAAAGAGTGATCGGTCATCAGTTTTCTTCAAAATGCAACTGAAATTAATATTGAATGACAATAAACAGTCTACAACTCAAAGAAAGATATTCCATTTAAAATCATATGAATACAGAGAAAAGCAGCACATCCTCATATTTATTCGAGATGACTTAGTGTTTTAAAATGACTGTTTACCAAAATAATTACTGTTTTGCAAAACATACCCTGCTTTTAGTCTCTACTAACTCGTAGCTAGTTTCTTTTTTACTTTTAGCACAAACTGCAGTTCCCCTTGCAAAATAGCTACCGCTTTCTGCTGTATACATACAATTGAATCATTGAGGGCAACCCCTCATTTACAATGATGTCGAGAGTACAGAGAAAACACAAAACAGTACAGACAAAAACACATGCAAAAACATTAAAAACAGTTGCAGTGAAAGGCAGAGTTATTGATTATCATAGATTTAATTTTATTTTTTGTTTTAATTTACTTGTAAGTATGTCAATATGAAATTGGAATGTGAGTTTTTGATCTAACCAGACACCCAGATATTTGTATTGTGAAACCCTTTCAAAGCTGTGACCTGTTAAAGTGGTAATATGTAGACCATCTTCAGCAATATGTCTGGCTCTTGAGAATATCATGTATTTGGTTTTGTCTGAATTGAGAACTAATTTTAGATTGAGGAGAGAATGTTGTAGTTTGTCGAAGGCTTGCTGGAGAGTTTTAATGTCTGAATGTGCAGTGTTAGAGGTGCAATATACAGAACTGTGTCATCTGCGTAGAGACGGACGTTACAGTTTGTTATAGTGGATGTAATGTTTTTAATGAAAATGGTAAACAGGACAGGACCCAATATTGAACCTTGTGGGACCCCCTTTGTTAATTGTATAAATTCAGAGCGGTTGGATGCGAGAGTCACACATTGCTGTTTTATCCAGTCTGTGTTCAACAATGACATTTAAACATGTGACACAGTTACCAACCTGCCGTTGTTCTCTTCCTTTCCGTCCTGCAGGCCAAAGAGCAGACTCTGGTCTTCCCTCTGTGGGGCATCGTGGTCTGCATCTCCCTGGTGGTGTTCGCCATCCTGCCCATGCCCGTGGTCTTCATCCTGCGCCACTTCAACTTCATCGATGACGGCACCAGCGGTATCTCCGCCGTCTCCTACAAGAAGGGCCGCATCATCAAGGAGACGGCCCGGCCGGGCGAGGACGACGACACCAGCCTGATCCAGGGCAAGTCGCCCAGCGAGGCGCCCTCGCCGATGCCCGGCAACAGCATCTACCGCAAGCAGAGTGCCGGTGGTGGCGGTGGCGGCAACGGCAACGACGCGGACACCGCGCCCAACGGCCGCTACGGCATCGGCTACCTGATGGCCGACATGCCGGACATGCCCGAGTCGGACTTGTAGACTGACTATAGTAAGCCCTGCCCGACTCTCCCCTCCACCCCTCCTCTGCGTGCGTTTAGTTGGCCGTATCATAAATGTATATTTCACTCGTACTGTATATTCTCTGTAGATATCGTAGCTGCTCTTATTTGTCGTCTCTGAACCTTATATGACTGTCCACCTTTAAAGGTGTGGGAACAAAACGTCATCCTTGTCTAACCCCTTCACCCATATTTGCTTGGCTGCGACCCCAAACTCATCTCTCGCTGCCGCCCGTTGCCGCCGTTGCCGCCCCGTTGCCGCCTCGTCCTTGCAGCTGCAACAGGAGAAAAAGTCAGGCGGCTTAGATAAATAAAGGGGACATGCCAGACAAAAGCACCACTCACCATTTTTTCCACATGCTCTCTATCACCATAAGTAGGAGCCACTTCATTAAGATTGCGGATCGGAGATATCGGCAGCCATATAAAATCTATGAGAACCGATATATCTTCCAAGCCACTGAGAAGGTCAATCTTGGTGTCGAAATATACATTTTTTGGGTCAAAAAATAATTTAAAGCTATTGAGAATATCACTAGATGATTGTTATAATAGGTCATATAGTGACATGTACATATCTATTGGATCAAATAATCATTTAGTGATATATAAGGCACAAAATTATTTTAAAAAGACACAAAATGACACAAAAAAGACACAAAATTACTAAAAAAGACACAAATTTATTTAAAAATACACAAAATTACCAAAAAAAGACACAAAATTACTAAAAAAGACACACAATTATTAAAAAAAAGACACAAAATTACCAAAAAAAGACACAAAATTACCAAAAAAGACAAAATTATATTTAAAAAAAAAAAAATTCTGAACAATTAATAACATGCACTAAAGGTGCAAGGTGCTCATGTAAGAAGGAACACAGCAATTACAAAATCTTTGTGGTTGTAAATGTAATAAATGGTAAAAGTGAAGCCAATAAATTGTAATTAAATGTATTCATGTTATCAATTTTTCAGAATACATGCACTGTGTATGACCTATATTAATATATGTCAGACCGCTTAGGAACTGATGGCCAAAATGAACATATCTAGTGGATCAAATAATCATCTAGTGATATTCTCAATAGCTTTAAATGATTCTTTGACCCAAAAAATGTATATTTTGACTCTAAAATTGACCTTCGAAGTGGTTTGGAAGACATATTGGTTCTCATAGACTTTATATGGGAGACATTTCCAATCTGCAATCTTGATGAAGTGGCTCCTACCAAAAAATTTAACCCCATAGTGATAGAGAGCATGTGGAAAAAATGTGGTACTTTTTGTCCTAAGCTGCCTGACAACTAAAAAACAGTTGTAAGCAATAAGGTGGACGCTCCACCAGGCCTACTTGAACAAGAAGCTGCAAAGAGGAGGCGGAAAAGTGGCGAGTTAGAGGGTCGAGAGGTGGTTTTGGGAGCACGTCTGTGTCTGTGGGCAGTGTAAATCAAGCCAGCTTCGAGTCCTGCTGTAAAAAATGAGATTAGTAGCAGTGTAGACGCTGTGGAAAGAGATTTTCTCGGTGAAAGTTCAGGTCAAACAGCGAGAGGATGGCCTTTGAAAACCACTCCCATGATTGTTTGAGACAAAAGTGTGCCTAAGTAATTTATATTTGTTTATAGAATACATGATGGTTGTTGTATATTTAAGGTATTCTGTAAATATAATATAAATATTATAAATATATTTATCTTGATAGTTTGGATATCAGAACACCATGTTTTTAAGGTTCAGAAGCACTTCAAATCCTTAACTCTCGTGTCTTTGTTTTTTACTAATGTGCTGTCAATGTTTGTGAGGACCGAGTCCTCCTTGTAAATAATTTTTCCATGAAATGGCTTCAAATGCAAATGTCTTTTTTCCCCGTCAAGATTAAAGGTCAAATATGGTCCATACCCTGAAACTAAAGTCATTATTTTGTCTTTCTTTTGTCTCTTTGAATGGTAGTTTTTCTCAGATTAAATTGCAGGTTTCCAACACACACGTATGTCATCACTCCTATGAAATACACAGGAATATTGTGGAAAAAGTTCAATATTTTATGTCAATTATTTCAGAAAGTGAAACTCATACATTATATAGATTCATTACACGTAGAGTGAAATATTTCAAGCCTGTTTTTCTTGTAATTTTGATGATTCTGGCTTAGAGATAATGAAAACACAAAACTCTGTCTCAGAAAATTTTGGGTCCATTCATTTCAATGCAAAATGAGAAAACTTCTCACCTGATTTATTACCTCAGAAAAATGTTTTTCAGGGCAACACTATGGTCTCAATCGCTAGTAAAAAATCTTCCGCTGGAGGCAGTATCAAAAATGACCAAAAAAAGACACAAAATGACCCAAAAAAAAAGACAAAATTACTAAAAAAAGACACAAAATGACAGAAAAAACACTAAATTACTTTTAAAAAAATACACAGAATTACCAAAAAAAAGACACAAAATTATTAAAGAGACACAAAATTAAGCCAGAATCATCAAAATTATAAGAAAACCAGGCTTGAAATATTTCACTCTATGTGTAATTAATCTATATAATGGATGAGTTTCACTTTCTGAAATTACTGACAAAAAATATTGAACTTTTTCATGATATTCTAATTTGTTGAGATGTACCAGGATGAAAAATATCCTAAAGTAAATAACACAAACATCACAATATAAAACACACAATATCCAAACACACATACAAGACACTTCATGTAGAGAGTTTTCCTCCAGAAGCAGAAAAAAACAGTAATTCAGAGAACTCAAAAAGCAATTTTATGCACTTTTACTTATAAAAAAATAACAATTACACTTCATTCATTCGCTGTATTCTGTGCACTTTCTGTAAATAATACTTGTTTACTACATAAACAGGCACAGTACATAAAATAATATTTACTGAGTAATTCTGTCACAACACGACATAAAACTCTGTCAAAGCCGGCAGCATTTGTTTACAGATGTGGAGTGAGTGAGTTCACAGGTAAACACAAACATAAACGTGACAATAAATAATCAAATATACACTTTTAGAGGCTTTTTTTTCCTTTGGCTTTCTTTCCAGCTTCAGTTTTTTTAACGTCAGGTAAACAAACAGGTGTGACTGAACATCTGCGCTGAGAAACATCTGTCCCTTTTAGAAAAGCGTCTCACTCACAGATTACAGATTATCTTCGTCTGGTAAAACATGTCAGCTTGTTTTTACACGTGTTCATCTTCTTTGATTAGTTCATTGCATTGTGAAGTAAATATGGCCGTCAGAAAATGAGGTAAAACGTCTCCTTCGACGTGTTCTGCCGACACGTCGATCCACGGGAGAGTCGATCCCTTTTCCATCAACATTCTGCAAAAAATAGTTAAAACTAATTGGTATTTTTATTACAGAATCATCACAAATAATCATACAAACTATGACTACTTTAACTACTGGTTTGGGCTGGTGGAATATGGTTGAAATCTTTAGAATATTACAGACATTTCTGGATATTGATATGTACCAAAGTGTGGCAAATGTGTGCAAAATTAAATTAAATAAAGATGAGAAACGTTAAGGCTGGGGTAGGCCGTTTCTTTTTGGCGTTATTAACCAATGTCTTTAATAATCTTTCAGCATATTGTAATTCATGTTGTCGTCAAAAACAGACTTCTTGGCTCGGTTTTCAAGGGCCATGTCTGAAAAAATAAAATAAAAAATTAGAAATGTGTCAAGCCTTAAATACTTTTCTTTTAATGTCTTAATTATGTTTAAGACTCATCCCTCAAGGACAGACAGCTGATGAAAATGTGTGGCGTGAAAACTTCTGCATGCCCAAAGATGCTCTTATCGCTTTAAGTGATGCCGCCTGGCTGCATACAATCAAATTTCACACACTTTTGCATCACCGTGTGCAGCAGATTTCCTCCCGAAAACGCTCGTCTAAACGAGGAATAAAAAGTGAAGACGCGACGCCACTTTTGCGTCTTCTGTTCAGACCGTCCTCGTGTGAACGTAGCCTTTATCGGGCATATTTTATTCATATATATTATATATATTAGGGCGTGGTATCTAAATGAGGCTTGTTTTGGGCCACCACATTTATCAACAGCCAATCATTCTCACACAGAGATACGATCGTTTGATAAATCCCACATGAACTCTGTCATAAGACCAAATATACGCTCAGATCTGCGGTGGTGTCTACGCTCGTTTGATAAATGAGGGCCGATATGTTTACTTTTCAGTTTCTGTCATCATGCATTTTAAATTGTGTCATTTTAGACATCCATAAAGGTTTGTGTGTGTGTCAGAGCATGACTGGTACTTGTCCAGATTACTTTATGAGAGAGGGGAAAGCTGCAGGAGGAGGACCTGATTTTCAAATTCTGCTTTTTTTTTAAATTTACCAGAAAACCACCTACCCCAGCTTTAAATGTATAAACCAGCAGACATACCTGGTTCAGTCATGGTGGAGCTGCTCTCTCATCTTGGCAGCGATCTGTTCTCTCTTCTCACAGTGTTTGTTCAGGTCTTTGGCCTCCAGGGGCAGCGAGCTGTTCCACACCATCAGCACCGACTCCTCGTCTGACCACAGACACACAAACTCACATTAAAAACCAGCAGAGACACTCACACAGCAGAGAGACAAACAGCAAAGTGACAAACTCACCAAACTGACTGGAGTCTTGAGGGATTCTTCTGCCCAAAACCAGCACCACGTTCTTCCAGTTTAGTGTTTCTAATCAGGAGAAAATCACCGTCAACAACAAGACACAGGTGCCTGACAGAAGCAGCGTATAAACAAGACAATATGGGAACATTAACAGGGGGAAGAAGGAATATTGAGTTCAATAAGCAGTTAAACTGTGAGCAGGATGCTCGGCTTGTTTCACACATATTTCTCACACAGCAGCTCGACACATTGTGACTCACAATGAGAGAAGACAAAAGAAACACAGCTGTAGTATTCTGGGTTATATAGCTCAGCTTCCTTCCTTTTGTTTTCATTCATTTTATTACTCACTAAGTATTTCCGCTGAGTTATACTGTAAGGCTTAAATTCACTACTAAAAAAAAAGACACAAAATGACAAAAAAAAAAGACACAAAATTACATTTTCTTACTCACTAAGTATTTCCGCTGAGTTACATTACATACTGAAAGTCTTAAATTCACTCCAGGCTCAAATAGTTTAAGATTAAAAAAAAACAAGCCTGATGCTTCTTTATAAACCCAATAGAAAAAATAGTAAAAATAAGCTTTCAAACCCAATAAAATGACTTGAGGATGAGGAATGAGGAATAAGAAATAGAGTATCGTCTAAAAAAAGACACAAAATGACACAAAATTACCAAAAAAGACACAAAATGACTAAAAAAGACACAAAATGACCAAAATAGACACACAATTACTAAAAAAAGACACAAAATGACCAAAAAAGACACACAATTACTAAAAAAAGACTGAAAAAAGACACAAAATGACACATAATAACAATAAAAACAGCTCAAAAGAGTTTAATTTAAGAGCTGATATCTAGACATTTTCCATGTTTTCCTATATATTGATTTTTGTTATTATCATGAAAACCATGTTAAATGTCTAGATATCAGCTCTTAAATTAAACTCAAATGAACTTTTTTTGTTGTTATCATTATATTTGTCCAAACAAATGTACCTTTAGTTGTACCAGGCAATAACATGAACAAGAAATTAAAGAAAAAGTGTGGTCTAATCATTTTTTCCATGACTGTACCTTCAAAAGATTTACATAAAATGACATTAAAAAACAACGACAGCAACAGTTCTATAAATAAATACCTACATGTGTATAAAACTGCATTGTGACTTATTTAAAAATGAATATAGCAGTGGGAATAAAATACTTTTTGTAACACTTGTGGTAATTTCTTTAATTTTTTTTAATGTATTAGGTTCATCATTAGAGTAAAGATTGCTTTAGTTAGCAAAATCCTCAAATTTTTCCCATATATTATATAAAAAGGTGTCAGTATGGACACCTTCACTGAAGAAGGAGCTATTTTAGTTTTCCTCCTCATTAATATGCAAATTTATGCAACATGGTGCTCCAAAATCCAATGAGATGAGTTAGTATGAGGTTTCTGTACTGAATGTAGACAGTTTGTGTTCTCACCACTGGATGTGTTTTAGTCACAGACACAATGACAAAAACAGCACATAATGATTCATATGTTTAGTTTTCTTTTTAAGTAAATATCTCAAAGCTCAGTGGTGGAAAAAGTATTCAGATCTCTTACTTAAGTTAAAGTACTAATACCACACTGTGAAATTACTCCACTACAGTAAAAGTCCTGCATTCAGAACGTACTGAAGTAAAAGTACTAAAGTATCAGCATCAAAGTGTACTTAAAGTATCAAAAGTAAAAAGAATTTTGCAGTGTGCATTCAGCATTTTAATGCAATCTTTTGTGTTTAATGTTTTTTGTAATTTTTGTGTTTTTTGTATTTTTTGTGTGCTTTGTTGTATTTTATTGTGTATTTTATTGTGTATTTTTTGTGTGTTTTTTGTGTTTTTTTGTAATTTTTGTTTTTTGTAATTTTTGTTTTTTGTGTTTTTATGTGTGTTATTTTGCATTTTATTGTGTATTTTTTGTTTTTTTTGTTTTTTGTGTGTTTTTTGTATTTTTGTGTTTTTATGTGTGTTATTTTGTATTTTATTGTGTATTTTTTGTGTGTTTTTCTGCAGCATTAAATGATAAACATTTTTTTAAGTGGTTTATACAGGCAGAATGAAAGAGTCAAAACCATCAAAATAGCCCCAAACTACAAAGGGTTAACTTACTGTTATGAGGTCTAATTAAAAATGTCTCATGACTTTAAATTTATCATGTTTTTTTATGTTAAATATTGACTTGAAAAGTAACTAAAGCCGTCAGCTGAATGTAGTGGAGTAAAAAGTACAATATTTGCCTCAAAATGCAGTGAAGTAGAAGTATAAATATGTGTATAGAAATGTTGGAATACTCAAGTAAAATACAAGTACCTTAAAATTCAGGCTTCGTACACTTTTTCAGTGGTCAAATTCAAGCACTTTTCATGGTCTATTTTCAAGCTTTTCCATCATTCATCAGCTTTTTATTGCTCCAGCTGGAGCTTTGTTTCACTTGTTTCTATGACGACGTTAAAAAAAAAGAAGGGCAGCTGCTACCGGAGCGTTTATTATCTGCCGTGTTGTTGTTGTTACCGCAAGAAGTGGAAATGTTATGGAATGTAATCTAGTGTCTTTTTTGGGGTAATTTTGTGTCTCTTTTGTAATTTTGTGTCTTTTTTGGGGTCATTTTGTGTCTTTTTTTGGTAATTTGGTGTCTTTTTTACGTAATATTGTGTCTTTTTCTAATACTATTGTGACTTTTTTTAGTAATTTTGTGTATTCTTTGGGTCATTTTGTGTCTTTTTTTGTCATTTTGTGTATTTTTTAAGTAATTTAGTATTTTTTCAGTAATTCTATGTCTTTTTTGGTCATTTTGCGTCTTTTTTGAGTAATTTAGTTTTTTTCTGTCATTTTATGTCTTTTTTTTTTGTAATTTTGTCTTTTTTTGGTAATTCTGATACTGCCTCCAGCGGCTATAGGATAGGCTATAGGCTATTCAGTTTATATATTTTTTTCCATTGAAAATGCAGTTAAATATAGTCAGATTTCAAGAGAAATACAGTAAGAATTCCAAGCACTTAATCCAAAATCAAAGCACTTCTCAAACCTTGAAATTCAACATTAAAATTCAAACATTTTCAAGGATTTCAAGCATCCGTATCAACCCTGAAAATTGTACTTAATTACAGTACTTGAGTAAATGTACTTAGTTACTTTCCACCAGTATCAGAGTTTACCCCTACCTATGAGTGCGGAGGCGATGCAGCGGACGGAGCTGCAGCAGGGCCCGAGGAGCTGCAGCGGCTGCTGTTTGGAGAGCTCCAGCAGCAGCAGGTGGCCCCCTCTGGTGCCGATCCAGAGGGTTGCAGCGCTCTGCACCAGCAGCGCCTTCACCCGGGCCCAGGGGGGCGCCGCCTCGCACGCCAGCTCCACCTCGCTGCCCTTCCTGCCTCTGCAGCCAGAGTCATGTCTGCAGGAGGAGAAGACATATCTGTAGTTACATACAAACACTGATATGGTCTAATTCCAGTTTCAGTTTGATGATGATATACCAAGTAAAACTGGAGACAAGCTCAAATATATTTAGTATAAAATGATAGAACTGGATGGAACCCTCTTATATGTTAGATTTGACACCTTTGTTCACATTTGCAACATTTACATTTTTTTATTGAGCATGATAGTGTTTTGAAAGTAAAAAGAAGATTCAAAATCACATTTTATGTCGGACTAAAGGACTTAAAAAGACACAAAATGACAAAAAAAAAGACACAAAAAGACACAAAATAACTAGAAAAGACACAACATGACAAAAAAAGACACAAAATGACCAAAAAAAGACACAAAATGACTGAAAAAAGACACAAAATGACACAAAATGACACAAAAAAAGACACAAAATGACTGAAAAAAAGAAACAAAAAGACACAACATGACAAAAAAAAGACACAAAATGACCAAAAAAGACACAAAATAACTAGAAAAGACAACATGACAAAAAAAGACACAAAATGACCAAAAAAAGACACAAAAAGACGCAAAATTACAAAAAATACACAAAATGAGAAGACAGAATGACCCAAAAAAAAACCACAGAAGACACAAAATGACCAAAAAAACACACCAAAAAAGACAGAAAAAGACATGAAAAGGATTCAAAAATTGACAAAATAGCCCAAGACTCCATAGAGTTAAAGATTAATCGATTAGTTGTTTGGTCAATAAAATGTTGAAAAATATCATTCAGTGTTTCCCAAACCACAAGATGATGTCCTCAAATCTCTACACACAGAAACATCTTCACTTATATACAAACACCTGAACCTCCAAGACGTCTGAGAGTGGACTGTTTTTATCAAGAATGCAGGAAAATAGATTATGATGTGATGTTATTGTCTGACTAACCAAGGCAGAAAAACATGTTGTTAGGCACCAAGATTTGTTTGGTTTTGGGGAGATTTCTCTTGTGTTGCTGTTGTTTCTGCACTATTCAATAATCACATGATATTCACATTTCTCCACATGGTGCTCATTCTCTATTGTCTCTCTTCTCTTTACAGGAGCTATTTCTGTTATATGCACACTACATGAAACCTTTTGTTTATTCAGGTAGGGAAACACCTCACCTCGTGTGTGTTATGATGTGATACCTAATAACAACTAAATATAGCACTGAGCCCTGATAAAACATATAATAAATACATTTACAGTCATGGAAAAAATGATTAGACCACCCCTGTTTTCTTCAATTTTTGTTCATTTTAACCCTGTGGAGTCTCCAAAAGCTCCAAATAATCCAGACTTGTTGACTCCATCCAGACTAGAAAACAAAGCAGCGTGGAGCCCTACTGTAAATTTACCTCTAAAGTTCTGGCTGTAAACTCCATGAGGCCAGTTTCAGTTTGATGATGATATACCAAGTAAAACTGGAGACAAGCTCAAATATATTTAGTATAAAATGATAGAACTGGATGGAACCCTCTTATATGTTAGATTTGACACCTTTGTTCACATTTGCAACATTTAAAATTCTTTATTGAGCATGATAGTGTTTTGAAAGTAAAAAAAAGATTCAAAATCACATTTTATGTTGGACTAAAGGACTAAAAAAGACACAAATTACCAAAAAAAAGACACAAAATGACCAAAAAAGACACAAAATAACTAGAAAAGACACAACAAAAGACACAACATGACAAAAAAAAGACACAAAATGACCAAAAAAAGACACAAAATTACTGAAAAAAGACAATTTTTTGGCAATTTTGTGCCTTTTTTGTCATTTTGCATTTTATTTTGGTTGTTTTTGGTCATTTTGTCTTCTTGTTTTTGGCCTTTTTTTGGTCATTTTTACATCTTTTCTTGATGATGAAGCCATGTTAAATGTCTAGATATCAGCTCTTAAATTAAACTCTTATGACCTATTTTTGTTGTTATCATTATATTTGTCCAAACAAATGTACCTTTAGTTGTACCAGGCATTAAAATGAACAAGAAACTGAAGAAGACAAGGGTCTTATAATTTTTCCATGACTGTATAAGACATATTTGTGTGTGTACCTGATGATCTGAGCACAGTCGATGCAGTCGACCATCCTCTCGCTCCTCTTGTCCCAGATCTCCACGGTTGGCGTCCCTTTGCTCAGGTAAACATATTTATCCACGACCATCCGAGACACACACGCCTCACCTCCCAACGACCGCTGCTGCCTGAAAGACACACACACACACACAACCTGCTGTTACAATGACATAACTTAACCCTTAATAGGGCACTCATTGAAATACTTGCAAATTCCAAATAAAAAAAAAAGTAAAAAAAAACATATGGAGGTAATATTTTGAGAAATAAGTTTACAAGATCAAAATGGTAAATCTACGAGAAAAAATGTGCAGATTTATGAGATTTAAAGTGGTGGATCTGCGAGATAAAAGTTACTTTTTTTTTCACTTTTTTCTCGTAAATCAGACTTTTTTCTTGTAGATTTGCCACTTTAATCTAGTAAATTAGCAACTTTTTTCTCTAAATATTATGACATTATATGAGAATGAATTCCCAATGGTGGCAGGTGGCACCGTTTAGGGTAGCCTCTGCCACCAGTATGAATGTTTGTGTGAACGGCTCCATGGAGTGTCTGTTAGTCCAACTAAACTCTGAACAAGACATTTTTACTGAACAAAACGTTCAAATAAACTGTCAATAAGTGAAAATACAGTGAAAGGGTCAAAGTTATGAGACCAAACCGCTAAACGTCCTTTTTTATATCTATATAACGTTATATATAACTTTATTGACACGTTGCCATGGATACGCATTGTTCTGCTTCTCTCCTGATGACGACTCGCCTTGTCAGTGACCTGTCAATCAAAGGTAGCCCCGCCCCAAATCATATGATTCTTTATCTTCTATTTTCTTCTAAATGGGGCCATTATTTACACTATTAACATGAAATTGTCTTGAAGAAGATTTTTTACTAGTGATTGAGACCATAGTGTTGTCCTTAAAAAACATTTCTGAGGTAATAAATCAAGTGAGAAGTTTTCTCATTTTGTAATGAAATGAATGGACTCAAATGCTTCTACAGCCACCGTCAACGCCCCCTGCTGGAATTTATGGTAGAATGCAGCTTAATGCACTTCCTGGTTTATCTCCTGCTCTCTAATCTAATCCTATTTCTTTTCTGTTTTTTTCTTTTTAATACTTTCTCATCTTGTCAAACATGCAGGAATAATTGTTTGGAAAATCCTGATTTATTATGGAATAATGATATCTGATATCAAACATTTATGAACAACAACAATTGCAGCAATGTCTCAAACTTTCCTCAACTTTAACCTTCACTGCTCTCAATTTTTTTGAATTAAACATAAAAAAAGTCTAACTTTGCAGCATTATTTCAAAAACTTCCCTGATGCACATGATTCCTTAGATCTTCTAGTTTCATATTATGGACAAATCAAACCAAAAACCTTTAAACGTTGCTATAAACCTTCCACTACGAGCTTCCTCTCGGTGTGGTGGACTCACTGGAAGATGAGGTTGGGTCTGGTGTCGATCTTCTTGCAGACGTCGTAGTCGGCGGTGAAGGAGAGGATCTTGGTCCCGCAGGCGGCCCAAACCGACCTGCTGTCCAGAGAATACACCGACTGGCCCAGACACATGACGGGCGTGTTCACGTTCCCCACAGTCACAGTTTTAACCGGCTGACCGTTCTCCTGCTGCAGGACCACAAGGAGGAGAAAGTGGAATTCAAAGCAACTTCTGGGCAAAAACAAGTCATCTTTTGAGAATAAAAACTGGATATTTAATTCAATATCAATATTTACCTTTAGTACAGAGTCCTCATAAACAGTGAGAACTCCATCTGCAGTCCCAACGAGCAGGTAATTCTTTCTTTGGCTGAAAATAAATAAAAAATTATCAAAAGCACTGCAAAAACTGAAATCTAAGTGAGATTAAATATCTTAGATCAAGGGGATATATGGTGATTTTTTGTCCGATAAGATTCTTAGTCAGCATCTTTTATGTTCGATTGTTTCACTTGTTTTAAGTGTTTTGGTCCTTAATTATCTAAATAATAATAATATTACAGCTTGTTACTGAGATTTTATGACCTATACTGAGTAAATACATGCTTGAAACTAGAATATCAAAAGTTACAAAGCTGTTTCAGCAACACTTACAAGACTAACAAGACACAAAAAGACCAAAAATAGACATAAAATAACTAAAAAAAGACACAAAATAACTAAAAAAAAGACACAAAATAACTAAAAAAAAGAAACAACAGACACAAATGACCAAAAAAGACACAAAAAGACAAAAAATGACACAAAATGTCACAAAATGACTAAAAAAAGACACAAGAAGACACAAAACACACAAAATGACTAAAAAGACACAAAATGACCAAAAAAGACACAAAATAACAAAAAAAAAACCGACTAAAAGTAGTTCTGTTTACACAAACAGAAAATTTGCCTTTTTTCTCTGCATCTCCACAACATTTATCAGAATTGTGACTTTAATTTGTTCAGGAAATATGATCAGAACAAGTTAAAGACAGCAATACAGGACATTAACGGATTAGAATTGTTAAATGGGTTTAAACTTAGCCTCGTAACAAAAAATAAACTTTTTGTAATTAGCTACTTTTTCACATTTGTGTTTCCAGTCACAGCCACATTTTACACGGGTGTCACCATGGGTTCTTATGGATTAAAACTGTTTGCTGGATTAAAATTTTGCTGTGAAAATTCATGATATTCAAGATTTCATTTGTTGCACCAAAAACAAAGATCTGACCATCTGAAACACTTGATGTGCAGCAGCAGGAGGTTAAAGTCTCCTGCAGAGCATCATCATGTTCAGAGTGTCTACAGACACTTACGTGCGGCGAGGGTGAACGTGGAAGTAGAGCGAGGTGACGGCGTCCGAGACACTCTGCAGGTGGTGACACGTCGACGTGTCCTGAGTGCTAACGACCACTAATGAGCCGGACTGGGTGCCCGCTACCAGCCAATCACAGGCCTCCGTTGGGATTTGGACGGTCACGATACACAACACAGGGCTGGTGTCGACCTCCTGCAGGACAGAGAGAGACAAGTGGTAAACAAGAAGCTGGAGCTGTGCTGAATTTAATAGAAAAGGCAAACAAGAATAAAAACACACTCTAGTGGGTGGTGGTAGGGCTGGGCGATATGGACCAAAAGTCATTTCAATATTGTATATTGTTAAATGTCTCTTTATATTAGATTGTTTATTTTTTATCTTTTTTCTTTATCTTAAGGGAAATAATTTTGTGTGCAATTTTTGTGGTTGGCTGTAACAAAGGAATTTCCCCGCTGTGGGATTAATAAAGTCAAATCTAATCTAATATCCTGATATATGTAGGCTGAATACCGTTCTACGATATATATCCTGATATTTTTAATCACAAAGTGAGAGCAAATGTTCGGTCAAAGTCAAAGCATAAATATGACATGTCACAAGTAGTTTTATTGAAACCGTTTATTTACGTGAAGATAAATACTGTATAACAACAAGAGTGTCTTTTGTTTTTTAAATCAAAGCTTCATAAAGTGCACATTTAGATAAAGAAATATCTTAAATAAAATGTTAAAATGCTTTCTTGGAGCAAGGATCACAGTGCAAATTTGAACTATATCGATATAAATGATATGTTCTAATTCCATATCACATTTAAAACTATATCGATATATCGCCCAGCCCCAGCAGGTGGTTGCCCACACACACATTTAGCATCAAATATAAATATATAAATATTAATATGATTTCAATTGTGAATTACAGCAATAAAAAGTTAATACAAATCCAATGAATGAGCTACTTAAGATTTTGTTAAAGAGCCACTTCAAAATAAAACTGAACTAAACACGTGAAATACATAATTGATTCAATCTACGGCTGGGCGATATGGTCCAAAAGTCATATCCCGATATATTCAGGCTGAATATCGATACACGATATATATCCTGAAATTTTAATGCAAAGTGAGAGCAAATGTTCAGTCAATGTCAGTAGTTTTATTGAAACCGTTTATTTAAATGAACATGAATACTGTATAACAACAACATTTAAAAATATACAGATATATCTTTTATATCGTTATATCGCCCAGCCCTACTCTAGCCCATTGAAGCCTGGAAAGCGGATACGTCGATTTGTAGTATTTGTATAAGCTCTCAAATACTTTTTGAATTTCATTTCTATCTGCTACAGAGGCTGAAAAATCTATTTAGTAGAAGCGTTGACACTTCTGTTGAATTTCCAGAAAAACTTCAGGTTTTAGGGGGTTATTTTAAAATCGCCCAGAGGTTTTACAGGAAGTTTTAGGCGTCAATGGGCTAGTGGCAGCCTCTTCAAAATCAAACTGAATTAAATCCAATAAACCCAGCATGTATTGAGTCTGTGGTTACCTGTGTGGTGACGGTGCTGGTGTCCAGGTCGACGGCTGTGATGGAGCCGAGCCTCCTGGTGCTGCTGCCTCCACCCAGCCAGGCTCTGTGGCTGCTGGAGGGGCCGTCCACGCTGTCGGAGCTCAGCGTGAAGCACTCAGCGTTAAACGCTCTGGGGACCACGAAGTCCCTCATCAGACACAACATCTCCCCTGAGTTCAGCCTGTCAAACACCTGCACAAAGAACAAAAGACTCTAATAACTACATGTATCTACGAAGCCCTAAACAGCCATGCATTCATATATTTTTTTCCCTCCGTTTTCTCGTGATAACGAGTTAATTTCATTTGTTTTCTCGTTATCTCTAAAATATATGAATGCAAGATAAATTGATATAACTTTTAAATGGCCAGTAATTGTTTTTAGTATACTGATTTGGTGATCAAACTCTAGGCAAAACATATACAAATTGTTATAGCTATTTTTTGTTAGTTTTTTCCAAGCATTCTGTATATCTCCTCTAAATGTCCCTTTTTATTTTATTTATTTATTTAGTATTATTATTATTTGTTTGGTTTTATGTGTATGTATATGTATGTATGTATATTTTTATTTTTATTTTTCATTTTTTATTATTGTTTATTTGGCTACTGTTCACCCCTCCTGTTTTTCTTTGAGGGGGAGAGAGTTGTATTTTCTCATTATCATTACTATTTATTGTTTTTGCTTATTTTAGGTGAATGTAACTCTCTGGTTCGGGGGGCGGGGGGTTGTTCTAAAAGGGGGAAAAATGGGTGAATTGTACCTTTTCTGATTGAATATGTATTATGTCCTGACAACCCAATAAAGATATATATGAAAAAAAAATATATATATGAATGCATGGCCGTTTAGGCCTTCCGTATGTATCGCTACATTGCTGTCAGACACTTTTTTCTTTTTTCTTGCACCACCAGGAGGAGCTAATCTCTGTGTTCTTTGTGATCTTCCTCAGTAAAAATAAAAGCAGCAGCTCCCTGTAAACACAGCTGCAGTGTTCAGGTTCTCACCTGAGCAGAAGTGGGTCGACTCTGAGGACTTTCCCTCAAACAGTCCTTCATCAGCGCCTGGAAGCCGGGCCAAGGGGAGCAACCGTAGTGTTTCACTGGATCTGTACCAGACAGAGAACATGTCAGAAAAAGTCCTTACTTTAACTTTCAGGTCTGTTCATAAATGTATGGGAAATAAGAATCAGGAGATTTTATTTATGGCATTCTTAACTTCAAATATGAAAGTTAATATCAGAAAATGTTGTTACAGATACGGTGAATAACAAACTTGTGATTTTATGTTTTCTTTGCATCTTTGGGATTTATCTTATCATTTTTTATTACCCTGGATAGAATTAGCAATATGAGTCATTTTTAACCCAAGATGCCACAAATTATTTTTCTCTAGCTATTTTTAAAAAACATTTTTATAAATGATCAGAATCAGGATCTGGTTTATTGCCAGTAAGTAAGTTTTCACATAAAAGTATTTAGCTTTTGTATTGGTGCATAACCATAATCATAAGACAAAGAATAAAGAAAAAAATAAAGCTATACAAAAGTCAAGAAGCATAGATATGGAATAGAAAAATTATAATTATAATTAAAACTAGAGAAAATACTATAAAAATATGTATAATATCATTTTGTTTTAACCCTTAATAGGTCCCTCGTTAGATACTTACAAATTCCAAATTTCAACCCTAGAGAATATTGGACATATTACATACAGCCAGAATGTGTAAAAAAAACAACATACGGACCCGGAAAAAGTTTACGAGATTAAAGTGGCAAATCTACCAAAAAAATGCACAGATTTATGAGATTTAAAGTGGTGAATCTGCAAGAAAAAAGTTGTTTTTTCCCACTTTTTTCTCGTAAATCTGCAACTTTTTTCACACAGATTTTCCACTTTAAATCTCTTAAATCTGCAACTTTTTTTCTTGTAGATTTGCCACTTTAATCTAGTAAATTTGCAACTTTTCTCAAAATATTACTTAGTATTTAGTGTATTATTTAGTATAACATGGACTGACTGATTATCTGACATCCTCCAACTCAAACATGAGATCAACATTTCCATTTGCGAGGCATCTTCAAAACTGTTTGCTGGATTAAAATTTGCTGTGAAAATTCATGATATTCAAGCTCTCATTTGTTGCACCAAAAACAAACATCTCACAGAGATCATTATGTCATTAGGGCTGGGCAATATGTAAAAAGATCAAATATCAAAATATTTTTTAGCAGATACTTTGAAATTGATGTTGCAACTAAATTGCAGGCTTGACTGTTGGTGCTCTGAAAAAGACAGTGTCTGCTTCCACTTGAGACAGAACTTTTGCTGACCCGGCAGTTTTCCCTGCACTGCGACCTCGTCGAACTCGCTGGGGAACTTCATGCCGTCAGAGATTCTCTCTCCGCAGGTCAGGAGGTCGTAGAGCAGCAGGCCGAAGGAGAAGACGTCCGCCTGCTGGTTATAGATCACGTTTCCTCGGGCCACCTCCGGAGCTCGGAAACCTGACACATACACAGTGATCCGCTTTAAAAATCTATACAGAATGACTTGCACTGCAATAGAAAAATATGATTTAGAAAGAACCTTCTTATTATGAACATATCAGATGACTGTAACCCTCAAAATCCCAAACAGTTTCAAGGCCTTTCTGTTGGTCTCAGCTGAGTCATTTATCGGGTCCCAGATGTGCTGAGGACTGCAGAAGTGTATGTTCTTACCAAAGTTATAATAGTTATATTTTTTTAGTTTTAGTTTTAATTTGGTTGTCAATTTTTGTTTTCAAATTCAGTTTAAAATATTTTATCTCCTCGTTTTTGGTCTTACAATTTCATATTTGAATGTCATTTTATATATGTCTCTTTCTAATTATTTTAATGTTTTGTGTAAAGCACTTTGAATAGCCCTGTTGTTGAAAGGTGATATACAAAAAAACACAGCAGTTTTAGTTTTAATTTCTTTGTGATTTTTTGTTTTCAAATTCAGTTAGTTTTAATTAGTTTTTAGAGTGAGTTTGCTAGTTTTAGTTAGTTTTTATTTTTTTGAAAATGCTTAGTTTTAGTTTAGTTTTTATTAGTTTTAGTGTTAGTTTTAGTTTTTTGTAATGGGGTATTTGTTGGGTGCCAGATTCAATAAGGTCACAATAAATGTTTCCTTTATTTCCTTTGTCTGATCATCTCAGCCCCAATAAGTTTATTAAGTCATAAAACCAGATAGATGAAATAGATTTCATATCAACCAAAAAGGTTTACGGATGAAAAAAGTTGAAAAAGATGAAAACTAAAGACATTTTCACTATCATTTTAGTTAGTTTTGTAACCACAAAATACAGTTTCAGTTACTGGTAGTTATCGTTTTTTTAAAAACTTTTTTATTTTTATTTCAGTTAATGAAAATCTTTTTTCAATTCTAGCTTTCGTTATTTTGTTAGTTTTCGTTAACTATAATAACCTTGGTTCTTACAGGATCTGGTTAATGCTAACTGTTAATAATATACATAAGATAAAGTGATTTTGATGAAATATCACTATTTCAGGCACATATTGGTTCATTTTTTTTGCATTTGTCACACATGATTTGTTCAAGAACTGTCGTAAAATTTAAACTGCCACAATAATTTCATTATTTTACAGATTCTGGGTAGAAGCCTGCAGCTTCTCACCGGCAAGGCGTAGCAGTCCTGATTAGCAAGTAAATGAAAACAAAACCAAAAGATGAGACAGCTGCTGGAAAGTTCTACAGTGTCCCACCTGGCGTGCCCTCGGAGCTCCTCACTCCCATGCTGCAGCAGTACTGAGCAATGCCGTAGTCGGTGATCTTGGCGATGATCTCGGAGTCGGTCTTCAGGTTGAACAGCAGGACGTTATGAGGCTTCAGGTCCCGATAGATGATCATAGCTGAGTGAAGGTACCTGATCACACACACAGTAATCAATGACCACATCTTCAAACAGCTGTCAATCATGCTCGATTAGACATTTTTTTCTTTTACAACTTAGCTGGACTCTCTCATTTTCCAAAATTTGAAACTTTTTGATGAAATGATTAAATAACTTTACATTTATTCAAAAGAAGAACAGACAAGCTCACTAAGAGAAGGAGTGTACTGAGATCCTCCCTGTCTGTACCTGAGTCCGTCGGCCACCTGCAGGGCGATCCTGTGCTGCAGCTTCCTGTTCAGGCTGCCGTTCTCGTGTTCAAACAGAGAGTCCAGAGAGCCTCTCAGAGCGAGCTCCATCACCAGGACCGGAGGGGCCGAGCCGGCTGCCAGCAGACCCACCAGGCTGGGGTGGCGGAGGCGCCCCAGCACCGCCAACTCCTACAGGGAAAAAGGGGAAAAACTCTAGCAATTAACTATGAGATAAATAAATACTTTTAAGACCAAGCTCAAAAAATCCCTATAGATGTTCTACACCTTTGTATTATTTGTTTTGTTTGTATTTTGTTTGTATTCTTTATTTTCATCTAGCTATGTAATTTAAGTAAAGTATAGTTATTTATAGGTTTAAGAGGGAGGGTCGCGTATATATAAGCCCTTTGGGCTTTTTGATCTTTCCTGCATTTTCTTTAACTGTTTCTTGTACTGTTCTTTCTTTATGATTGTATATTTTTTTAAGTGCAAACAATAAATAAATAAATAAATAAAATATGAGATAACTATGAGACCAAACTGCTAAACGTCCTTTTTTGTATCTATATAACGTTATACATAACTTTATTGACACGTTGCCGTGGATACGCATTGCTCTGCTTCTCTCCTGACGACGGCTTGCCTTGTTAGTGACCTGTCAATCAAAGGTAGCCCCGCCCCAAATCATACTATTCTTTATCTTCTATTTTCTTCTAAATGGGGCCATTATTAAAACTATTAACATCAGATTGTCTTGAAGAAGATTTTTTACTAGTGATTAAGACTCATAGTTTATATAATAATAATAATAATTTTGTATTGAAATTAATGGACCAAAATGCTTCTGCAGCCACCGTCAGCGCCCCCTGCTGGAATTTTGGTAGAATGCATCTTAAGGCACTTCCTGCTTTCTAATCTAATCCCATTTCTTTTCTGTTTCTTCTTTTTTAATACTTTCACTTTCACATACTTTTACTTTTAAGGCACTTCCTGGTTTGCCTCCCTGCTCAGACCCGGAGGTTGCCGCCTGTCAAGGACACAGTAACCATAGTAACCTTTTAGTTTCTCCTTTTAAATCGTCAGTGTTACCTGTCTGAGGAGTCTGTGGATGTAAAGCTCAGATGCGTGCTTGTTGAATATTTTCACAGCTACTTCTTCATTTTTGTAGACACCTCGATAGACCGTCCCAAAGCCACCGTCCCCTGGAAACAAGACACATATTATCAGACAGGGAATATCTGAGCTGGAATGAAAACAGACCGAGGCTTTAGTTAAACAGGGTTCGTACACTTTAGCAGTGGTCAAATTCAAGCATTTTTCAAGGACTTTCCAGGTCCATTTTCAAGCTTTTCCAGTATCTTCCACCTGTTGTAAGTTGCATGTTTTAAATGAATACTTACATACTAAAAGGGGAGATTTCACTGAACCATACCAACAGAGATGGTATTACACTTTTAGGAGGAACAGTCTTCATTTCAGATAGGCTACTCATTATTTTTTACATTGAACATGTGATTATCTACAGCACGGGGATCAAACTCGAGGCCAGCGGGCCAGTTGCGGCCCTCGTGACGATATTTTGTGGCCCCCACCTTGATATGAAAGTTTAATGTGAGTTTTATATGAATGGCACTTTACTGGGTTGTGTGTGGAAGGTCCCTTTAATTACTTTTTTGGGAATTTTGTGTCTTTTTAATAATTCTTTGTCTTTTTATAATTATTTTGTGTCTTTTTGGTCATTTTGTGTCTTTTTTTAATAATATTGTGTCTTTATTGTATTTTTGTGTCTTTTTCAAGTAATTTAGTGTTTTTTCAGTCGTTTTGTGTCTTTTTTTGTAAATTTGTGTCTTTTTTTGTAATTTTGTGTCTTGTTTGGTCATTTTGTGTCTTTTTTTAAGTAATTTAGTTATTTTCTGTCATTTTGTGCCTTTTTTTTGGTCATTTTGATACCAAAAAAAGGCACAGTCTATCGATACTAACCCCCAGGTAATTTGAGTTTGAGATCCCTGATCTATAGTCTATAGATGGATATAGTCAGATTGCAAGAGAAACACAGTAAGAATTTCAAGCATTTACAAGCACTTTATCCAAAATCAAAGCACTTTTTAAACCTTGAAAATACAACATTTAACACCAGTACGAACCCTGGTTATAATAATTATCTAAAACTGATATTATCATGTATATAAAGGGGATGTGCATACCCAGCCGGTTCTCTTTAGTCATGTCTACATGCAGCTCTTCGCTGTCCAGTATCGTTCCTGCAGGCTGGTCGAGCAGCACCAAGTCAGGAGCGATCTGAGAGATGGGAAGTGTGTAGCCGTCCTCCTTCAGCAGCGAATCTATGGTTGGTACTGTAAAAAAAACATAGAATTATGATAGCTGGAACCATGCTTGTGGAATGATTAAAGCACCAAAGTAACAGTGACGTTATGTAAAAAACTGTCATTTAAAGGGTTAAAATTAATGAGAATTTGGACTAAAGTACAGGATCATCTCAATACATTATAATATCATAGAAAAGTCAATTTCCATACTTTTCATAGGCCAACGTTTCCATATTAACCCTCTGGGGTATATGATCGTGCTGGTGTTTGGCTTTTTTCAAAGCCCCGTAACAAGATATGATCGTTTTAATTTGATAGTACAAAAATATTTATTCAAGTGTAAAAGAAGGATGGGATGAGGCAGGCGTAGCACTCTGTAAAAAATGGAAAAAGGGGTCTAATCATCTAACACTGTTCCTATAAATAAACACGTTTAATGGTCATTTTTTATGTATAGTTTTATGAAATTTGAATTTAAAAACACAGTTATTTTTTTATTTTATTTTATTTCCCACATAAAGCACTCACATGACAAACCACAAAAAAGGGGAAAAAACAAACAAACAGCACAGCACGCAGACAAGGAATTCAACAAAAGAAATAGAAAGAAATAAAAATAAAATATTTAAAAAATAAAATGAAAAAATGTTAATTATTTTTTTAATTGTTTAAAAATTAAAAAAAATAAATTTAAAGATTAAAAAAATAAAATAAAATAAAATAAATAAAAAATAAATTAAAATTAAAATTAAAATACTACTACTACTACTACTAATAATAATAAAATATATATATATTTTTTATTAAAGATTTAGCCTTTTGAAAGTTAAATTAATATCAGCATATAATATTGTAACGGTAGTTTCTTGACATGTACATTTTTGTCCTCAAAGAACATCAGAGCAATGGTTAAAAACGTCACATTGTTGAATTCATCCTGACAATAAAGGTTTTATTATTTGACCGAAGTGTTACGTACCGTTGTCAAAGCGGGTGAAGAGCTCCTCCAGCAGCATCTTTCTCCACTCCTGGCCGTCCTGGAAGCTGTAGTAAGCCCACTTCTTCAGCAGAGCCTCTCCGCTGCCGTGCATGTCTGTGTTGAGCAGCCCAGGGAACCATTCCTCCAGCAGGGAGTCGATGTGGTCCACCACCTGACCCAGCAGCACCCGGCCTGGACACACACACACACACACACACCACTCTGATCTTTACAAAAGCCTCTTTAACCCATTGACGCCGGGAAAACATTCCTGCATTTCTACCATTGAAACCAGGAGCACTGTTGCGTCACTCTACCATAAAGGCCGGGACAGCGGATATGTCATTTTGTAGTATTTGTATTTATTATTATTATTATTATTATTATGATATATATATATTTTTTTTATTACAGTAGGCTAATGAGAACTATGTCTATTTCTTCCAATGGTCATATCATGTTTGCATCTTGCTAATGGGCATGTATTAGTATTATGCATAGGATTTTTTATTCAGTCAAATGTAACATTTGCTGAGTTTGTTGATTTTTAAAAAAAACTTTATTGAAGGTTTGGACAAATAAACTCAACTTCTCATGAAAGCCATGGGTATAAGCTCTCAAATACTTTTTGAATTTCATTTCTATCTGCTACAGAGGCGGAAAAATCTTCTGTTGAATTTCCAGAAAAACTTCACGTTTTAGGGGGTTCCTTCAAAATCACCCAGAGATTTTACAGGCAAGTTTTCCCAGGCGTTTTAGGCCTTAATGGGTTAATAGAGACATTTAATGCCAGGACATTTACGGCTCTGTAACGTCTCGCCTCCACTATGAACCAAGGTTATTATAGTTAACGAAAACCAACGAAATAACGAAAAAACTAGGATTGAAAAAACATTTTTTCTTACTGAAATAACAATGAGTTTTTTTAAAAACGATAACTAACTGAAACTGTTATTGTGTGGTTACAAAACTAACTAAAATTATAGTGAAAATGTCCTTAGTTTTCGTCTCTTTTTTTTTTTCTCTCTCAACTTTTTTCATACGCAAACCTTTTTGGTTGATATGAAATCTATTTCATCTATCTGGTTTTATGACTTAATAAACTTATTGGGGCTGAAATGGATCAGACAAAGGAAAGAAAGGAAACATTTATTGGGACCTTTTTGAATCTGGCACCCAACAAATACCCAAATAAACAAATAAATTACGAAAAAACTAACACTAAAACTAATAAAAACTAAACTAAAACTAAGCATTTTCCAAAAAATAAAAACTATTAAAACTAGCAAACTCACTCTCAAAACTAATTAAAACGAACTGAATTTGAAAACAAAAATTGACAACAAAATTAAATCATGTCATGTGTGACATCGAACACACCCCTCCCACTTGGTCCGACAGTCAATCACAGTTCAGCTGCACAACAACTGCAGCCGCCATCGTTAACTGTGCAAAGCGTCCACCGGTTATTGTAAACAAACCGGCATGCTAACTGTGCACAGAGTGTCCGGTGCTTGTTGTGAACAAACAGAGATCACTAAGTGAACACCTCCTGCAGCAGCAGCACATACACACTGTACTGCTACACTGCAAATCATTTGGTTCTTACCAAAATTAAAAAAAAATGTATTATTTTAAGTGTTCAACATGCTTATTTCTAGATTTAATAATCTTAATTCAAGACATCTTGTCAAGTGAAAATTTGTCCGTGAAATCTGTCCATGCAGCAAGATCATTTCCCTCGGATTTAGTGTTTTTATCTTGCTTTTAGACAAGCAGTGTACAGAGCTAACTGTGCAGCTTGTTAGCGCTGCTGCTCTGTTTCACGTCTCTACCTTGACGCCAAACTGCACTATGAAAGGGCAGAATATGAAGCCTTCATGGGATCACTATGAACGCACTAAGGCAAAAAAAGCCGGCACAGATCTTTCTGGCAATATATCAGGACATATGCAGCACCGCATTATGAAAGGGGCTATCAAGTGACTGGCAAGACTTGATTTATTTATTTATTTTTTAAATGGTACCTTTGCGTGACGAGGGCACCGTTATCCTGACGCAGCTGGAGGAGTTCTCGTCCCCCGAGGCGGCCTCCACCAGGCAGTAGGCCTCCGGGGACCAGCTCAGGTACACGCCTCTCCTCCAGTAGATCCGGTTGGGTCGCACCACTTTACCTGGACAACACACAGCAAGAGAACTTATTTTATGAAATCACTCGGTTCTTTCTTGAGTTTGTATCTGCAATCAGGGTTCGTACACTCTGGTCATTTTGTGACTTTTTTGTAATTTTGTGTCTTTTTCAAGTAATTTAGTGTTTTTTCAGTCGTTTTGTGTCCCTTTTTTTGTAAATTTGTGTCTTTTTTTGGTAAAATTGAGTCTTTTTGGTCATTTTGTATCTTTTTTTGGTCATTTTGTGTATTTTTTGTTTTTTTGTGTCTTTTTTTGTAATTTTGTTTCTTTTTCAAGTAATTTAGTGTTTTTTTCAGTCATTTTGTGTCCTTTTTTTGTTAATTTTTTGTCTTTTTTCGATAAAATTCAGTCTTTTTTGGTAATGTTGTGTCTTTTTTAAGTAATTTAGTTTTTTTCTGTCATTTCGTGTGTTTTTTGGTCATTTTGTGTATTTTTTGGTAATTTTGTATCTTTTTTGTAATTTTGTGTCTTTTTCAGCTAATTTAGTGTTTTTTAAATTCAAGCATTTTCAAGGATTTCAATCACCCGTATGAACCCTGTGCAATGTGTTTTAGTTTACCTCTTCCACAGAGCAGGTAACAGGAGACGTCTAGGAGGCGGCTGATCTGGCGAGACCAGTAATCCATGGGGAAGTACGGCATCTCGTACAGACGCACAATCACCTCTGAGTTCTCACAGTGAGGCAGGTCGATCACCGGCCGGTGTTTGGACAAACTGTAAAGGAAGAGAGGAGTGCTCAGAGGCAGTGGAACATTACTCATTTATTAGGTTTCTCTACAGCAGCAAACCCAGTAGCTGCATGTCTAAAACATACCTGCTGGGAACCAGGAGCTGGTCCTCCCCGAAGGGCAGAGCGATCTGAAACTTCTCCAGCAGCTTGTAGAACTGCGTCAGGTGGCTCTTGGGGAAACATTTGGTCTCAAAGAGAAACTTCTCCACCACAGAGCGCTGAACGACTCCTTTAGGATGCTCCCAGAAGCTCCCACAGCCCTTTAATGTCAGTTTCTACACAGGAAATCAAATCAAATCAAATCAAATAGTCTTTATTGTCATTATATAGTTCACTTTCAATGAAATTGAAAGTGCCACTGCATAAGGTGCATAGTTATGACAATCATAACACAAAACAAAACAACAAGACAGCATGAGTAAAAACATTTAAAAAATACCGAGCTAAACAAGGACAAAAACAAGAACAAGGACATGTGATGTAATAAATAAGTATAAAAATAAATAAATGGCTACTGAAAATGCTATAATTTATAGATGAGGTAGATAGTAGGCCTATGTTTTGCAGATATCAATTGTATTGCACATGTCCGTTTTATTGCACCTTTTAATTAATTTATCCTGTGTGGGTGTTGAGAGACAACACCTGCATTTGTGTACCAACAAAATCAGACACATTCTTCAGCAATCACATTCCTGCATACACATTTTAATGTCGGGCTTTCATGTGGCTGCATCTCTGAATTTAGGGTTCAGTAGAGTGGAAACAGCTAATAACACACATCAGAGCATGTCAAATATAAAATACTCCACTGAATTAAACATGTAAATAGATTTGTTTCCCTAGTCTGGATACAAATGTAAGATGCTGTCTTATTTTTAGCATGAGCCTCAAACTGATTGAAACAAGATTTGTTGCTTTGTTAGTTGTTGCTAGGCAGAATAAGCTCAGTGAGCCTGCAGCGTGCTGTGGTTGTCTCTGGGTGTTCAGGTGGAGATACCTGGGAGATGATGTTGCAGAGCCACTGAGGGTCGATGAAGTAGAGCTCTTGGAGCTGAAGTGCAGGATCATCAAAGTGCAGTAAAACCCCTTCAGTGACAGAGGAGGAGCAGAAAAATCAGCCAGGCATCGTCAGACATATTGCTGTTGATGCATTTGAACAGTTCAAACAAAACAAACATGAAATGTCAGTGTATAATAGGGTTGCATCCCTCTGTGATAAACGATTCGATTCGCTAGATCTAGATAAACAGGTTATGAAACGATTAAAAAAAAAAAAACTTTTATTACAGACCGATTTGATACGAATTGATACAGTGTAAGAACGATACGATTTGATTTGATTCTACGGTTAATATGTGTTGTAGATATTTTATCGTGTGTCACTCACAAGTTTTATATTTTATTGATCTTCTGATTGTTTTATTGTGGGTCTGAACAACAAAAAGACCACAAACATATTTCTACATTTATCCATTAAAGTACAAACAAAAACAAACAGTAGAGAGTCTGTCAGCAAGAAACACTTTTACATTGTTTGTCATTTCCATTCAGTCCCACATGAGGCTGATCATTACTGAGTGACATCATTTACGTTTTCCCTTTATCATCTAACCTAATAAAACATGTTCAGAGGACACAATCATGTTCTGGGATATTAAATCATGAATTTATCACCAGGATCGTCTATATACAGACGCAAATAATAGGCTAATAAATAAATAATATAATGTAAAGGGATTCCCGTGGCCCTGAGCAGGACACAGTTCACATTATATAAATACAGAATGCAGCTTGTTATTCATGTGCAGCTGTTTGTTAAACAGACAAAACACTTGTGAGGGAAGCACGGATGCAAAATAAGAGACTTGGGAGGGACTGGAGAGAGCCGTGGAGTTGCACGAGAACCGTTTAACCGAGGAATTCATGGCTGATTTGTATCGATTGAGGTTTATTGTTCACAACCCTAGTGTATAAAGAATTAACTTATATCCAGAATTATAAAGGTATATATATATATATTATAAAGGTATATCCAGCTAATATAAAGTGGTGTGTGATGCTGCAGCAGCAGACTGACCGGCCTCACTGAGGAAGTGGACGGCGTGGGGCAGCTCCGCCTCCTCCAGCTGCAGCTGACTCTCCTGGATGAGCTGCAGCACCTCCTGGTGCCTGAGAACGGGGAACTCTGGGGGAACCCTGGTTCTCTCCTGCAGAACCCGGCGCTCCAGCTCCACGTAGCTGTCTGGAACCAGCTGGCCCATCACAGGCTGGCCCTGGATCTGAGGAGGAGAGGGGATGAGACGGTGAGGACAGGGATTTAGTGGTTTTTCAGTCATTTTTTTTTTTTTTTTAGGTCTTTTTTTTTGTCATTTTGTCTTTTTTGTCATTTTTTGACTTTTTTTGACTTTTTTTATTCATTTTGTGTCTTTTTTTGTCATTTTGTGTCTTTTTTGTCATTTTGTGTCTTTTTTTTGTCATTTTGTGTCTTTTTTTTTGGTCATTTTGTGTATTTTTTAGTCATTTTGTGTCTTTTTGGTCATTTTGTGCCTTTTTTATTCATTTTGTGTCTTTTTTTGGTCATTTTGTGTCTTTTTTTAGTCATTTTGTGTCTTTTTTTGGTCATTTTGATACTGCCTCCAGCGGCCCCCAGGTAATTTGAGTTTGAGACCCCTGTTCTTGGCTCTTAGATGATCCACACACTTTTATGTGGCATCTACAGTCACGGAAACATTATTAGACCATTGTTTTCTTCATTTTCTTGTTCATTGTAATGCCTGGTACAACTAAAGGTATAAAACTAAAGGGAATGAGTCTGTGAGAACAGAAGAGAGCTCCATAAAGGAAACTAAAGGTTTAATCTCTTTGTGTTCTCTACCTTGAAGCTGGTGACCTCCCTGGCGATGGCCTTGCGAAGCTTGGCCATGGCGTCCGAGTCCTCGCAGACCATGTAGTAGTCCCTGATGGCGGGGAAGCCCTGGTGGTTCAGCAGCTCCTCTCTCATCTTAGTCAGGCAGGACTGAAGCTGCAGCTCATCGCTCACGTCTGTGTGAGTTCCCACCAGGATGACGGGGGACAGAGGAGCTACAGCCTGGAGGAAAGAGGAGGGAAGAGGAAAAAAGAGAGAAAAGAGGAAAAAATGATCTATACATCTATATCAGGGATGGGCAACTGGAGGCCCGGGGCCGCATACGGCCCACACTCTTACTTGAAGTGGCCCTCAGTACAACTACATGCATTTGAGCATGAAACCTTAAAAGTGCAGTGTAAAAATGCACAAAATTACTACAATTAATGTTGGTCTGCTGTTCTTACACTGAAAAAAGAGAAATTACAGTAAGTGGTTATTTGTATTTGCTTCAAACCTTTTGTAATCCTATTCATACTGTTCTACATGCATTTGAGCATGAAATATGTTAAGTTACTGCACTGTAAACATATTTAAAATTGCAGTTTCATCATATCTGGTTAAGTGCACGGTCTTATATGTGCCAAAGACACAAAAAGACACAAAAAGACAAAAAAGACACAAAATAACGAAAAAAGACACTTCTTGAGGTTGTGCTGAAAAATGGCATTCAAACATTTTTAAGTGGACAAAAATAAAAAAAATTGACAAAATTCCAATAGAGGTAACGAACATGGAGGGGACAGTGTTTATAACATATACTGCAGCCCGCCACCAGGGGGTATGTGCATCCAAGTATTCATGCATTCACACACAAAACCTGACAAAAACTTGACCTCCATGCCAAATTTGTTGCTGCTTTTAATTTATGTTTTTCCAAAACAACTGATCCCACCAACAGAGTGACCAATGGTAATGAACCCTCCACTCCAATCTTAACAGTTTTTCATGAGAACTACATTTACATTTACATTTACATTTAGTCATTTAGCAGACGCTTTCATCCAAAGCGACTTACAGGAAGAGTAAAAGCAAACCATCAAGGTATAGTGCAATAAGAGCTATTTGTGCATCAGTAAGTGCTAGTGACAATTCTTTGAGGAGTAGAATTATCGTGTGGTCTAGGAGAGAAGATGCTCTCTGAAGCTACATAAATCTTTTATGTTTGTGCCTCACCTTGATGTTGAAGAGCCAGGGTTTCAGGGCGTCCACCTGACTGGCTCCTTTGCTGAGGTTGTAGACCACCAGGTAGAGAGCTCTGGAGGTCAGGAAGTGAGGGTGAGAGCCGCTGAACTCCTCTCCACCTGGAGGGAAACAAGCAGGAAGAAACTAAATCACTCCAGATATGTATGACAAGTTCTAATCATAGAGATTCTAATCAGTATCTTATAAGAAATGTGACATAAGACATCATCAGGAATCATGTAGCTTCGTTCCTCATTGTCCCTAAAACAACCAAGGTTATTATAGTTTTGGATTTTTCATTACTTTTAGTTTTTATTTCATTGTGAATTTTTGTTTCCAAATTCAGTTAGTTTTAATTAGTATTTAGAGTGAGTTTGCTAGTTTTAATTAGTTGTTTTTTTGGGTGGAAAATGCTTAGTTTTAGTGTAGTTTTTATTAGTTTTTGTGTTTTTGTAATGGGGTATTTTTGGGTGGCAGATTAAAAAAAGTCACAATAAATGTTGTCTTTATTTCCTTTGTCTGATCCATCTCAGCCCCAATAAGTTTATTAAGTCATAAAACCAGATAGATGAAATTGATTTCATATCAACCAAAAAGGTTTACGTATGAAAAAAGTTGACAAAGATGAAAACGAAGGACATTTTCATTATAATTTTACAGTTTTAGTTAGTTTTGTAACCACAAAATACAGTTTCAGTTAGTTATTGTTTTTTTTTTTTTAAAACTCTAGTTTTCGTTAACTATAATAACCTTGGAAACAACAACAACAACAAATGTGCTTTTAACTTGTAACTTTCTATGTTTTGAACCTGAGAAGTCCCAGACGTTGAGCACCATCTTCTTGTCCCGCTCCCTGATGGTCCAGTCCCGGACGTCGATGCCCACCGCAGGTTGCTTTGAGTTGAGCTGAGATCTCTTCAGCTTCATCAGCTGCTGGATCAGAGTCGTCTTCCCGCTGCCGGCGTTCCCGACCACGATCAGCTTCATACGGTAGTACGGGACGGCCTTCTTCAGCCGCTGCTGCAGGAACCTGGAGAGAGAAAGGAGGAGGAACAAGGTTATTATAGTGAACCAAAACTAACGAAATAACGAAAACTAGAATTGAAAAAACATTTTCGTTAACTGAAATAAAAATAAAAACTAGAGTTTTTAAAGAAACGATAAATAACTGAAACTGTATTTTGTGGTTACAAAACTAACAAAAACAAACGAAGTTCAACTGCTGTTCACATGGAACCCTTCTCCACTTCGGCCTTCAAAGTTCTCGTTTGAGTGAAATTGTCTTTAGTTTTCGTCTTTGTCTAATTTTTTCATACATTAACCTTTTTGGTTGATATGAAACAAAGCTTGTGACCTGACGATGTCTTTGGTTTTGCTGCCGATGAGTTTGAGGTCCAGCTGGAGTTTGAGTCCCTCCAGTGGAAGATCCCACAGCCGGCCCAGTTTGCCCATCTCATCGGGGAAGCAGCGCAGGTTGGTGTTCCGACTCACGTCCAGAGAGGTGAGACCCTCCAACAGGCCGATCTGAGGAGGGATCTCCACACAGAACAGAAAAAAACAGCATTTAAACCTCAATATGTACTTTTATATCATGATTAGTTATCATAGAAAAATAAATAAACATTTCGTTTTTTTAATTATTATTATTATTGCTATTAGTTATAGTATTATTTGTTAATTTTTTATTGTGTTTTACTGTTTTTGTGTAGTCTTTAGTTTAGTTAAGTTTTTATTATTATTATTATTATTATTATTGTTATCATCATCATTAATATTTCTATTAATTTATTGATTTTTTTCGGTGTAATTATGTACTGTAATTTATTTTTGTATGGTCTTTAATTGAGTGTTATTTTTATTAATGTTATTATTATTATTATTATTATAAAACTCAATTAAAGACCACACGAAAAAGTAAAATACAGTACATAATTAAACTGAAAAAAATCAATAAATTAATAGAAATTTTAATATTATTAGAAATAATAATAATAAATAATACTGAGCAGAAAAGTAAAATACAGTAGGTAATCAAACTAATTTTTAAAAAATCAATAAATGAAATAAAGTCTGTGCTCCCGCCAGCTGATAAAATAAAGCTGAGTTAGTTACCTCAGTGAGCTTGTTGTCGCTCAGGTGCAGCTTCTCCAGTCGGCTCCACTTGTAGATGGGACCGCTCAGATCCAGAACGCTGATGGAGTTCTGGCTGAACATCAGCTCCCTCAGGTTACTGGACTCCCAGAGACCTGGACCCGGCAGCTCCGCTATGTTGTTGGTCCTCATGTCCACTGAACGCAAACTGGACACAAAGAGGCATCAGAAAAGAGTGTTTGAACCGTCCAACATACAATATGTGGACTGAGAAGGTCTGGGAAATCTATCACATGGAACAAATAACCATAATAACCATAATACCTGCCATGACCATACTAATGCAATAATCTCATGTTACCTTTATTTTACTTTACTTTATTTCACTTCATTTAATTTGATTTATTTCCATTTTACACAGTTTATTATGTAATTACTTATTGTTTGTTTGTGTTACTTTTGTTTAACCATATCATTTATACATATTTGACCTGATGTATATGCTTTAATGCTGTATTAAGTAGACACAAATAAAAAAACAGCAGACTAAATGTGAATTTGTATATGTATATGTCTGTATAAGCTGCAAAAATTGAAATTAAATTTAAGTTTAAAAAAAAAATGAGTGTTTGTAGGTAGTTTTATGCATGAAGTCTGTATTATGAAGCTAAAATCCCAGATGACTCACTTGGGCAGGTTGCGGATGGCCTCAGGAACTGAAGTGAAGCTGTTGTTTGCTAGTTTCAGTGTCGTGATCTTTGACGGGAGATGAGACAGAGAACCTGCAGAGGACAGGAAAGATGTTTCTGTGTCTTCACATCATAAATATTAACATAGAAAAACTGTTTACTGCCTTTTGGTTTTTATCACAGCTTTGGATATGTCAAAGATTAAGAACAAAATTGTTTTTTGATGCATTTTTGGTAGTTTTGAGCAGAAGTATCCATCAAAAATACAACAAAAAACACCATAAAAATACATAAAAATTCAGCAAAATTGAGCAAGATTACAGAACTACCAGACTGCTAGTGCATGCTGCTAGTCTTGAAGCGCATTCCAGATACAGAGCAAAATTAAAAGAAAAGAGACAATACAGACAGAGGGCAGAGTCTCTGCAGATACAGACACATCACACACTTTTAGTGAGTCATAAGAGATGATTTGAGAGGGACTATTTTTGTATTAATTGTAACATTTTTTGCTGAGAAATATGCTGCATATACTGGAGTAATTCCACTTCAAAAATAAGTATAAATACACAATACAAAAAAAGGTATTTCGCTGGTAATAAGTCATTAAATCTGCTAATGGAGTAAAATAAAAATCTAGTTAATAAGCTAATAAGGATTTCTTGAAATAAGATCTTTATTAAGTGCTTTGACTAGAAATTAGACAAATTAATTTACAGGGGAAAGCAAGCTTTGGAATCTGATAAAAGAATGAGACCAAAGGGTAAAAAAAAACTGATGACCAGAGTCCAATTTGTGTTCATATTAATATGCTCATTTAATGGTTTGATTCTGCAAACTGTCTTTTTAATTTAGAATTTCCTGAGCAGTTAAATGATTTTCGTTCAAAAGAGATTCATCATGCTTAAATATTCATTAAATCTGTGTTTCTGTCCACATGCAGATGAAGAAGTTCCCAGTGGTTTTCAATATCAGATGGTTTTATCTCATAATAAGTTGATCAAATGTACCTATTTTGTTCATGGAGGCACTGAAAGTTTCCAGTTTGGGGCAGCAGGTCAGGAAGTCTGGAGAAATGTTCTCCACGCTGTTTTTGCTCACGTCGAGCAGTTTGATCTCCGGCAGCTTCAGAGGCTCACAGAGCTCCGTTACACTGTTCCTGAAGGAGAGAAAGAAGAAAAATGACATGGATGCACAACACTGTCATAAATAACATGTTTTTGTTAGAATAAACAAGGGTGAACTTTGTCCAGGAAGGTAAATTAGATATGCTGATTATAATGTTTTTAGTTTGGGAGCAAAACATCTCAAAAACAAGTTTACTGCCTTCAGCTAAATTACTTAAAAAGTCAAACCATGGAACAAACTTTGGGTGCTAATCTAGGTCATTTTCTCTTCACGTTATAAAACAGAGCATCCATAAACTTATTTGGAAACAAAAATCATGCACATTTATATCATTATTAACATGAAATCATGCATTTACAGCAAAGATGATTGTGCAACACTGGTGGCAGAGTGCATTCTTTGTGTCTACACTAGTGATGCATCTGGTCACATTTGCAGCACAGCAATATTATTTTAGTTTTTTAAGGTATCAGAGGATAATTTTAGCAGCCAAGTGGTACAGCACATATAAGAAAACGTTCCAGGTTATTGGGACGGTCCCTTTAATTACCATATTTGGTAATTCTGTGTCTTTTTTGGGTAATTTTGTGTCTTTTTAAAAAAAATGTGTCTTTTTTAGTAATTTTGTGTCTTTTTTTGGTCATTTTGTGTCTTTTTTGGTCATTTTTTTATGTCTTTTTGGTAATTTGGTGTCTTTTTCAAATAATTTTGAGTCTTTTTTGGTAATTATGTGTCTTTTTTGGTAATTTTGTGTCTTTTTAAAATAATTTGGTGTCTTTTTTTAGTAATTTTGTGTCTTTTTTGGTCATTTTGTATCTTTTTTTGGTCATTTTGTGTCTTTTTCAAATAATTTTGTGTCTTTTTTGGTCATTTTGTGTCTTTTTTGGTAACCAATCAAATCAAAATTGCTTCATTAGTCCCAGAGGGGTAATTCAGTTAGTCTGTTAGCTCTTCTGTAAATTAGTAAAGAATAAGACAGCCTGAGGACCTTTTTAAATCTCTCCGTAATAAACTCTTCTCTCCACAGAAGTATCCATCAAAAATACAACAAAAACATCATAAGAATAGATAAAAATTCAGCAAAATTCAGCAAGATTACAGAGCTACCAGACTATGCTGCTACTCTTGAAGGGAATTTTGGATACAGATGAAAATACCAAAAAAATAATCTAAGAAAGAAAAATGAATTACTGTATCTGAGAAATTAGATGCATAAAGAGAATAATTTCCTGTGATTTAGATTTACAGCAGACAATAATCTTAATGTGCATAGTTTCTGTACTGATATAAATGTTCAGATAAGAAGCCATAACTTCAAAACCCTCATTTAATTCAATTTTATTTATATAGCCCAGAATCACAAATCGCACATTTGCCTTGAGGGCTTTACAGTGTGTTCAGGGTACAACCCCCTCTAAGAAAAACTCCTTAAAAAAAAGCCTGAACAGGGAAAACAAGCAGCAGAGGAGAGATCCCCTCCCAGGACAGACACACATACACAATAGAAGCTCTTATTCATCCCATTAATGTGTTGATCCACTACAGGAAATACCCCATAACCACAGGAGACAAGCCTCAACAACCTCCTGATGAAGACAGAACTCAAAGGTTTAATCAAATTACATCATTTCTAAACAACCATTTCCTGCTTTTTTAAATGCAAAAAGAGAAGATCTTATTATGTGTATTTGTTGTTCTCATAGAAACAAACCAATGAAACTGATATTAATGCAAGAGCATTCACTTCCCAACTGCCAGACTGAAGGCAGCTTAGTCTCAAGACTTTAACCCTCTGGTATCAATCACTAGGGACATTTTCAGCCATATTTGTCATTTTTCACTTTTGTTTTGGTAATAATTTTGGCTGTGATACTGCAAATGGCATGATTTTTTTTTCTTGATACATTTTGAAATTTTAATTTTAATTTTTCTGATGCGTCTATAATACTCTGTGTACAAATTTACTACCCTTTCATGCCCTTAAGGCTGAAAATGTCCAACTGTAAAAAAAAAAAATGCTATTAAAACTTGAGGATTTTAACCCTTTAAATGCCAGTTTGATTACATGATGTCACTGTTTTTCAAAGAAAAAAAAACAGACAAAAATTGAGTTATTTTCCACAAAATAAATATATTTTGGCTGGGGCATTTGTTTTTACCACAGCCTTGGATATGTCAAAGATTAAGAACAAAATTGATTTTGATGCATTTTTGGTAGTTTTGAGCAGGGCGGAAGTTGTTTAAGAGGTTTATGCAGAAAAAAGTAGAAAAAAATATGAATCTGTAAAGTTTTTATAAAGTTTTTTGGTAGGTGGACATTTTCAGCCTTAAAAAAAAGAAAAAGAAACTAGAATTAGAAATTCATTATTTTCATTATGATAAGAACGGAAGTTGGTTAAAAAATAAATACATAAATAAAATATTCTTAAATAATGTTTTATAACATTTTTAGAGCTTGTTTTTTTGTGCGCACATTTATGTGTACGAGGAGCACTAACGCTAGGATTTTATGAAATATGACACTGCAACAAAAATAACAATGCATATATTCATTTTTTGCTGCTAATCTTTCACATATGATAGGATCCAATAATAAAACCATAAAAAATCCAGTTTACATGAAGTATATTGAAAATACATACTTTTTTTTTTTTATATATCATTTATTGTGATTTTTAGACCAAAAAATGGATTCGACCATGGCAAAAACATGGTAATTTAAGGTTTAAAATGTTCATTTTATTCATTATTTTGCATGATAAGAATGGAAGTTGGATAAAAAATAAAAAATAACAAAAAATTTGAATAATGTTTTACAGAGGGTTAACCTAGAAATAGAGACACCAGCAGCTTACCCCTCCATGAAGAGCTCCTCCAGCTGCTCCATGGCGCGGCCCAGCTCCTCAGGGAACCTGGTGATTTTGTTGAAGGAAAGGTTGAGTTGCCGCAGCGACGGGCAGGTGACGGCGGGGTCAAAGGTCAGCTGGGGACCCACACAGTTCCTCGAGACGTTGAGCATGCTGAGAGAGAGCAGAGACAGCAGCTCCACCGGCAGAGACTGCAGCTGGTTCCCCTGCAGGTCCAGACGAGTCAGACTCTGTAAACTCTGTCAAAGGAAAAACAAAAAGAGTGAACATTTCTTATTTTATCATTTGATTAATCTCTGTGGTTCAGCACAGATATTATTATTGTAATAATAATAATAATAATAATAATAATAATAATGTAATATTATTAACAATATTAATGGTATTATTATTATTATTATTATTATTATTATTATTAATAATAATATAATACTGTAATATTATTAACAATAATAATAATAATAATAATAATAATAATAATATCATAAATTCATAATAATCAATTCAAAAGACCACACCAAAAAGTTAAAAACAGTACATAATTAAAAAAAATTGAAAAAAATGAAAATGAAAAATGAAAAAAATTGAAAAATTAATTGAAATATAAACAATAATAATAATAATAATAATAATAATAAAGACCATGCAAAAAAGTTAAATACAGTAAATAATTAAACTGAAAAAAATCAATACATTCATATAAATATAAATAATAATGATAATAATACCAAAATATAACTCAGTTAAAAGCAAGAAAAAAATATCCACATTCTCTTCCAGAGGCAGTGAAGAGCCCTGAAATAAAGCGTGTGGCTCATGATAAAACAAAGCTTGAGTGAACATTTCTTATATTATCATCTGATTAATCTCAGACTGGATGCTACCTTGCAGAGAGCTGCAGGGAACTGCTGCAGGCTGTTGTGGCTCAGGTCGAGGCGGAGCAGATGTCCCAGCTGCTGCTGGACGAACCCGTCGTCCATCAGACAGGACAGAGAGTCCAACTCGTTACCGGACAGGTCCAGCAGACGGATCCTCTCCTTCTCTTTAGACAGAGCAGCTGAACTCTCTCCAGATCCAAACACTGAGGACACAAATCATTAGCTGTCATCTGACCGAAAGGCTTCACATCTGTAAAACAACATGCACAGCAAAATGCTCTGAAAACATGCTGCTGCTCAGATACACTTCTTAAAAAACAAAAACTTTTGCATTATCCAACCAAAAACAGCAGCATGTTGTGAAACCTTTTCAAACTTTCTTGTGTGTTACATGAGTGAGTTTCCTGTTAAACTGTAGACAGATTTCTTTTAAATGCAGTGAATTTAAAACAAGGAAAATTTGTTTTTTTAACAGGATAATAAATAAAGTTGAACTGAATTGAATCTAATGGCGAAACCTCTTTGTCCTGAGCCGGTCCTTCCATTCCTCCTGTGTACATGTTCACTGTGTTCGTGCTCAGTCTGACCGCTCTGGGAGAAGAAAAACACACAAGAGAGAAAGAACATTAGTGAGGGAACAGACCTACATTTCTGTAGGATTTACAGAGTAAAACTAAATACTAAAAGCAAGATGTTAATGAAGACGTTTTACCTCTGCACTGACGTGTCTGCGGCGGACCTGCTTCTTTTTAGAGGAACCGCCCCTCAACTCCTCTGTCGAGTTATTATGAGGCTTCGGAGACAGAACACCTGACAGAGAATCACTGCCTGCAAAAGTAAAGACATTTAACCATCACAAAGCAGCTCAGATGTGATTTTTTCCTCTCAATGTTGATACGCAAAGCTCTATCATTTTTCTTCTTATATTCTGGGATTTTCCCCCATTTCCTTCCAATTATGCCCTGCAGAGTTTTGCCTCTGCAACACATGGAACATTTAATTGCATTTGCTTTTATTAAAGCTGCAGCGTCACAGAGGTTTAAAAGGCTTTAACTTGCTTTTAAAATAAGTGATGAGACATTACTACATTTAACAAAAATAGATTCATCACAAGTCACAAACATACTGTACAATATAATGGTTCATTACACACAGTCGCTATGCACTTTATGTGTTTTTTATGCACACTGTTCATTGCACCTTATTTGTTTCACGGCACCACATACATACTCCTTCTTTGGACACTTATTTTTTTATTGTATTTTATTGCTTCAAGTATGCCTAGGTTGTTCTTTTTATTTAATTGTGTTGTTATTGTCTCTGTGTGTAATGCTGCGGCTACACTTTAATTTCTCAGCTTGGGATAAATAAAGTCTATCTCTGTCTGTCTATATATATATATATATATATCATCTGTCACTAATCAATGAGACTTCCTTTATGCTCAACAGACTGTAAAGAACACAGACAACATGATGACATGATGTGGAAAATAGAAAATACAGGATGTAACTTTGTGTGACAATCAATGGTTCTTTTGAGAAGACAATGTTACAGTTACAGTTTTATAGATGATCTCAGTCTGTAGTAGTTATATTGTTTGTCTGAGCTGCTGTGAATACGGCGTATAAATCTAATAAAGTGTTCAAGTCTGCAGAGCGTTGTTGGAACTCCACGGTCGATCGGATTACATTATTTAGGTCAAACTGTTACTTTGACCTCTGACTGTGCTGTGTGTGGCAGTGATGTTGTAGCGGCAAATTAAGACGGCTCAAAACCCCCCGAGGTCAGATGAGACGGGCTGAGAGCATCACAACTCGCAAACAACACATGCACCAAAATCTTCCCAAAATCTAAGACTCAAAAATGAAAGAATCCAAAAAGTAGCAGGAGATTCATTCAGAGGTTCGTGCAGCAGGGTTTTTATTCTTGCAAAGGTCAAGAGATCAAAACTCAGTGAGTTCCCTGGTTGCAACCACAGGAGACTGAAATAAACAGTGTTAAAACATCAGTTTATATGTCATACAATCTTCCTTTTTCTCGTTCTCTCATTGGTGGGCTCTTCCAGGCCTGCAGAACCTGATAATGTAATGTAATAAAAATCTGCACTTGAGTCCATTGAAAATGTAATAAAACCTGATAATGTATAACTTCCCGATAATGTAATAAAGTGCATTTCCCAATAATGTAATACACTTTTTTTTTTTACCAATAATGTAATAAAATATAACATTAATGGGAGGTTATTACATTATCAGGTTAGCCTTCATTTCACAAGTCCTGATAATGTAATAATTCCCCAATATTGTTATAATTTAACAGCAGACCACCCATTACTTGGGTTCAAGTGGTGATACTGTGTATCAACTCTAGCTCAAGAACTCTAGCGCCACCAACAGGTCAAAGTTGAATGTTTATTAACTTTTGACCCGTTCATCCGTTTTCCACAAACGAGGTATCCATGACAACACACGAATGCATTCAACAGCTTCTTGAAATCTAAAGGTGCTTGGTGTTATACTTTATTACATTATTGGTAAAAAAAGTGTATTACATTATTGGGAAATGCACTTTATTACATTATCGGGAAGTTATTACATTATCAGGTTCTACAAGGCCTTTTACCTTCCATGTTACCTTATATGGGCACTAAGACTTCCTGTGTTTTGTTCCTAATACCAGATGAGAGTTAGGTTCCTTTTTCTTAAAAGGATAATCACACTTTTAATTATTATAACCTTCAAAAACATCCTACAAGTCTTTCAACACATGTCAACATTTTACCGTACTTTACTCTGACATAATTCTGACTTCAGTCTGGTCATCAAAGTGATCGCTCACTGTATCTCAGGTTAAGTCAAGAATGATCATTACTGCTTTTTTCCTTATTAATCACGTACTCTATTGGATTAAATGCATACACTGTTTTATAATATTTTCTCCCAACAATGTCGGATGTCTGTAATCTTTACCGTCACTCTCCATGTCGTCGTTGTTGTACAACAAGCTGTCGTCCATGGACATGAAGCTGAAGCTGGAGTCGTCGCTCTCGTCAGAGATGTAGCCCGAGGTCAGACATGGGTCGCCCACAGATCTGGGAGGGCCGCTGGTACTCTTCGACTTCTGGAGAGACTCAATGTACCTCGCCAAGCTCATACCTTTACCTTAAAGACAACAAATGGTACACAGAAGTTAGGCCTTGGCTGCAAGATGAATCAACTAACAGACATCAACAACATCAGACATCAAAAGGTGTGCCCCAGGGCTCGATCCTGGGTCCTGTTTTGTTCTTGCTGTACATTAATAATGTTTGTATCAAATGACTCATTTCGTTTCTATGCAGATGATACAGTCTTTTATTGTTCATCCCCTTCCCTAGTTAAGACCCTTCAATATCTGCAATCTACGGTGGCCCTGAAGTGCAAATCACGACGGCAAATCAGAAAACACAATGACAAATCAAAAAACACAACGAAAAATCAGATGATTTGTTGTTGTTGTTTTTTATTTGCTGTTGTGTTTTTTGATTTGTCGTTGTGTTTTCTGATTTGTTGTTGTTGTTTTTTATTTGCCGTTGTGGTTTTTGATTTGTTGTTGTGTTTTCTGATTTGTTGCTGTTTTTTATTTGCTGTTGTGTGTTCTGATTTGTTGTTGTGTTTTCTGATTTGTTGTTGTGTTTTTTGATTTGTCGTTGTGTTTTCTGATTTGTCGTTGTGTTTTCTGATTTGTTGTTGTGTTTTCTGATTTGTTGTTGTTTTTTATTTTCTATTGTGTTTTTTGATTTGCCGTTGTGTTTTTGATTTGTTGTTGTGTTTTCTGTTTTGTTGTTGTGTTTCTTGATTTGTTGTTGTGTTTTCTGTTTTGTTGTTGTGTTTCTTGATTTGTTGTTGTGATTTGCACTTCAGGGCCACCATAGCAATCTGCTTTTAATGTGGTTTAATCCAATCTAGCTCAACTCAGGTTGGTATTGAAAGCGGAGAAATCAAAACTTTTCTGATCTTCTCAAATGGTAAAAACTTGACATCCAATTTGCCAAAGATCATGAAAATACAAAGTGATGAAATTGAAAGGGTCACGACTTTTAAATAATTAGGGATCACTATTGATCAGAAGCTGTCATTTAAACCCCATATTGAAAGCATTGTGACAAAACTGAAACTAAAATTACGATTCTTTTTCAGAAACAAATCTTGCTTCTCCTATCAGTCAAGGAAATATTTGATTTATGCGACTTTCTTGCCTCGATTGGACTACTGTGATCTGCTTTTTATGAATGCAACTAATCAGAGTCTTAAGAAGTTAGACAGCATTGTGCTCCGCGTTTCATTACCGGCTTTGGAAATCACACACATCATTGTACTCTGTATACCGTGGCTGAAATGTCACTTTTTATCTACAAATCTATTAGCTGTTTAAATAAAGGATACATATATATAACAACATCAACTCTTCCTCACTGTTGTTGTAACGCAGGCTGTGTGCTCTGCCTCTCTCGGCCAGCAGGGGGCTGAGCCAGGCGGCGTCCAGGCGGCCCAGCCTGAAGCCTCCGAGGCAGAGGGCGCTGTTGTTGAGGTCCAGACCCAGACGGCCCAGCAGCTGGATGACCGTGGGTCCCTCGCCGCGCTTCACGCTCACAGCCAGAGCTCTGCGGAGGTGTTGCTCCTGGGCGCCGCGGCTGAGCAGCAGCTCCACCAGATCCAGAGGGCCGCCTCGCTCACACACCTGGAGAACACACAGAGGTTCCACAAGGTTCAATACTGGGTCCTGTCCAGTTTACTATTCTCATAAACAACATTACATCCACTATAACAAACTGTAACGTCCATCTCTATGCAGATGACACAATTCTGTATATTGCAGAAGATGGTCTACATTTTACCACTTTAACAGGTGACAGCATTGAAAGGGTTTCACAATACAAATATCTGGGCTTCTGTTTAGATAAACTCACATTCAAATTTCATATTGACATACTTACAAGTAAATAAAACAAAAAATCGGATACTTATACAGAAACAAAACAAACTTCCCTCTGTTCTGTAGGAAACGGATCATTCAGGCTCTCTTTTTATCAGTTCTGGATTATGCTGATGTTATCTATAGACATGCTTCTGCCTCCACTCTCACCTCACTGGACTCTGTCCATCACGAGATATCAGTGTTTAAAAAAATGGTCTATTTTGTCTCATAAAGAGCAGAAAAAAACACAAAACCACACACAACCTCCCTCAACAAATCCAACATACAACACAAACATTTATATTATACATTACAAAATGGAGAAAATTATGGATGTTTTTGTTAGAATCATGAAAAATATTAGACCTTCTTGCTCATTTTAATGGCTGGTACAACTAAAGGTACATTAGTTTGGACAAATATAATGACAACAACAAAAATAGCTGATAAGAGTTTAATTTAAGAACTGATATCTTGACATTTCCCATGGTTTTCTTGATAATAATGAAAATCATTATCAAGAAAACCATTGAAAATGGCTCTTAAATAGTTGTAACAGGCATTAAAATAACCAATAAAAATTGAAGAAAAAGGCTGGTCTAATATTTTTTTCCATGACTGCTTTTGGAACAAAATCTTTTATATGGCATAAAGGGCAGATAAAAGTTGTAGTTGTTGGGCTTTTTTCTTCTTGAGATAATATGTTTAAAGAACAGAGCAGAAGTGGAAACACAACTTCCCTCATCAACTTCAACGTGACCTGATTTGACCTGTGACCTCTGACCTGGTAGATGAGAGATTCTGTTTTGGTCTTCCCGTTGATGTCGGCGCCCAGCTCGATCAGACACTCGGCCAGCGTGGTGTCTCCGTCCTCGCAGGCCTTCTCCAGCATGCTGTAGTGCAGCTGGGCGTCGCCCCGCATCTTGGACAGAGCCAGACACACGGACCTGTGCAGCTGACAGCACAAAGGGAGAGGAGACAGGAAGTTAGACCTGTTCCTAGAAGTCTGTTAATTAAATTATAGTGAAGGAAGACAAGTGGTCCACATGCTTAATCTGGACATTATTCAAGCATGTCTGGTATGTCCTGCACAGCTTCTTTGTCCTGCGTTAACAGGAACATACAGTACAACATGACCGCCTGCTGATACACAGTGTGAGACTGACTCATGCACTTACATCATATCATAATTAATTTTTTCAAGTTTTGCAGGAAACACAAAAAACTTCACCAAAAGTGTAACATATGACATTTATTGATCATTTCACTCAAAAAGGATGTAACAAAGGATGGCCATTGGCATAGTAATAACACTGTGTGTAAATTATGTAACTTAAGAGAAATAAATGACTTAGCAATTTTTTGAACATGCCTTTGTGACTTAAGCAAGATATGGTAACACTTTATTTTGAAGGTGTCTACATAAGAGTCACACAAGCCTGTCAGAAACATGACATGACAAGTATCATGAGCATTAATGTTACTTCAAAGTGTCATTAATGTTCATGACACATCCCATGTCATGTTTATGACACGCTTTTGTCACCTGTACATATTGAAATATTTACATTTTTTACCTTAAACCTCTCCTCTCTGCTCTGTGTAAACAGGCTGCAGTTCAGTTTAAAATTTCACTGAATATTGTCACGTGGCGGTTGTTCTCAGCGGAGTCATTTATTGCTTCACAGTGTTGCTGAGGAGAATTTTATGTATTTTACAAGATCTAGTTAGTGCAAACGATTTACTTTTGGCAAAAGGAAGTGTGCACACATCCTGAAAAATCTTCAAAACAGGTGCAAGACAATGGTGTAAATCTGAGATGGTCCAAATGTTGCTTATCAGGAATAAATTCTCTGGAGCCAACCCTTTCCTGTATTTAGAAATGTTTAATTAACCACGTCAAATAAAGAAATTATGAAAGAATAGCACTATTTTAGAGTTTAGAGGGTTTTTTATGCATTTATCTTTTCCCAGACAGAAGCATACTTTATATATCTTTTTAAAGAACTGTTGGAACTTTGGTAATCCAATCATAATTTCTGTTTTTACAGTTTTGGGGCATAATAAATGGTGTAAATTCTGCCATTTTTTAAAAGACAAAACATGCCTTTCAAACCCAGTAGCAGGTTGTGGTGTGTTTAAGAGGCAAATATTCATCAAAAGCTGTGATGTTTTTATTTGTTTGTCTTGAACTTGACTGGTAAACCCTGATCACAGTCAGTTACCATCAGACTCACAGCGTTGTTGTTCTGGTCAGGAGTTTCCTCTCGGAGATATTGGAAGATCTGCCTGTCAAAGTCTTCTCTCTGCAGCTCAGCAGCTGCTCCGGAGCAGGCGTCCAGCATCCTCAGAGCCACCTGGAAACACTAACAACACACACACAAACACATCATGCTCTATTAACCCTTTATCGGGCGAAGAACTATATTTGGTAACTTCAGTGGATATCAAACTGGGTCCCCATGTCTCTCTGTTTGGTCGTAGAACCACATGGATTTCTTCCAGCTAATCAGCAAAGATCAGGCTACGTCACAGACTGTGACAACATGACATCTGACCAATCAGTATGATAATAATATAATAATATTAACTTTATTGACCTGGACCTCCAATGTAAAATTTTAAAATTTAGGAAAAAAATCTGAAAGAAACAGTAATTATTCTTCAATGACTTGTACAAGGAGAACTTGACTATCATGGCATCTTCGGGCCAAGTGTGAATAAAAATAAAAGTACAAATCTGAGAAAAAAGTTGCAAATTTACTAGATTAAAGTGGCAAATCTACAAGAAAAAAAGTTGCAGATTTAAGAGATTTAAAGTGGCAAATCTGCGTGGAAAAGTTGCAGATTTACAAGAAAAAAGTGAAAAGAAAAAAAATTCTCGCAGATTCACCACTTTAAATCTCATAAATCTGCGCATTTTTTTCTCGTAGATTTGCCACTTTAATCTGGTAAACTATTTTCTCAAAATATTACCCCCCTCCCCCGGGTCCATATTTAGTTTTTTTTACACATTCTGGCTGTATGTAATATCCTCCAATATTCTCTAGGGTTGAAATCTGGAATTTGCAAGTATTTCAATGAGTGTCCTATTAAGGGTTTAACTTTAAACTAAGCTTTATTTAACATTTAAACATCAGCATGTTAAACATGAGGTTTACCTTCAGGAGCATCTCTGAGTCTTCTCTGTACTGGACGAGAGATGCGACCACAACGGAGGCCAGAACAGGAACGATCATCCTCGACAGCTTCTTCTTGGAGACGAGGTAGCTGAGCAGGGTGAGACCCCAGTAGTGTATCTCTGGAGATGCACAATTAATCATCTTTAACACTGACATTTTTATATTTTAATCGTTTTTTGCACAATTTTAGTCAAAGAAACACAGATTTCTTTGTTCTTTAGGAACTTCCTCTGGATCTAATTAACAATCTCCACATTCACTTCAACTACAGTACTTCCAAAGCTACTTTTATGGACCTTACTTTTAATAAAACCACATTTTATTAGTCATAGGTCCCCATACTATTATTGCAGAGGCAGCACTATTTTGCCCTGTTGAATATCTGGGTTGTAAATCAATAATCTGACAAGGTTTAGCTGAAATTTCTGCTCCAATTTAATGCTTAAACTGACAAAAAAAACCTAATTTATTATGGTTTATTAAGTGTATGGTGTACCTCGGTCCTGAGGGAACATCTGTAGTGTGTGCAGCACCGTGTCTATCGCCCCCTGCTGGCAGAGCAGGTCCACCGCACCGGAGCAGTCAGCCAGAGCAGACAGCACCTTCAGACCAGACTTCTGGATGGTGGAGCTGCTGATGAACTACACACACACACACACACACACACACACACACACAGACACACACAGACACACACAGACACACATACACACAGCTGATTATCATCAAGGTTAAAGATATTTGTTCTGTGTTTGCAGCTTGATAAAAGACATCCCTGCTATAGTACTGCAGCTTAATACATGCTAACAAAAACAACAGTATAAGAAAATGCTGAAGCATGTAAATTGTGAACTGTATATCTTGATTAATCATGATTAATATCAACATGTTGCCTTTATATTACGAATATTAATGGTGTAAACCAAGGTTATAATAGTTTTGGATTTTTCATTAGTTTTAGTTTTAATTTTGTTGTCAATTTTTGTTTTCAAATTCAGTTAGTTTTAATGAGTTTTTAGAGTGTTTGCTAGTTTTAATTAGTTTTTATTTTTTGGAAAATGCTTAGTTTTAGTTTAGTTTTTATTAGTTTTAGTGTTAGTTTTAGTTTTTTGTAATGGGGTATTTGTTGGGTGCCAGATTCAATAAGGTCACAATAAATGTTTCCTTTATTCCCTTTGTCTGATCCATCTCAGCCCCAATAAGGTTATGAAGTCATAAAACCAGATAGATGAAATAGATTTCATATCAACCACAAAATCAGGTTTACAAGTTGACAAAGACGAAAACGAAGGACATTTTCACTATAATTTTAGTTAGTTTTGTAACCACACAATACAGTTTCAGTTAATTATCTTTTATCTTTTTTTTTAAAAATCTGATTTTATTTTTATTTCAGTTAACGAAAATGTTTTTCAATTCTAGTTTTCGTTATTTCATTAGTTTTAGTTTACTATAATAACCTTGGTGTGGACATAATTTTAGAAACCTTCAAGTATAATGCATGGCCATAAAGTTGATTTACACCTTTTTTTAAAAGCTGCAACCAAACTTTTTCTTTTTTTTTTTGCAGATAGTTTTCTAAGACTACATTAGTATTTGGTGGGTGTGCTTAATAAAGTGGCAATTGACTTTATATACAGTGTTTAACACTTAACCGCTTTGGGGGAAAAATTAGGATTCAGTCTATAAAAGTGTCCTTTTGTCGAGCATATACTGTGAAAAGAGAACGGCAGAAAAACTGGCTTGGTACAGACAGATTCCTGGTGACTAACAAGAGTATTGATTCTTTTGTTGTTTGTGACAGAAAGAAAGAAAATTAGGTCACAAAAAATAATCTTCTTTGATGTTATTGTATTATTATTCTGGAACCAAACGCTTTAAATGGCTGTGAAAGCTTGTAGATGTTATAGTTTATTATTAGTGTCTGACTCATCCTGTCATGTGATGCTTTTACTCTCTCCAGAAGCTTTTTGTCAGAGTTTGCCGCCCTGCCCTCAGGCAGGGGACGACCAAACAACCACAGCCTCACTCATTCATTCGTAGCAGAGAGTCAACTGGTAAATTCTTTTTGGAAATGTAATTACAGCCTCCCGACGTTCCAGTTGCAGCACAAACCTACTGTATAATTTCTACAATGAATGGACGAGCTGTTGTTTAATCTATGTAATGAATGAGAACTATATGTGCCGGCTGAGGATCTGTACACTGTTGCTCTTTATGTGCAAAAATAAATCACATTAGGGTGTTTTTCAAGCTCTGCTCTTCTGTCATTTTAGATATCTGTGACATTTTATTATCAGAACGAATCATGCAAGGACAAAAAAGTGTGGGAAGACTGCAAGAAGATGCAGGATTATAGAGATCCTTTCATACTACGGTGGCCCTGAGAGCTCACAGCGCTGCAGCTTAAGAAAACAAATGCAAATACACAAAACACAAGCAAATTGAGAAAACATCTTTATCAATTTGACATCACAAACGCAGCATTTAGAAAACACGCTGCAAAGACCACAACACAACAGAAGTGTTTCCAGAGGACACTTAAAAGTGATGCACATGTCTGGACACACATGTAATATTAAGTTATTTCAAGATAATGATATTTCATGTTATAACGTGATATATAGCGTCAGCCCACTAGCAGTAGCTCACTAGCCCGTATCAATCACATTGCAGTTAAACAAATCAAATAAATGAATGATACATGTTTGAGTTGGTCTCTCTCAACAACACAGACATGGTCTTGCTTGGTCTTGCTAGCCGGCTAACGCTAGCACGCTATCAATCGCCGGCTAAAGTTAGCATGCTATGATCGGCCGCTAACTTTAGCATGCTATCAAACGGCGCTAACGTTAGCACGCTATGATCGGCCGCCAACGTTAGCATGCTATCGATTGGCCACTATGAGCATTATTACTTTATAACGTGGAATTATCATTATCTTGAAATAACATGATAACATCACAAGCGTGTCCAGCGTGTCCAGACGTGTGCATCACTTTTAAGTGTCCTCTGGAAACGCGTCTGTTGTGTTGTGGTCTTTGCAGCACGTTTTCTAAATGCTGAGCTTGGGAGCGCGTCTATGTTCCCCTCTTTGTATGAGACTGGGGAACATAGGACCCTTTTTCCCGCTTTTCCCAAAAAGGGTCCTATGTTCCCCGTTCCACCATTACTGCCAAATTCCATGGCAAATAGGCCTATTTAGGCCTACGGGCTGTTTGACGTGTTTATGCAAATAACCTAACCCTAACCCTAAGACAATATGCTTAGGGGTGGGAATATACAAACATGAGTAATTCTAGATTTAAAAAGCAAAAACATTAACTGCAAAGTAAGCTGCTGGCAAAGGGTCCCATGTTCCCAGCTCCCCTGTGCTTGTGTTGTCAAATTGATGTAGATGTTTCCTCAATTTGCTTGTGTTTTGTGTATTTGCATGTGTTTCTACCGTATCATACCCTGTTGAGAACCTCCAGGTAGAGAGTGTGAGCTCCTTCCACCACACACTGGTTCTTCAGGACCCTCAGCGACACGTCGGCCATGTCTGGATCCGCCACCGAGACGCCGTGCTCCCTTAAACTGCGATCTGGAGATTCAAACACACCAAGGAAACAAGTGAAAACAAAGAGGGACACAAACAAACACACAACAACTCCATTATGGGTCACTAATCTAATTAGGAGTGTTACGAGCAGAGGGAGAGAACACTCGACAAAACAAGCTGCTCCACTTTAGCCGCTTTGTTCTGTTTGAAGAGATCCCAGAACGTCCACAACTGATCGCATAAATTACAATTTAATGCTCGTTATTACAGATGCATTAATAGATTTTTTGGGCCACATGAGGGTTGCAGATTTCCACAACACACTGAAAGAAAGAATAGATTCTAACAGATACTGTGATTGCATTTTGTTGAGGAGCAGCATGAGAGTTCAGCTGGACTTTTGCTTTAATCCAAGTCTAATGTAGGGCTCAGTAATAAGGATCGCCTGGGGAACGCAAAATGCCATATTGGGGGAGTAAATCTAGTTACACACCTGCCTGATTGAGCAAAGTGTAAAAAATAATTATCATATAAACACATTGGGCCTCATGCAAGAAGCAATCGTATGAACATATTCATTCTAAAGTTGCTGTTACGAATGATTGAGCAGAGCTTTCTGTTTCACCAATTTCATCAGATTTAGATTTTTTATTCTGAGACACAAAAACAAAGAAGTGTTCAGTGTGCAGTTTTCACTAATGGATTGTATTTCTCTTTACTTGTAAGAAATTTTGAGCTAGAAAAGTTCAAAGAAAGTTAAGGTAGGAATACAAAAATGTTCTTGCATTAGGGCCCGATGTTTTTTCCAGAGTTGATGATGCAAGTAGCTCAGAAATGAGTCTCCTGCTTCTTTCTAAACTCTGTGGAGAGATGCACACATGCTGCAGCAACAGACCCCTTTCACAGCAGACATTGGCCCTCATTTATCAAACGAGCATACGACAGAAAGTGGGCGTACGATCATTTCCACGCAAGGCTCGGTATTTATCAATTTGGACGTGAGCGGAGGGTTTGAACAGATCTCACGTCTGCTCTCAGCTAAAACTCTGCCGTGTTTTGTTTTTTAATGGTGACAAACCAAAGCATGTTTTAGGCTTATTATTTATATTATTATTATTATTTATCACTAAAAACCTGATTAAAAATAATTACATCCTGCAACAGTGAAAATCTTTAAAGAGAACACACACACACACACACACACACACAAACACAAACACACACACAACCTCACACACACTTGACCTCATGCTCATTTTCAGCCTCCTAGGGGCGAAATTTGGCTGCCACAGATCGGGGAAATTTTGGAAAAAGACTGACAAACAAATGAACAAAGCAAGCTTCAGAGCTGCAGGTCACAGCTGAAAATCTAATCAAGAAGAAGAGCGTAGAACCCAGTTTAAGGAGGCCGGGCGTCTCTGAACAGCTAATAAACACGACAGACGGAGCTCTCATGTGTTACCTGGACAGAGGAAGACGAGGCTGGCCTGCAGAGCCTCCAGCTGCACCTCGGGCTGGAAGTTGTGGACCTTCATGCTGCTGAGGATCTGACTCAGAGCCATGTTCAGCTCGTCCAGACTGGCTGTCCTGCAGAGACACAGAGACAAGTTTCACTGAATTAAATACGTCTCAGTGTGTTTGTTTGAATCCGTGTATCATTCGTTCTTTCCATTTTCAATTGGCAATCAAAAATCAAATAATGAAAAATTGACTGGTTATTTTGTTATTCGTTTTTTATTATAACACAAAAAAACGAAGAAAAAAAAAGCTTGTTTTTTCATATTTCAATGTTAGGCTCAGATCAAAAATACCAAATGGAAAAACAGGCACCAAGACTGACTTTGATTTTAATATTTAATTGGTCGGGTTTACGTGACCCGGAAGTTTGTAATGTAATATTTTACTGTACAGTCTATATCCAAATGCGTTTTATAAAAAAAAAATCCACAGTGAACAGTTCTGTGAATATTATGCAATTAATCTTCTTTCCATATTTATCTGGTGAAAATCACACGTCGACGCAACAAATACATTTTCGGCTTGACGCAATTTAATTATTTCACATGGTGTGTTCAGGTAATGTTAATACTTCATCTCCTCTCTGCTGTTAAGAGTTTTATACTGGAAAAAAGTGAAAAAGAATGACAGTAAAGTACTTATCCATCATGTCAGCTCATATATAGCTTATAATAAAAAACAAATAACAAAATAACCAGTCAATTTTTCATTATTAGATTTGAAAATGAAAAAGAAAGAATGATACACAGATTTGTTTGTTCCCCTTAACTTCCTTTCTGTTCTTTATACTGATGTGATTTTGAGAAGGAGGATGGAAACTGAGCCCACCTCCCCTGGAAGAGCAGGCTGAGCAGTTTACAGGCGCTGATGGAAACTTCAGCCGAGGTCGAGTGTCTCTTCATCATGTCCACCAGGTTTACATGGAGCCCACTGGACAGCAGCAGGGAACGCATCTTACCTGCAAACAGAGCAGAGCAGACAGTCATTTACTGTACCAGGTTAGCCTGAGTATACCCATACTGCCTTGCAAGCTCGATTTCATTTCAAACTGGAAGACAGTCTGGTATCTACGGCCGTTTCTTAGCCCTGTTTTAGGGATCCAATCACAGAGCGGGGAGGGACGGCAAGACGATACTATTGGACAGATGGAAGCTTGTAGTTTTGTAGTTTTCTTACAGATCCAACATGGCTGCAGCAGACGCGAAGCTCTCTTTGGATCTAGCTGTAGACAGTGTTCTAGATAGTTTAGAGCCAAAGTTGATTTTAAACGTTTGACTTTACACTCCTGTTTCACCACCAAAAAGGATGTTTGCCTTGCTTCCGACAGGATTTGGCCAAAAGCCTAATCTACCAACTAGCCCCGTTACCGCTCGCTGCTGTAACCACGGTGATCTGGCTACGAGCTGGGGGACAGCAGAGCCGCCCAGAGACCCGCAGCAGCTTGTTTATTGACCATAAAATCAGTGGATGTGTGGCTGAATGACATGAGGGGGCATAAGGCGTGACAATAAATAATCTTGCAGAAAGCGAGAACTGGAGAAGCAACACAGCAAGCAACACACACACACACACACACACACACACACACACACACACACACACACTGCCGGTAGACTGTGAGCAGCCAGAGTCAGAACATGCTGCAGAAAAACGTTGCAGAAGCAGAATTGAGCATTTCAGTCTCAAAGTAGAGATGGGCTAGTCTGGCTATGTAAACATCAATTTCTGCCGCTCTACATACGTCATCTGGTATAACTGATACGATTGGCTAAGAGCTACCTACAGACGCTTATGATAGACATTCATAGCGCCCAATAAACGGCTCTGGAGGATCGTAACCCACGCCTCCTCTATGGAGAAATGAATAGCTGGTTTCCAGACGAGACATTTTTGACATTTTCTTGACATTTCACAGACTAAACATGATCAGCTGCAGCCCTAAAGATATCCATCTATATTTTAGTGGCTTTGTTGTGCATGTTGAAGACTCACTGTTGTGTGTGAGCAGCGTGGCGATGGCGCTGGCAGCAGCTTGAAACACTCTGGGAGAGGAGGAGTGGAGCAGCAGGGCGGCCATCAGCTGTCTGTGGACAGGAGTCCTGGAGACAAACACACACATCACTAAAAACATTAAATATCAATGCACAACACTGTTATGCTTTCCTGTATGAAACATGTGTAGCAGTCGTGTACCTCTCCTCCTGCTGCTCCTCTGAATGCTTCACTCCTGCTCCGTGCAGTAACAGATTGTGAATGGCCCAGCTGGCAGCTTCCTGCAGCAGCACAAGGGGTTTGCATGCTTTTTAAAACAACATATTCTATATTAAATATTGTGTGCAGATCCAAGAGAAGGGCGTGGGGCGTACCTGAACATCCGGCTCATCAGCGTGGAGCTCCAGCGCCGTGCAGCAGGCCTCCATCCAGCCCAGACCCATGTCCTCCACCTGCTCCCTGCCCCGGTTCTCCTCCTCCTCCCCGTCCTCCAGAGCCTGCTCCGCCACCGCTTTGTTCTGCACGATGGTGGCAGCTGCAGACGGAGACAGTGAGGAGGCATTATTGTACCGTACAAGATCATATTATATCTAATCATATATCTAAAGCATGGGTCTTAAACTGGCGGCCCGCGGGCCAATTGCGGCCCTCATGATGACATTTTGTGGCCTCCACCTTGATATGAAAATTTAATGTGAGTTTTATATGAATGGTGTTGTGTGTGGAAGGTCCCTTTAATTCCTTTTTTTGTAATTTTGTGTCTTTTTAAAATAATTTTGTGTCTTTTTAAAATAATTTTGTGTCTTTTTTAAATAATTTTGTGTCTTTTTAAAATAATTCTGTGTCTTTTTGGTGATTTTGTTTCTTCTTTAAGTAATTTAATTTTTTCTGTCATTTTGTGTCTTTTTTTAAATCATTTTGTGTCTTTTTTGGTAATTTTGTGACTTTTTTGTCATTTTGTGTCTTTTTTAAGTAATTTAGTGTTTTTTCAGTCACTCTGTGTCTTTTTGGTAATTTTGTTTCTTCTTTAAGTAATTGAATTTTTTTCTGTCATTTTGTGTCTTTTTTTAAATAATTTTGTGGGTTTTTTTTGGTAATTGTGTGACTTTTTGTAATTTTGTGTCTTTTTAAAAGTAATTTAGTGTTTTTTCAGTCATGTTGTGTCTTTTTTTGTAATTTTGTGTCTTCTTAAAATAATTTTGTGTCTCTTTTGGTAATTTTGTGACTTTTTTGTCATTTTGTGTCTTTTTTAAAGTAATTTAGTGTTTTTTCAGTCATGTTGTGTCTTCTTTTGTAATTTTGTGTCTTTTTTAAATAATTTTGTGTCCTATTTTTAGCCTGGGTATACCCAGACTGCCTTGCGCGCTCGAATTTGATTTCGAACCTCCAGGCAGTCTGGCAACTAGGCGATTTCGCTAGCCCTGTTTTAGGGATCCAATCACAGAGCGGGGAGGGACGGTGAGACGATGACGCGTACTACTCGGCACTTGGAAGCTTTCCGGATCCAACATGGCTGCTGCAGACGCGAAACTCTCTTTAGCTGTAGATGGTGTTTTAAATAGTTTAGAGTGAAAGTTGAAAGGCGAAAGGTCTCTCGGCAGCTCCGCTGTCCCCCGGCTCGGAGCCAGATCACCGGTAGTGGGGCTATTAGCGCCGCACGGGCGGTTTCTGCGGCTCGTTGCGCCGAGCCGGTGAGACCGCCGGTCACCGCCGGTGATCTCGCTCCGAATCGGGGGACAGCGGAGCCCCCAGAGACCCGCAGCAGCTTGTTTGTTGCCCATAAAATCAGTGGATGTGTGTGGCTGAATGACATGAGGGGGAATAAAGCGTGAAAATAAATAATCTTGCAGAAAGCGAGAACTGGAGAAGCAAAGCAGCAGCAACACTCTCTCACAGACACACACACAACAAACATCCATCTCTGTTGCTCTACTACGTCATCTGGTATAACTGATCTGATTGGCTAAGAGCTACCTACAGACGCTTTGATAGACATTCTAAGCGCCCAATAAACGGCTCCGGAGGATCGTAAACCACACCTCCTCTACGGAGAAATGCATTGAAGGTGTCCAGACCTAATCTCCAATGAGATTTGGTCTGGTGTTAGCCAGGCTATCCTATTTTAGTAATTTTGTGTCTTTTTTTGGTCATTTTGATACTGCCTCCAGGTAATTTGAGTTTGAGACCCCTGATCTATTACTACAATACAAATGGATAAGCAGACAGTATAAGTAAGCTGCACCTTTTTAACCCAAATATCCCAGAGACTTGCATTAAATGTAAGCAACAAAAAGGTTCTTTATTTCATTGCATGTGGGAATCCCTCTTATACTCTCTTTTTGGGAAAAAGTGTTGAACCTGGCCAGTCAAACCTTTGAAAAAGACGTACCTCTCAAACCAAAGTTATGTTTACTGAATATTTACCCGGACAACTTTGTGACCTCCAAAAATGGAAGCTAAAAGATGTACAGCCTGCTCATGGAAAAGAGATAAACCTTGTACTGCTTTGCAATGGTTAACAGGGATGTCTTGTCTCACATTTAGAGCTTTACAGACATGTATATGCATCTGTGTGTGTGTGTGTGTACATACATATAGATATATGCATTTATTAATTTATTAACAAAATGTGCAATAAACATATGTTTAAAAAAAAAATCATATATCTAATAAAGTGTAAAGAGTGTAAACATCTGGCTGCACAGGGAGAACGTGCTAACTCAACAACTGTCCTGTACTTCACCCAATTAATTTCTATTTTTAGCACCTTGACTGGAGAAAATCAATGCAGAGAGTCAGAACACAGACAATGAGCTGTTTTTATAGAATTATCTTCAGTTGTGTAACTCTGCTGTGAAGTCTTTGTTCTGTCGTCTCTGTCTCTAATCCTTCTGTGTGACTATAAATAAATGAGATAAATATAGTATTGTGTGTGTGTGTGAGTTCTCACTGAGGTCAGCCAGGCAGGAGAGGGCGGCGGCCTGCAGCGCCGCGTTGTCGGGGAACGTCTGACAGGCTCTCACCGCCACGCGCTGCACGCCGTTCAGCACCAGGATGTTGTAGTAACTCTCTGCAAGACGACAAGAACTCATTTAAACACATTATATCATCAGGATGAATCAATTCAAACACAGCTGAGCTGATAGTCAGCGTTCAATTATTCTGCAAACACTCTTATCAGAGAGTGTCAACAAGGGACGAGATACTGCAAAGTTATTCATTGACAGAGAATCTGAGATTTTAAGTGTTGACTGAGACACGTTTTACATTAGTTCCTTTGTAACAGGAGGCTTAAACTCAAATTACCTGGGGGCCGCTGGAGGCAGTATCAAAATGACCAAAAAGACATAAAATTACAAAAAAAAAAGACACAAAATGACAGAAAAAAATGAAATTACTTTAAAAAGACACAAAATTACCAAAAAAAGACACAAAATTACTCAAAAAAGACACAAAAAGACACAAATTTACCAAAAAAAGACACAAAATTATTTTAAAAAAGACACAAAATTACCAAAAAGACACAAACTGACAAAAAAAAGACTCAAAATGATTTAAAAAAAGACACAAAATTATTTAAAAAAGACACAAAATTACCAAAAAACACACAAAATGACAAAAAAAAAAAAATTATATATATATAAACCTACATATGTTGTGACAGAATGATGACAAAAAAAAGAAAAGGGAGGGAGGGGAAACTAAATAAAGGTTTAGCATCTGGAAAAAATGTCTAATTGTGATTATTTTTGGCTCATACTGCAGCAGAGATATGATTCCCAATATGGGAAGGAATTATTATTTTTGCATCATTATTCTCATTTGCATGAAACATACTGTATATATTTGAATGATCAGGATGTTTTTGCCACCAAACAAAGATTTTCTCTTAAGATTTAACTGGGATCTCTGCAGCACAACAACACTTCATTCATAAGGTATTTAAACACATATTTCTTTAACCTTTAACAAACATTGCACCTCACACATTTTGGACATGCATTAGTCCTTATTGTGAGTTTGATGAAATTCTGATTAATCAAAATTGAAATGACACTTAAATAGTAGCATCTGTTGTTAAAACCTGGCTCATTTTGGCGGTTTGTGGCTCTGACCTGAGGTGAACCTCCTGAAGAGGCGGCAGGCCGTCTCCTGCAGCTCCTCCTCCTCGGGGAAGGCGTCCATGGCGCCGATGACGACGCTGTAACAGCGAGCGCCTCCAGACATCAACATCTCCACGTTACTGCCTGCAGGAGAAAAGATCAAAAACTCAAAAACAACGACACCGTCTCTGTTTCTGCATTTCAAATGACAACATTCATGTTATAAAATGTATGTTTATGGCTCTATTTTAGACTGTTAAAGCAAAAAATAATGATGTAAGCAAATCCACAATAGATAACAAGACACACTGCAAAAAAGAGGTGTATAAAAACAAGATAAAAACACTAATTCTGAGGGAAATTAGTTTGCTGCATGGACAGATAATTCCACTTGACACGATTTCTTAAATTAAGATTATTAACCCTCTGGAGTCTCCAAAAGCTCCAAATAATCCAGACTTGTTGACTCCATCCAGACTAGAAAACAAAGCAGCGTGGAGCCCTACTGTAAATTTACCTCTAAAGTTCTGGCTGTAAACTCCATGAGGCCAGTTTCAGTTTGATGATGATATACCAAGTAAAACTGGAGACAAGCTCAAATAGATTTAGTATAAAATGATAGAACTGGATGGAACCCTCTTATATGTTAGATTTGACACCTTTGTTCACATTTGCAACATTTAAAATGAGCTTTATTGAGCATGATAGTGTTTTGAAAGAAAAAAAAAAAAAGATTCAAAATCACATTTTATGTTGGACTAAAGGACTAAAAAAAATGACCACAAAATGACCAAAAAAGGACACAAAATGACAAAAAAAATACACAAAATGACAAAAAAAAGACAAAAAATGACCAATAAAAAGACACAAAATGACCAAAAAAAGACACAAAGACTAAAAAAATACACAAAATGACTAAAAATAAAGTCATAAAATGACAAAAAAAGACACAGAATGACCAAAAAAAGACACAACAACAGGCACAAAATGACCAAAAAAGACATTTTGGATTAAAAAATGGACAAAATAGCCGAAGACTCCTAGAGTACTAGTTGCACATAATTGAAGAACTCTTGTCAAGGTAAATTATCTGTCCATGCAGCAAGATCATTTCCCTCAGATTTACTGTTTTATCTTGTTTTTAGACACATTTTTTGCAGTGCAGATAAGAAAGTGAGAGAGAGCGGTGACTCCTGGAATCCCCCCGCGACCGCGAGAAATCAAACATCACACACATTAAAGTGGAAAACATGTTCATGACTGAGACTTTGTCCACTTTTCTACTTTTTTTTTCATCTCCAGCTTCACTTTTCATGGGGAAATAATGCAGATAATTAGAAATGCAGTGCAGAGAAACATCTGAAATAGAGGCAATATGTCATCTGCTATATTTGTCCTGTTTGGAGTCTCACAGAGATAATAGGTGGCGTGATGTCGGCTGGGACAGAAAGATGATCATATAATTAATAAATAAATAAATAAATAAATAAATAAATAACACTGATGGGCTCGAGGCAAATTTACCAAACTGGCATCAGTGAAACATCTGGATGGATGATGATTTCCTTGTTGTTCATATCATTTCTTACATTCTGGAAATTTCCCCGTTATGGAACTAATAAAGGAATATCTTAATTTATCTTCTTTTATACTTTGTATTAGGGTTGTCAAAAGTATTAATACTCAAAAAAGTATTGATACTTAAACGTTGTATACGGCTACAATACTCATTTTCAAAAGTATCAATACCCCCCCGACCTTTTGTTTCAAACTGACCTATTACTGATGTTATCGTAGCCGTGTTATTATTAGCCGTTAGCCGCAGCTAGCAGTTAAAGGCTGACGTCATGTTAATGATTATAAACAACGTAAATAAATAAATCAGGCACGTAGTACGCCCATATTCCAATAATTGACACAGTGTCAGTATACAGTATCAGCATAGAATTAATAAGTTTACATGAATGTTGGAGACTGAAAAGTGTAATTTTCTCTCGTGAAGTCCCAGAATGAAGCAGAGAAAAGTCGACTTATCAAGCTTTCCTAATATTGTGCACAGCATACGACCTCAAAATATTGTTCTAATTGTTATTGTTTATTGTATTTATTTATTTTTTGCACTACCTCAGACCTGAAGCTTGTTATCATAGTTGCAATTTCTTTTTGCACAACTGTTTTTATTATAAATATTTAACCTGTGGTTCTGTTCATTTTTACATGTTGCATTTTTCTTGTTAATAAAAATATTTCTGTTAAATTTTGGGGTCTTTGTTTTTATCCTGGTGGTATCCAAAATTGTATCGAGTATCGAATATTTTTCTGAGTATCGGTATCGAGTTGAAAATTTTAGTATCGTGACAACCCTAGTTTGTATGTTGGATTTTAATTATAATCTTTATTTTATGCACTTTTGAGCCCATCCTCACATCTTCACTCAGTCTCTTCTGAGATTATTTTCCTCCCCATTAGTGATGTGTGGAGCATCGTTTTTTAATATGTTTATATATTTTATTTAATACTGTGAGCTTTATTCAATGGCACATGTTTCATGCTGATATCATTTTTTGACTTGCAGTGAAAGTGTGTAAATGACACTTAAATAAAGTTTTTTGTGGGGAAATAAATCACAAAATGTGCAGAAAATGCCTAAAATGTGTCCTGGCCCTTTAAGTCATGCTATATTAAATGCTACATAAATCCAATTTGTTATTATTTCTTCTTCTTCTTCTTATTATTATTATTATTATTATTATTATTAAAAAAACATTTCAATCTGGTCCAGTTAAATTGTTGCCATTTCTTTATATGTTTCATTTAATACTGTGAGCTATATTTAATAAAGTGTTTCATGTTATTATCCTTTTGTTACATGCTGTGAAAGTGTGTAAATGACACTGAAATAAAGTTTTTTGTGGGGAAATACATAACAAAATGTGCATAAAATGCCTAAAATCTGTCCTTCCCTTTTAACTGATGCTATAACAGCTTATCAAACGTTTATTTTCTTCATTTTCCGATGAGTCAGAAAAATTTAACTGTTATAACACGGAGCCTTATTGTATTTGATAATCGTGTTGTTGTTGTTGTGTTTGCTGTTCCAGAAAAACTGAAAATTTATTTTTCATGGAAATGTTAAAAGCTATAAAACCCAATTATGCATGACATAGATGTGTATCTGGATCCCAGATAAATATGTGTTCCTCAGCAGGAGGGAGTTTCCACAAAGATTTTAATAGTTTCAACAAACAGAGCCGCTCTGATGCAACAGCTGCTGTTTGAGGTTTTACCTGATTAGGTTTAAAAAGTGTTAAAGTGACATTTTAGTCTCGGCTCAAACTGAAAATAGACAGAGAGAAATAAAGAGAGAAAAGAGTTCATGTTTAGTTTGTGGTGGGACACATTCCTCGACAGAGTGCAGGCCACATTCCTAAACTTCTCCACGTAAGAGATTACAGAATGGGTCTCAAACTCGCGGCCCGCGGGCCAATTGCGGCCCTCGTGACGATATTTTGTGGCCCCCACCTTGATATGAAAGTTTAATGTGAGTTTTATATGAATGGCACTTTACCGTGTTGTGTGTGGAAGGTCCCTTTAATTACTTTTTTGGTAATATTGTGTCTTTTTTTGGTAATTTTGTCTTTTTCAGTCATTTTGTGTCGTTTTGGTCATTTTGTGTCTTTTTTAAGTAATTTAGTTTTTTTCTGTCATTTTGTGTCTTTTTTGTAATTTTGTCTTTTTTGTTCATTTTGTTTCTTTTTTTTAAGTAATCTAGTTTTTTTCTGTCATTGTGTCTTTTTTAAATAATTTTGTGTCTTTTTTTGGTAATTCTGTGTCTTTTTTGGTCATTTTGTGTCTTTTTTTAGTAATTTTGTGTAATGTTTTGGTCATTTTGTGTCTTTTTTGTAATTTTGTCTTTTTTGTTCATTTTGTGTCTTTTTTATTAATTTTGTGTATTGTTTTGATCATTTTGTTTCTTTTTTTTAAGTAATTTATTTTTTTTCTGTCATTTTGTGTCTTTTTTTTTTTAGCAATTTTGTGTATTTTTTGGTCATTTTGTGTCTTTTTGTAATTTTGTCTTTTTTGTTCATTTTGTGTCTTTTTTTAAATAATTGTGTGTCTTTTTTGGTAATTTTGTTTCTTTTTTTTAAATAATTTTGTGTCTCTTTTGGTAATTCTGTGTATTTTTTGGTCATTTTGTGTCTTTTTGTCATTTTGTGTCTTTTTTAAGTAATTTAGTATTTTCAGTCATTTTGTGTCTTTTTTTGTAATTTTTTCTTTTTTGTTAATTTTGTGTCTTTTTTCTGTCATTTTGTGTCTTTTTTTAGTAATTTTGTGTCGTTTTTTGGTCATTCTGATACAGCCTCCATTGGCCCCCCGGGTAATTAGAGTTTGAGACCCCTGGATGACACCAAATCTTTGCTCCCTTTTACTTCTCAGCCTCTTTTTGTCTTTGTCGGCGGGTGGTGAGATCTTACCGGGGCGAGCCAGAGGGAGCAGCACCTTCATGGCCTGCAGCAGCAGCTCGGGGCTGTCGGGGAACGTCTGCAGAGCCGCCAGAACCACCAGGTGGTCCTGGTTCTCCACAAACTCCACCAGGTGGTCGTCAGTCACTGAAAACACACACAGGAAAGAGATTCAGCTGCAGGGAAATGGAAAAAAGCAGGGTTTCCTATAGACGAGTGATGGTGGAATCATGTTTTGTTTTTGCTCGTTGATGCTGCTGTTTAAGCTTTATGCTGTAAAAAAAAAAGCAGAGGAATAGAAAAATGCCACTTATTTATGTTTTTCATGGTTATAAATAAATGACTTAATTCCCCACATTAGCCCTGACTGTAGAAATCCAAAAAAAGAAGCAAAACAAAAGGAAAGTGAATGAAAAAGAGCAAAAGAAAGTGAGTCAGCTGCAGAATTTTAACAGAAAATTGTTCATAAATGTAAATAAAGCACTCTTCTAGTGCTTGGTATGTTGTTGTGGTTGCCCTGATTCGTAAATGTATCCTTTTCATCTTCTTAATTTTATTAAATCAGAGTATATATTTAATCAGATGCAGCACAAAATATACTTTCTTTGCTCATCCTCATCGGAATCATGGTTCTATATAAATAATGTTGATTTAAGGTTGAAATTCAAATGTTTGCATGTTTGCTAAAGTTGACAGAGTACAGCTGGATGAGTGAAAGCTGAGTCAAATCTGTTTACGTGGAGCTGAATCTGACAAAATATCCAAAAATGGCAAAATGATTAACCATAGATAAACTCTTTATTTATTAACAGCATCAGCAGTTCTCTGGAAACACCTCCAGGCTGAAGTTTGGTGGAAAAAAACCCCAAATAACAGCAAATCTTTGCTCCACATAATGGGCCTCATTCATGAAACGTTAGTAGATTTGTGCGTAGATTTGCACATAAAAGCCTACGCTACTAAAAACCTACTCCGGATTCATGAACGCCGCGGGAAACTCAGATCTGATCGTAAACACGTGTGTATGATCATGAATGCCAATCCATCGTAAGGTGGCAGCGCGCTCCCGATAATCAGCAATTAGCATGAACCCCGCCCATGAATTGCTAATGACCACCATATAAGGAGGTGTGTAGAGGCATCCTGTCAACCTGTCAGTCATGGCACAAAGAAAAAAAGAACGAGAAAGAAAAAAGAATTTTTCCGAAGCGGAGATTGAAGTTATTTTGGGAGAAGTGGAGTCCAAAAAAATTTTTTTATTTTCATCTGTTAGTAGTGGTGTGACAGGGACAGGCAAAGCGAAAGCGTGGAGGGAGGTGGCGGACGCAGTAAATGTGGTTTCTGTAGTGCAAAGAACTACGTCCGAGGTTAAACGTAAATGGTTTGACATTAAACTTGACGCAAAGAAACGCATTAGCGCACACAAAAAAAGTACATCTGCCACAGGAGGAGGACGCTCAGAGTCCAAATACCCCGTTGGTGCGCTCTACAACGGCCCGAGTAGCCGCGTGCGCCTCATTGTATGCTCCTGTGGTGTCTGCGGGCTGGCCAGTGGGGTCATAAGCCACGGCGTCAGTGGGTAACCCCTATCCCCTATGGATATAGAAAGGTAAGTCCATATATAACACACACATGTGATTATGCAGGCTATATTCTTCCCAATGAGCCAGCCGTCTCTCACAGCTCCATCCTCCAAACGCGTGCCAACTGCGCAATTACGCAGGATGAATGCGTCATGCGTCCCACCGGGCCACCGTGCCACAACGTTTAACAACACACACTTTGCGTCACAGATCAGTTGCACATTCACGGAATGAAAGTTTTTCCGGTTAATGTAAGCAAATGCATCACCGGATGGAGCCTTGATGCGTACGTGTGTGCAGTCTATGGCACCGATAACACCTGGCATGTTTGCAACTGCACTGAACCCCTGCATTACTTCTGTCTGCCGTTGTGCGCCATATGGAAATTGGATATACTCTGGCATTAATTTAATGATACCTCTGAGAACTGCAGGCAGGATGCGTCAATTTACATAGATAATTCACAATTATGAGTTTAATCTGAATCTTAATCCCGCCAATTGCCAACTAATTTAACTAAATATGTTATATTTTTAATCGTTTGTCATGTTTATATCACATGTTTCAAAGGCATCTGCGTATTGTGTACATAACAGAACGCATTATGAATTAAAATTGTAATTTCCAACAGTGACGAGCATTATTTATATGCGTTCTTAAATTTACACAAGCACTACGTGTGGTCAGCAGCATGTGTAGATTTTGTTAGTAGCTACGAAAAGATCGGAGCTACTAAAATATTGATGAATGCGGAGATGCACGTAAATTTCCGTCTGCGAACGGTTTACACACAAATTCGTTCTGCTCACGTTTCATGAATGAGGCCCAATGAGCGTAAAGCCTCAATGACCCCAAACACACACAGCTATAGACTGGAGGCTATTAAAATATATATATTTACACTGTTTTCACTGTTCTAATACATGCAAAATAACCTGAAACATCTTAATAACACTGCTATAGGAATGTTAAGACTCACACTAGAATAAAGGAGGTTAAAGTGTTTGTGTTTGTGCTCACCTTTCTCCAGGAGGAGCTGCAGAGCTCCACAGCCCTGCAGCTGGACCTCCTCACTGGAAGGAAACGCCTTCATGGCCTGCACCACCAGACCGAACACGTCGTCCTCCTCCTCCAGCACCAGCAGGTGAATCATGTCTGCAGCATCGTTCATTAAACAGACATAAAATAATGAGTCTGATGCCTTAATGGGAGCAAGAGTACGTGAAGAAACTGAAGCAATGCCTTTGTTTTCTTTAAAAGGTCGGCAAAATACACTGTTTATTGCAAAAAGAAACTGTAAAAGCTGTCATTATAAAATAATTCTGAACTTTCCAATGGACCTTGAACGGATCATCGGTTACAGAAGTTTCCATTAGAAAAAGTGACCAAAACAAAGCTTAAAATGTTGATATTATAATATATAATATATGTTGATAAAATGACTAAAAAAAGACACAAAATGACCAAAAAATACACAGAATCACCAAAAAAGACACAAAATTATTTAAAAAAAGACACAAAATGACCAAAAAAGACACAAAATGACAGAGAAAAACTAAATTACTTAAAAAATAAACAAAATGACCAAAAAAAGACACAGAATTATAAAAAAAAGACACAAAATTATTTTTAAAAAGACACAGAAATATTAAAAAAAGACACAAAATTATTTTAAAAAAGACACACAATTATTAAATAAGACACACAATTATTAAAAAAGGACACAAAATGACCAAAAAAGACACAAAATGACAGAAAAAACTAAATTACTTAAAAAAGAAACAAAATGACCAAAAAAAGACACAAAATTATTAAAAAACACACAAAATGACCGCAAATTACTAAAAAAAAGGACACAAAATTATTTAAAAAAGACACAAAATTACCAAAAAAGTCAATGTGTCATTTAAAATAAAGTGTTTGCACTAACCAGATCCTGTTAAAAACATTAAATTCTGCTCCCAAGAGACACTGTGACATGATTGATTCTGACAAATATTCACTAAATAGATTTGTTTAATTAGACCTGAGAACCTTCAAGTGAATCAATGATGCATTCTGTCACCTGTGTGTTAACTTTAAAATCTTCTCTGGACTTTAAGCTTCAAAATATTTCATCGTAAGAAGTGAAAATCTCATAAACAATTGCAAATATTAGCTTTTCTTCTTGGGATTATGTGAATACTTTCATGAGAAATGTTCCTAGAGAGAGTCCCTCAGAGTCAGAAGCAGAAAACTTTTGTCTTGCTTGATTATTCTCCCTGGCAGTGCAGCAGAAAACAGAAAAGTAATTCAGTTTACAGACTATGTGCTGTGGAGCGAAGAAACCAATCACAAAACTGTAACTGATGACGTATTTGAATCCTCAACTTGTTTTGTGGTTTGATAACTAACAAGCAAAACAAGTTTCTAGAAACTGGACAGATTTGGAAATAAGTGACGTGAAAACTGATAAACAACTGCAAGCTGTAAAATACCAGGATTATTATGGCGTATTAAGGCAGAAGTCTTCAGCTAATTACCTGGCCAGTATCAAAACGACCAAAAAAAAGACACAAAATTACTTAAAAAGACACAAAATGACCAAAAAAAACACAGAATCACCAAAAAAAGACACAAAACTATTAAAAAAAAGACACAAAATGACCAAAAAAGACACAGAATCACCAAAAAAAGACACAAAACTATTAAAAAAAGACACAAAATGACCAAAAAAGACACAGAATCACCAAAAAAAGAGACAAAACTATTAAAAAAATACACAAAATGACCAAAAAAGACACAGAATCACCAAAAAAAGACACAAAACTATTAAAAAAAGACACAAAATGACCAAAAAAGACACAGAATCACCAAAAAAAGACACAAAACTATTAAAAAAAGACACAAAATGACCAAAAAAGACACTAAATTATTTAAAAAAGACACAAAATTACCAAAAAAGACACTAAATTATTTTTTAAAAAGACACTAAATTATTAAAAAAGACACACAATTATTCTCCCTGGCAGTGCAGCAGAAAACAGAAAAGTAACCCAGTTTTACAGACTATGTGCTGTGGAGCGAACAAACCAATCACAAAACTTTAACTGATGACGTATTTGAATCCTCAACTTGTTTTGTGGTTTAGCCTCTCTAGTGATTTGATAACTAACAAGAAAAACAAGTTTCTAGAAACTGGACAGATTTGGAAATAAATGATGTGAAAACTGATAAACAACTGCAAGCTGTAAAATACCAGGATTATTATGGCGTATTAAGGCAGAAGTCTTAAAATAAACTACAAAAAGTTAATTTATGGAGCCTTTGAAAGAGGAATCATCACGCTGGGGATATAAAAAGCCTTCTGTGATTGATATTACAGCCAGATAATTACATGTGCTCTGCAGGTTTTGATGTTTAATTGACTTAACTTCTTCTCTTCTTCTTCAAGGCTTCGTCGTTCATTTACTTTAAAGTTTCCTTTTGAATTGATCTCTGGCTTTGCTCTGTTTAAGCTCGGCTTTAGATACAAGTCACAGGAAACAGGCTGTTAACCTTCTGAACCCCAAACTTGTGATTTCTACAAAAGAATTTGAACTTTCCAACAGCCCTTGAACGGATCATTAGTTATGAAGGTTTTTATTATAAAAAGTGACCAAAAACTTGTGTTAAATGTTGATATTTGTGTCAGAATCTCTTTATTCTCCATGTGTCATTTAAAATAAAGTGTTTAGAGGTCACGTGGGACCCAGCTCAGGATGGCAGCATAGACAGTTAGCTCCCGATCGAAACTCGAGAAAAAGCCCCGAACTCGGCTATTAAAACGTGTTTTAACATTTGGTTCTGAATATGGAAAGGGGAGGAAGGTCAAGAAGACGAAAAGGTACCAAAAACCCAGCTAAACAACCCGAATTGACCGACGACGGAGGAGACGTGTCGGACACGGGGGAAGAAGATGAAAGCATGGAGACCGAAACTGTTGAAATGCTACGTGCAGGTCTGAAAGACATCGTTAAAGAAATCAAAAATTTCAAAACGGAGATGAAAAACCAGCTCGCCACACTCAAGGAGGAAATGAAAAAAGAACTTAAGGAAGAACTCGAGGATTTTAAGAGAGACATTAATCAAAAGTTAACAGACACAGGGAAGGAGCTAGCTACGCAAACGGTGAGAATTACGGAGGCTGAGCAAAGAATTGAAGAGGCGGAAAACTGGAATGCAGAAGCAAAGGAGGTACTGCTCCAAACACTGAAGCAACAGAAAATACTACAAGAAAGACTGACAGACCAAGAGGGAAGAAATCGCAGAAACAACCTTCGGATTTTTGGCCTGGAAGAGGGAGCAGAGGGCACCTCAGCCGCACAATTCATAGATCAGCTGCTAAAAACAGAGCTCGCCTTACCGACAGAGATGGACCTACAAATACAACGCGCACACCGAGCTCTGGTACCAAAACCGGACTCCAGCAAATCTCCGAGATCTATCGTGGTTAACTTCCTCCAGTACACAACAAAAGAGACGGTACTGAGGGAAGCCTGGAAGAAAAGACCCCAACATAACAACCGGGCGCTGTTCTTTGATCACGACTATGCCACGGAAATAATTCAGAAAAGGAAGGAATACGCGGGGATTAAAAAAGTTTTAAAAGAGAGAGGAATCCGTTTCCAGACACCCATGGCCAGAATGAGGATACATTGGGACACCGGCCCGAAAACATACGAAACTGCGCGAGAGGCTGCAAAAGACCTGAGCAGGAGAGGGATTGAAGCGACAACCGTCCCGGCGGGGAGAGGTGCACCTGATACGGAGATGGAGGGCAGGCCATCGGTGAGAGGAACGTCTTCCGCGGAGACGGAGGAGAGACTAAAGAGAGCGTGGCCATGGCAACGGGTAGGAAACCAGGAGGACACCGCGACACGAGCAAAACATAAGCTACAGAAATACAAAGGAATGGACATATAAAGTATGTGAGTGCATCTAAATGAGTAAGTAAGTGAGAAATAGCACACGTAAGACACTGAAGATAAATAGTCTAAAAGATTGTATCTAAGAGGACCTGGGTAATTGGACTTAATAGTTTTCATTGTTAAGATTGATCGGGCTCTGTATATGTGAGCAATAATGAGACAGATGTTCAAGAGAATCGAGATATTAATAATGGACCTCAATAAGGAGGGGCCCTCATATTCTATGGGGATTTCCCCTCAACCCACGGGGGAAACGTGGGAGGCAAGTGCCTACTGTTGTAATCTTAGTTCGACTTTTTTTGCTGTTGAATTGCTCAATGTTCTTTGGGCTGTTGTATGTTCTCATGGCTGCAATATGGGTTCGAGGGAAGTGTATAACGTCATCTTCCAAAGCTATAAATGAACAGCACATCGTTAGTGTCGTTAAATGTGAATGGGTTGAACAATTCAATTAAAAGACGTAAGGTAATATTGAAAATGAGAAAACTTAAGGCTCAAGTTATCTTCATGCAGGAAACACATCTTTCCCAGGAAGAGCATGAAAAGCTGAAGAAATTTGGTTTTAGAAAGACCTATTACAGTACTTGTAAACAAAGTAACAAAAGAGGGGTGGCAATACTTATACAGAACTCGACTCACTTTGAATGTCTAAAAGAAATCAAGGATAAAGAAGGACGATACATTATAGTTAAGGGGAAACTACAGGAAGAGATGGTTACGCTAATTAATGTATATGCTCCTCCGGAGAGTACTAAACAATTCTTTAAATCATTATTCTCAGTTATGGCCTTAGAATCTGAAGGTATAGTGATATGTGCTGGTGATTTTAACATGATAATGGATCATAGGGTAGACACAACAAGTATAAAAAGAAATAAGACACATATATCTAAATTCATAAACATGTCGTTGAAGGAACATGGACTGGTTGATGTATGGCGTGAACTGCATCCGATGGAAAAAGATTATACACACTACTCTACTATATATAACACACACTCTAGAATTGACTATATTTTTATGAACAGTTGGGATCTATACAAAGTAAAAGAATGCAAAATTGGTGTAGCTGACATTTCAGATCACAGTGCAGTCCACTTAAATGTGCTTTTGAATAAAAGGCAGAAAAACACCACCTGGAGACTGAATGTAAGCATATTAAATAACAAGACAACAATAGAACAAATTAAGAATGAAATAAAGAAAAGCATAGAGGAAAATGACACAGAAGGAATCAACCCTACTATCTTATGGGATGCACTGAAGGCGGTGATAAGGGGGAAACTAATAGCCATCACATCAAGACAAAAAAAGCTTAAGCAGGCAAAATATCTCAATTTAGTTGAAAAACTAAAAAATCTCGAGGTAAAACGCCAAACCACTTGTACAGCCCAACTCCAACAAGAAATAAAGGTCATTAAAGGGGAAATAGATAATATATTAGGAAGTGAAATAGAGAAAAAACTTAGATTTCTGAAACAAGATTATTATGAAACAGGCCCTAAAGCCACAAGGCTTCTGGCGAGGAGAATTAGGAAACAACAAGTGATTAATACGATATATAAGATCAGAGACCCATTCACAGACCATCTAAGACATAATGAAGTAGAAATAGAGAACACATTCAGAGATTATTATGAAAAATTATACTCTCAACCACCCTCATCGGATGAAGATGCAAAAAGGCAGTTTCTTAATTCTCTTGATTTGCCATCTATCGGAGAAAAACAAAACAATGCTCTGACAGCACCTATAACTCCTGAAGAAATATCTAAGGCAATATCCAGGCTTAAGGCAAATAAATCACCAGGAAGTGACGGGTTTCCATCAGAGTGGTACCGAACTTTTAGAGAAGAACTAACCCCTCTCCTCGTCTCATCCTTTAACTGTACCCTTAAGGAAGGTAGATTGCCACCCTCATGGAATGAAGCAATCATATCTGTAATCCCCAAGGAGGGCAAAGATGTAGAATACTGTAGCAACTACAGACCCATTTCTGTACTCAACGTGGACTACAAGATATACACATCAATTATAGCAAAGAGATATCAGACTCTCATGACAGAATTAATTGACGAGGACCAAACTGGATTTATTACAGGACGACAAACATTAGATAACATAAGAAGGACTCTGCAAATAGTAAACTCAATACAAATGAAAGAAACTAAGGCTATATTGCTGAGTCTTGATGCTGAAAAGGCTTTTGATAGTGTAAATTGGACATTTCTATATTTAACATTAGAACGTTTTGGGTTTAATAAAGAAGCCATTAAATGTATCAATACAATCTACCAGAATCCTATAGCTAGAATAAAAATTAATGGTAGCCTAACAAAAAGCATAAAGCTACAGAGGGGAACACGCCAAGGATGTTGCCTGTCCCCTCTCCTCTTTGCCTTATACATTGAACCTTTGGCGCAGGCTATAAGACAGAGTGAGGAAATAAAGGGAATACATATTAAAGAACAAAAACATGTAATAAGTCTGTTTGCAGACGACGTAATAATATATTTAGAAAGACCCGATACAAGTCTAACACATTTGATGAAACTTATAAGTATATTTGGAGACCACTCAGGATATAAAATAAACGTGAACAAAACACAGATTCTGGCTTTTAATTATACCCCTTCCCAGGAAATTACAAGAGCTTATAAATGGAAATGGAACTCAGAACACATAAAATATCTTGGGGTAACCCTAACAAAACAGATAAGCCATCTTCAGAAGATAAATTATGATCAGATTCATACACAAATTAAGAGGGATATTGAAAGATGGTCGACTATATCACTTGACTTTAGTTCAAGAATTGACATTATTAAAATTAACATCTTTCCTAGGCTGTTGTATTTCTTCCAATCCCTCCCTGTCAAGATACCGTTAGAAAGATTTAAAATTTGGGACAAGATGATATCGAGGTTCATTTGGGGTGGTAAAAAACCAAGAATAAAATATAGCACGCTACAAATGGCTAAGAACCGGGGGGGTATGGCACTCCCAAATTTAAAAGATTATTATGAGGCAGCACAACTTGGACCAATAGTTAAGTGGTGTGACAAGCACTATAACTCCAAGTGGAAGGAGATTGAGATGAGGGTAACTAACATACCAGTACAATCCCTTTTGGGCAACATTACATTAATAAAAACATTAAAAGACTCAATAGATCCAATAACCTCCCACACACTGACTATCTGGGCTGATTTCATAAAACGGCATAGATTAGAACAGGAAGTGAGATTGTTGAGCTGGATTGCGTATGACGAAAGATTCAAGCCAAACTTGAATGACATGACATTCAGAAATTGGGATAGGAAGGGAATCACTGCCATGTGCACAATATTAAAGAATGGAAACATAATGTCTTTTCAGGACCTTAGGGAAACATATGGGTTAAAAAATGATGATTTTTTTAGGTACTTACAGCTAAGGGATTTTTTCATAAAAGAAATAGGGAGCTCAAAAATATTAAACGGAGTGATAGATGTACTAATGCGAGTGTATAATGGGTCAAAAATCAAGGTGGTATCTGTACTATATCAAAACCTGAGAGATTGTACGGATGCTTCAACTGATTACATTAGGACTAGATGGGAGAAGGAGCTGGGCATCGACATCACCCCTGAGGAATGGCTTGATATGTGTGAAACACCACACTCGACTACAAGTTCACAAACGTGGAGGGAATTTGGGTGGAAAAATTTAACCCGTTTCTTTATCACACCCAAGATTAAAAGTCGACAAAGTGCTACAGAACAACTATGTTGGCGGGCATGTGGGAGCAAAGAGGCTAACCATGCACATATTTTCTGGATGTGCCCCAGGCTGCGCTCCTTTTGGGATGGTGTCGGTGCCATAATTAAAGATATATTGGGGTATGAAATACCAAATGAAAGTAAAATTATGTACCTTGGAAATGTAACTGAAAGTGTAACTGGTAATGATAGTTATATAGTCAAGATACTGCTGATTGCGACCAAGAAGACAATAACAAGAAACTGGTACAAGAATGAATCTCCTACCATAGAACAATGGCTAGGGATTGTAAGAGAAATATACTGTATGGAAAAAATGACCTACCAACTTCGACTGAAGGAAGATGTTTCTATTTCAAAGTGGAAAAAATGGGTGTTGTATGACATAACGAAAGACATGTGAACTGTAAATTGTATGAATCTGATTTTGTAGAATATGGATACCCGCAGCCATGAATGTTGATACTGTTTTATTAATGTTAAGTGTTTTTTCTTTTGCTGTGTATGTCTCTTGTGTACATGAAAAAAAACAAAACCTAATAAACATTACAGTTTAAAAAAAAAAAAATAAAGTGTTTACAAGCTGTTTACACAGAGCAGAGAGGAGAGGACAGGAGAGGCTGTTTACACAGAGCAGAGAGGAGAGGACAGGAGAGGCTGTTTACACAGAACAGAGAGGAGAGGACAGGAGAGGCTGTTTACACAGAGCTGAGAGGAGAGGACAGGAGAGGCTGTTTACACAGAGCAGAGAGGAGAGGACAAGAGAGGCTGTTTACACAGAGCTGAGAGGAGAGGACAGGAGAGGCTGTTTACACAGAGCACAGAGAAGAGGACAGGAAAGGCTGTTTACACAGAGTGGAGAGGAGAGGACAAGAGAGGCTGTTTACACAGAGCAGAGAGGAGAGGACAAGAGAGGCTGTTTACACAGAGCAGAGAGGAGAGGACAGGAGAGGCTGAAAACATAAAAATACTTCAATATGAACATTATGTGGAGAAAACTTTTTTTGGTCATATTGTATCTTTTTTTGCCATTTTTCATCCTTTTTTGTAATTTTGTGTCTTTTTGGTGATTTTGTGTTTTGAGTTTTTTCATGTTTGTGACACTTGAAGTGTTTATATAAAAATTCCATTTTATTTCAATTTTTAAAAACATTTTATCAGAGAAATTAAAAAAAAAAAATCTGATTTCTGTCATTCTAACTGTGTTATTCTGCACAAAGACATGTTTGAGTTGTTCCCACTTCTGGCCATGATTGTGCTGATTCCACTGAGCTGCAGGACTTATGTACTACACATATTTTATATTGCAGTGAAATACAAGGACACAGTGAGGAAAATGTAAAAAGAGCAACAAAAAAACCACCCTGAAACGGCTTGTTGGGTTTCAGAGGGTTAAATCAACTGTTAATGTTTTAGCGGTCACGCTTGTATAATGTGCAGCAGGAGCGATGGCCTGGTGTGCTGTAAATGATTATTTGCTGTGAGGTCATGTACCTGATCTGAGCAGGAGAGCCAGCGCTCTGAGGCCCACCATGGTCACTCTGCAGTCTGAGCCGTACTGAGATAACGCCTTCAGGATCTGCCTGGAAAACACATAAAAACAGGCAGAAAATGAGCCAAGACACAAAGGTTCAAGACTAAGACTCCAGTCGGTTTAACCCTTAATAGGACACTCATTGAAATGCTTGCAAATTCCAAATTTCAACCCTAGAGAATATTGGAGGATATTACAGACTGCCAGAATGTGTAAAAAAAACATATGGACCCGGGGGAGGGGGTACTATTTTGATAGAAAAGTTTACTAGATTAAAGTGGCAAATCTATGAGAAAAAAAATGCGCAGATTTATGAGATTTAAAGTGGTGGATCTGCAAGAAAAAAGTTGCTTTTTTTCACTTTTTTCTTGTAAATCTGCAACTTTTTTCTTGCAGATCCACCACTTTAAATCTCTTAAATCTGCAACTTTTTTCTTGGAGATTTGCCACTGAAGTTACCAAATATAGTTCTTCGCCTAATGGACCTGGGGGAGGAGGGCAATATTTTACTAGATTAAAGTGGCAAATCTACGAGAATTTTTTTTTGCAGATTTATGAGAATTAAAGTGGTGAATCGGCAAGAAAAAAGTTGTTTTTTTTCTCACTTTTTTTCTCGTAAATCTGCAACTTTTTTCATGCAGATTTGCCACTTTAAATCTCTTAAATCTGCGACTTTTTTTCTTGTAGATTTGACACTTTAATCCAGTAAATTTGCAAAGTCATTGAAGAATAACTCTGCTTGTACGACTGTTTCTTGCTGATTTTTTTTCTAATTTTTTACATTGGAGGCCAAGGCCAATAAAGTTAATATTATTATATCATCATCATACTGATTGGTCAGATGTCATGGTGCCTGATCTTTGCTGATTAGCTGGAAGAAATCCATGTGGTTCTACGACCAACAGAGAGACATGGGGACCTCATTTAGATATCTACTGAAGTTACCAAATATAGTTCTTCGCCCTATAAAGGGTTAAGCGTTTTCTCTTCAAAAACATACAGGGTAAAAAAAAAACTCACTGCTGCATATCATTAAGTCAAAACATACTTTCTATAATCTTTTATCGTCTCAGCACAATGTCTTGAGCAGCTTGTTGGAATGTAAAGTGATGTGGAGAAAATGTCAGACAACAATAGAAAGGAACTGAAAAGGTCGCCTGAAAAAAGAAACTGCTAGTAAAACTAACATTGCATGATTGTTTAGTAAAACCACAGCCGGTTACGTGCAGCGAACAGGAACTGAAAACTAGAAATGACATCCAAGAATCTGCACGTGGAAGATCTGAGAGTCAGAATCTATTAACGTAAGGAACAAACAGATATAGAAAAGGGTAAAACGGCTTAAATTTAGTCACAGATTCAGATGCTGAATGATGCTTTTGCAGCCCAGAAAAAAAAAGTTTGGACACTATGCAAAAAATAAATTTTCAAACAAGAAGCATCAAATTCAAAAATTGAGTCTATTTACCAAAACAGAAGTTTATCAGTTTGAACATCCAATATATTTTCTTTGTGCGGTTTTAAATTGAATATATGCCATAAATGTTTAGCAAATTATCACATTCTGTATTTTGTTTTTCACATTTTAGACAACTTTTTTAGACTTTTGACATTTTATACATCTGGACTTATGTTGTTGGTACTGATAAGAAAAAGTTAACCTGGATTGTATTAATGTTAAAAAAAGAAGTTGGGACGCTGTGCAGAAAATACATTTAAAACAAGAAGCATCAAATTAAAAATTGAGAGTTTGAACATGCAATATATTGTATTTTTGCATTCATTTAAATTATCAAATTCTGTATTTTGTTTTTCACATTTTAGGGAGTTTGGAGTTAGTGTTGTACATTTGGGCACTAATGTTGCTGAAGTTTACCTGGATTATATTAATGTCTGCTGTTTGATTCTGACATATTCTTGATATAATGATTCAGTATTATTTAACCACTCTGTGTATGAACCAAACTTAACTAAACAGATTTAGTCTCACACATTGTCTAAGAATCCTTTAAATCTATGAAACTTAACATAATGAGGAACAAACCAATAAAATTCCACAATATGATCAGGGTTTTTTTTCCTCTTTTTCACTTCTTATTACTTATTAAAAAACAATTATTCATCAGGATGTGATTCTTGAGTTTATAGCCGTGCTAACACGTTCTGTGAGTGTGTGCAGAGGTCCAGCAGGGCTTTAACCCTTTATTAGGCGGAGAACTATATTTGGTAACTTCAGTGGCAAACCTACAAGAAAAAAGTCGCAGATTTAAGAGATTTAAAGTGACAAATCTGCAAGAAAAAAGTTGCAGATTTAAGAGATTTAATGTGGCAAATCTGCGAGAAAAAAGTTGCAGATTTACGAGAAAAAAAGTGGAAAAAAAAGAACTTTTTTTCTCGCAGATTCACCACTTTAAATCTCATAAATCTGCGCATTTTTTTCTCATAGATTTGCCACTTTTATCTCGTAAACTTTTTTCTTAAAATATTACCCCCCTCCCCCGGTCCGTATGTTTTTTTACACATTCTGGCTGTATGTAATATCCTCCAATATTCTCTAGGGTTGAAATCTGAAAATGTGCAAGTATTTCAATGAGTGCCCTATTAAGGGTTAAACTACAACACAGATTAAAAAAAAATTGGGATGCTGTTAAAAATGTGTATAAAAATAAATATATATAATAAAAATAAATTTAATTTAATTTATTTATTTTATTTTATTTTTTATTTTATTTTTATTTTTATTTTTTTTAATTTCCTGTCTGTTTGTGGTGTCTGTCTCGGTTGTTTGTAAGTGTTTGTATTATATGTTGAAAAATTAAAAATTAAATAAATACTTTAATAAAAAAAAAAAATGTGTATAAAAAAACACAGAATGCAATAATTTGCAAATCCTTTCTTACCTTTATTCAATTGAATAAAGTACAAAGCTGTTTAGAAATATGTTTAGTGTCCAAACTGATAAACGTTTGTTTTCTATAAATATACATTTTGAATGCTGGATTTCATGCTTTATGTTTTAATTTACTTCCAACTTTTTTTTTTTAAATCAGGACTGTAGATGCTGACATGACAGTGCAGATATTTAGCAGGTGTGGTGTCTACTACTCATATGAATTATCACTAGAAGTGGTTAATTACAGCTGAGAAACCCAACCAGTGTCTTTACTTACTGGTGCACTCCCAGTACGTCCCAGTCCTTGGCGGCCTGCAGAGGTCTGCTCAGCTCCTCCAGCGTGTTGGGACATATTTCAATCAGCCGACAGAGCAGCGACCAGCCCACCTGCAGCAGGAACACAAGAGAATAAAAGAGTCAAACTACCAAAATAAAACACAAAAAATAAGATAGAAGAAGAATTTGTTGCATTAACACATGCACAGCCACCTGATCTCATCTAACTGTCACATTCCTGTTCACACAGCTCCTGCCCTCATTTAAATAACTCCATATTTGTATATTTTTTTACATATTATTTGACTCTATTTATGCTGCTGTACATTTAGTACTTTGCACATTTTGCATCAATACACCACAGCAACTTCCTTGTATGTGAAAACCTGCTTGGCAATGAAAATGATTCTGAATAATAACCTTCAAATGAGCTTGTTATGGTTTATCAGCTGTTTCAACAATGTGAGGAGCCAAAGTCTGTTTTAAAAGTAAGATGCTCGAGCAATTATACAACTGAGGACCGAAAAAAAACAAAAAACATTAAAATGACCAAAAAAAGGACACAAAATTACTTAAAAAAGACACAAAATTATCAAAAAAAGAGACAAAATTGTTTAAAGAAAGACACAAAATTGTTTAAAGAAAGACACAAAATTGTTATATAAAGACACAAATGACTGAAAAAAAATAAATTACTTTAAAAAAAACCCAAATGAATAAAAAAGACACAGAATTACCAAAAAAGACACAGAATTAACAAAAAAGACACACAATTATTAAAAAAGACACACAATTATTGAAAAAACCCCACAAAATTACAAAAAAAGACACAAAATTACAAGAAAAAGACACAAAATTACTAAAAAAATAAGACACAAAATCACCAAAAAAGACACAGAATTATTTAAAAGACACAAAATTACCAAAAAAAGTAATTAAAGGGACCTTCCACACACAACACAGTAAAGTGCCATTCATATAAAACTCACATTAAACTTTCATATCAAGGTGGGGGCCACAAAATATCATCACGAGGGCCACTATTGGCGAGACCCATGCTTTAGATCCATGTTGTGCATCAAAGGGTTAAATAACTCCATATTTGTATATTTTTTTACATATTATTTGACTCTATTTATGCTGCTGTATATTTAGTACTTTGCACATTTTGCACCAATACACCACAGCAACTTCCTTGTATGTGAAAACCTGCTTGGCAATGAAAATGATTCTGAATAATAACCTTCAAATGAGCTTGTTATGGTTTTCTTAACCTGCAGCTGTTTCAACAATGTGAGGAGCCAAAGTCTGTTTAAAATGTAAGATGATCGAGCAATAATAAAGCTGATAACTGGAAAAAAAGGGGGGAAAAGCCCTTGTTTGACTGTGCTGCAGCAGAGCAGAGAGAGAATGAAGGCCTTGGCCTCATCTCAAGCCTTATTTAAACAACTGCTGAATCACTGTTACTGTTTGTGAAGCAAACTGCTCTGCAGAAATATGCATGAGACAAAATCCTGCATGTGTGGGCTTCAAAATAAAGATAAGATAAGATAAAATAAGACTTTTTTTAATCCTGCAGTGGGAAAATTAAGTCGTCACACCAGCTCAAGATACAGACATATAGAAATATAGATATAAAAGCAGAATAAAGAATAAAAAATAAGACATATAAATACATTATATGTGCTTTCTTCAAAGTCACCAGAATCCATTGACAAAAAAAGTAATTTTACCTTGCAAAACACAGGAGTTGCTGGTCTGCTGCTGCCTCCATTAGTTAGTTTCTTTGTGTTGTTGCATGACTTTAGTGTTTTAAAGGGTTAGTTCAGATTCACTAAATCTGATCCAGGCAGCGAGAGAGCAGCAACTGATGTCTTCTGTGAGGTAAAATAACTGTTTCTGTCAAAGGAGTCTGGCTGCTTGTCTGACAGTGAGGTAAAGCTGTGGAAATATTCTAAATGAAGTGTACACTTAAACTGAAAATGACATTTGAAGGGTTTTGCTGCTGTCTCTATCCACAGCAGTATATTATTTAGCTTCTGTGTCAGTTCTCCTGCCTGCTTCTCCAAACTACACGACAAAACCACTTCAAACAATCTGACGGAGCCCACAAGGGAAACAGCCAAAAAACTGCCTGCAGCTCTTTAACCCATTTAAGCCGGGAAAGCATTACAGCATTTCTACAATTAAAATTACTGAATTTGTGCGGATTTTTGTGTGTTTTTTGTATTTTGTGGGGTTTTTTATGCTTGTTTTTTGTGTAGTTTTTATGTGGATTTTTTTGGGGATTTCTACAATTAAAATTACCGAATTTGGGGATGAATAAAGTAATTTTTTTTATTTATTTTTTTTATTATTTGATTTTGATTTGATTCAATTTGATTTTGGATTTTTTATTTTATTTATTTATTTATTTATTTATTTATTTATTTATTTACTATCCACTTATTTTCGGTCTCTTGACCAATGAAATGCATCAGAATAAATGTGGGAGTGTCGCAATGTAACAACTTGATTTAAAAAAAAAAAATGTATTGAAGGTTTGGACGAATAAACTCAACTTCTCATGCATGAAAGCCACAGCTATAAGCTCTCAAATACTTTTTTGAATTTCATTTCTATCTGCTACAGAGGCTGAAAAATCTATTATTTAGTAGGTATTGACACTTCTGTTAAATCTCCAGAAAAACTTCAGGTTTTAGGGGCTTATTTTAAAATCGCCCAGAGGTTTTGCAGGTATTTTTTCCAGGCGTTTTAAGCCTAAATGGGTTAAAAGAGACCTCTTCTGATTCTTCTTATCAGATTTAGTTTTGTCCTTTAAATGAGACTGTTATGACTCACTCACAGTCTGATTTTCAGTTTGTGTTTTGCTGCCGTCTCACCTCAGATAAGCCGCAAATCACGAGACGCCACAAACCTGCAGGTGTAGGCACGTCAGCTTCCACTCAGAGAACAGAAACTCTCTGCAGGTGATGCTGCTGCGCATATTAAAGCATCTGTGTGTCTAATTTAAGGTGGCTGATTAAGCTCAAGAATAAAACACTGCTGCTGTAAAAGGAAAAATGAATAAACAGCACAATCAAAAGGTTTGAACATTTTTAATTCAATATTTTGTGTTTGATATTTTTGTGTGTTTTTTGTTTTAAAAATGTGTTTCTCATATTTTTTGTGTGGGTTTAATGTGTGGTTTTGTATGGGTTTTATTTGGGATTTTTTTGTACATTTTTTTGTGTTTTTGTTTTAAAAAAGTGTTGTTTTTTTTGTGTTTTTGTTTCAAGAAAAATTTTTGGTGCAGATTTTTATGGGTTTTTTTGTATTTTTTTCTTTTTTATGATTGTTTTTGTTTGTTTTTTTGTGTGGTTTTTATGTGGATTTTTCTGTAATTCTTTTTGTGTTTTTTGTAAAAAATAAAAAAAAAAGAAGAAATAATAATAATAATAATAATTGTTTTTGTGTGTTTTGTGTGTGTTTTTGGTTTAAAAAATGTGTGTTTTTGGTGTGTTTTTTGTGTTCAAAATGATACCAACATAAGGAAAAAGGAAAAATGAATAAACATCACAATCAAAAGGTTTGTGATTACCTGCTGGACTCCTTTGCTGCTCATGTAGGATGACAGCACCACCATGAGGGGGGCGTGGACGTCTTTGTCCAAAAACAGTTCAGCTGCTGCAACAAAGCACCAAGACATGAGGAGACGAGTTAGATCTGAATGAAAGGACGCTGTCTTTCATGCTTATTTCCATTTTCTAAAAGCATCTAGTATCCAAAAACAAGGATTTCATTATAAGAGTGGGACTTAAGTTGTTATTTATAGAAGACGGTGTTGTTGCAGTGATGAAAAGACACTGAAAATATTACATAAAGGGAAAAAATATGGAAAGAATTTAATTGGCAAGTCTGTGCAGGAAAGATAAGAACATGTAATATAAGAAAAATATAAAAATGTAATGTAACTCTATTCTTCTATATTGTACTTTTTGCTCAATTACATTTAGCTGACAGCTTTAGTTACTTTTCAGGTCAAGATTTAACATAAAAATGGTAAAATTATTACACATTTTTATAAATTTAACCATAAAACAGTATATAAGGTGGTCAAAATTAGCCCTATACCTTGGCAAAATGAAAATGCTGCTTACATAAATGCATCAATAATAATAATAATACAATAATATATTTGGAATATATACAACAATCTGCATAACGAGCACCTTTTCTTTTCATTAAGTACATTTTGATGCTGATTCTTTTGTACTTTTGTTATTTCAATTATTGACTGATACTGTCTCTGATTCAAAATCTTTTTATGTCAAAAATCTTTTGCATGGTTTAAATGTAATTTCCGATTTAATGATTGTCCATGTCTATGTGGATTCTAGAATTTTTTTTATTATTTTTAATTTTTAAATCAGTGCGGTGCTAATGGATCATTTGTGTTGCTTTTCTACTTCTGACTTTTTTTAATTTTATTGTATTCATTTATTTGTATTTATATGTATATATACATATATATTTATTTATTTGATTTTAGGTGAGGTTTTTACCTCACTTGCATATGTGTTTTATTTGTATTTACCCATTCTATGACTTTTCTTTGAAATATGCAAATAAAAAACTTAAATTACTATCTGAAAACTTCCATCGCTGCTTATACTGAAGTTCATGTGATTTTACCCCTTTAAGATAATGGACTATGTCATAAAATGTGACTTAAGTGGATTTATTATGCCTAAATCAAAATAAAATGTGACTTTTTTGAACATATGGTAACACTTTATTTTGAAGGTGTCTACATAAGAGTGACATGAGCGTGTCATAAACATGACATGGGATGTGTCATGAACATTAATGACACTTTGAAGTAACATTAATGCTCATGATACTTGTCATGTCATATTTCTGACAGGCTCATGTCACTCTTATGTCACTCTTATGTAGACACCCTCAAAATAAAGTGTTACCATACCTTGCTTAAGTCACAAAAATCAGTCATTTATTATTATTTACATCATTCAAAGTCATTTATTTCTCTTAAGTTACATAATTTACACACAGTGTTATTACTATGCCAATAGCCATCCTTTGTTACATCCTTTTTGAGTGAAATGATCAATAAATGTCATATTTATTATAACAGGGTAGTTTAACAGGGTGACGATATGATAAGTACATGTAATTGATTGTCCATAACCATGTGGATTCCAGAATTTTTTAATATTTTTTTATTTTTAAATCAGTGCGATGCTAATGGATCATTTGTGTTGCTTTGGTATTTCTGATTTTTTCAAATTTTATTGTATTTATTTATATGTATATCATAGACTGTATGGTATTTTTACATATATATTTATTTATCTGATTTTTAGGTGAGGTTTTTACCTCACTAGCACGTGTAATTTATTTGCATTTACCTATTCTATGACTTTTCTTTGAAATATGCAAATAAAAAACTTAAATTACTATCTTAACACTTCTTCCACCACTGCTTATACTAAAGTTACATCTCTGAGTGCTTGTCCCATAATTAAAAACAACATGTCCAGAGGAAACCGAGCCTGGTTGTGATCAGCAGCATGATGCACACTGCAGGATGTGCTAAAATGTGTTTCCTACCATTGTCGGTGTGCGCCAGAAAAAGCAGATCCTGGATGATTTGGATCAGTGTGCACAGTTGTCTGTCCTCTTGCGGGATTTTCAGCCTCACCAGAAGTTTCTTGAGCCTTTCCTCCAGCTCCTCTTTGTTAACCATGGTCCTTTAAAATGCTCTTTTCACCGGTAAAATCCGTCAGAACCGAGCCTCCAGCTTCGGCCACACACATGCTCCATTGCCAAAACAGAAGCTTTTGAAGAAACGAGTGAAATGCCGCACATTTCCTAAATCCACAATATTAAATATGATCTATATTACATAATATTACAGTAGCTACAGTTCGGCTGAGCTGCTGTCACGTTTTTTACAGAAGCTGATCTAGTGGTTTCGCTTCAGACGGTGACGTCACCGTGCTCCGATAACTTTCCCCTGGCAGAGAAACTTGTTCCTCTTTGTGGATTTTCTCTTGTTTCTGTGTGGAAAATAAAAAGAAACAGTGTTTCCTCTCCTGTGTGACAGCCAGCAGTGGTCCTCCTTCCTTTACACCCACATCATATCATATGACTCCGGGCAGGAAAAAGAAAAAACTTCCCGTCTGTTAACCCTTTGATGCACAACATGGCTTTAAAGTGACCCGACATATATGCGTTTTTAATGTTCTTTATCTGTGCAATAAATTATTTTCATCATTCAGTATTCCAGGTTTTCATCAATTATTTATTTTTTGATCATCATACATTCTAATTTTATATTTTCCTTTATTAATTTTTGAATAAAATACCTTTTGAGTCACTATTCTTTTAATGCACAACATGGGTCAAAAATGACCCATATCCATTTTTTTAAGCTAAGTAGCTTGTTAAGCTAACTAATTAGCTAACTTCTTGGCTAAGTATTTAGCTAAGTAGCTTGTTAAGCTAACTAACTAGCTAGCTAACTAACTAGCTAACTTCTTGGCTAAGTATTTAGCTAAGTAGCTTGTTAAGCTAACTAATTAGCTAACGTCTTGGCTAAGTATTTAGCTAAGTAGCTAGTTAAGCTAACTAATTAGCTAACTTCTTGGCTAAGTATTTAGCTAAGTAGCTTGTTAAGCTAACTACTTAGCTAAGTATTTAGCTAAGTAGCTTGTTAAACTAACTAACTAGCTAGCTAACTAACTAGCTAACTTCTTGGCTAAGTATTTAGCTAAATAGCTTGTTAAGCTAACTTCTTGGCTAAGTATTTAGCTAAGTAGCTTGTTAAGCTAACTAATTAGCTAACGTCTTGGCTAAGTATTTAGCTAAGTTGTTTGTTAAGCTAACTAATTAGCTAACTTATTGGCTAAGTATTTAGCTAAGTAGCTTGTTATGCTAACTACTTAGCTAACTTCTTGGCTAATTAACCTACGAAAGCGCCAGAGCGCGACTTCTTCATGACGTCAGGACGTAAAAACGAAGCAGCGTGAAGCCCTGCTGTCAGCTTCCCTCTAAAGTTTTGGCTTTTCTATAAGTTTCCATGTCCCATTTAGCACATCAACTCTTTTTCAGGAAAAGTGAAAACCACCATGACGGAGTGCAACATTATTTTACCGAAGATTGTGCTGGGGGTTTTCAAATTTTACAGTGTGCATTCTACATTTTTAATTCAATATTTTATGTTTGATATTTTTTGTGTATATTTTGTTGTTGTGTTTTTTGTTTAAAAAATGTGTTTTTGTATTTTTTGGTGTTTTTATGCATGTTTTTGTGTGGGTTCTGTGTGTGGTTTTGTGTAGGTTTTATGTGGGATTTTTTGTACGTTTTTTTTGTAATTTTTTGTGGGTTTTTTCTTTTTTTATGCTTGTTTTTGTTTGTTTTTTGTGTAGTTTTTATGTGGATTTTTTTGTAATTCTTTTGTGTTTTTTGTAAAAAAAAAAAAAAATGTTTTTTGTGTTTTTGGTTAAAGTGTTTTTTGTATTTTTTGTGGGTTTTTTCTTTTTGTTAAGCTTGTTTTTGTTTATTTTTTTGTGTGGTTTTTATGTGGAATTTTTTATAATTATTTTTGTAAAAAAAGAAAAAAAAGAAATTATTATTATTATTAATAATAATAATAATAATAATAATAATAATAATAATAATAATAATAATAATTGTTTTATGTGTTTTTGGTTAAAAAAATGTGTGTGTTTTTTGTGTTCAAAATAATACCAACATGGCATGGTAAACATTTTTTATGTGATATATACAGGTAGAATGAAAAAGAGTCAAAAACCAACAAAATAGCCTCGAACTCTAAAGGGTTAAAGAGGAAACTGGAAGCTCTGTGGGGGGAAACTGTCACGGTGGATCACTTCTACTGACACACAGACCGCGTTTCACTCGGTAAACCTCTTCCGTAACGCTTGATTAAACCGCCGAATCGTTTATTTTTAACTACATTTACATTTCTTGTAACTGACAGCTAAACTTTTACTGTCTGTGCCTTCCACAAGCTGCCTCCCACCCCGGTGTCTGATTACCGATTTACCGAGTTTGACATAGCACTGATTTGCGCCGGAGTCTATTCAAAGATTTACCCATTTTAATGTTTGTTTATGAATAGAAAAATACACTTTGCGCGTAGAACAAATATTAAAACTTATTACAGCTCACTAAAAGATGTATATAAATTCGGCATAGATTTATTTTACACAAACTGTGATTAATATAAATAAATCTAAACTTTTTTCTGTTTGTTCTTCTACCGTTTTAGTTTTGTACTGCGCATCTGTCAGTGTAACTACGGTACACTGTCCGCACAGAGGTCTATTTTTATATCTTAATTTAATTTGAATGCTTGAATATTACCCACCACGTGTCCAACTTAATGCCAATTTTAGACCTTTTTTGTAAAATATATAAATAAATAAATGAAAAAACACGTTTAAATGATGTTACCATTTTATTTTTATTTATTTACTTGTTTATTTATTTCATTTTATTATTTTTTGGTATCTATTTTTGCTTTATTTTTTATCTTGTGTTTATAATTTCAACATGTTTTTCTTATACTTATTTGGTGGGGGGATGGGAGGGGAAATAGGGAGAAAAAGGTTGCTTTTGTGTAAAAAATGTAAAAAAAAAAAAAAAAAAAAAGAAAAAAAAAAAGAATGTCTTGCTGTTTGATCTACTGTAATAAAAAATATATTATTATTATTCAGTCTTTATTTTCAGGTCGATTAAAAACAGTTACAACACAAACAAAATAAAAAAACATACATTAAAATAACAAAAAAGACATTGCCACTTTTTAAAAATAAAAGATAGTTATAGTACAGAGATAACTGGGCCATCATAGGCTATTATAAAATATTTCGGGACAGTTTGATCATACTGAACAAATTTAATATCTATTAGGGCTGTTTGACAAGGGTGATAAAGTAAACTCAGGTGTGAGAATCACTGGAGGCTCAGGTAGATTGATTACAATGAAAAGGGGCGTGCTCCTCTTCTGCAGACTAGATCATATGATCTGAATCCTTCGGACAAACTTCCCGTTTATTGAAGAGGATTCAAGCTGCAGCAGAGTTCCAGAATAAGCTTTTACAAAGGTATGCTAGTGTGTGTTTATTTTGCACCCATAACCTGCATTTATTTAAGACGTTTTTGTGTGATGTTGACGCTTTATATTTGATCTTTCGTGAATGAATTCGTGAAATCTGCATGTGTCAGTTCTTGCTTATGTCAGCTGTTCAGTGACAAACGACCATGGGGAAAAACACAGGGATATAAATCTGTCAGCCAAATGTATGCCGAATTACCAAAAAGACCAATTTATAGCCTGATCATTTGTTTTAACACATATAATTTGCCAATAAACAATGATTCACAAAAAAATAAAAATAATTGAACGGAGTTTGGCGCATTCTAGAGTGCAAAGTTTGATTAGTCTGCATTAAAAAAATAAATAAATAAATCTTGGTTGACCGAATGTATGCCGAATTACTAAGAAGACCAATAAATGTTTAACTTTTGTTTTTAAAAATGTATAACATTTGCCGATCATCTAGAATTTACAAAAATGCTAAATTTTGAACGAAGTTTGGTGCTTCGTCAAGGAAAAAGTGCCTAAACAAATAATTAATAAGTTGTTTTTTTCAAAATAGATATTTCTAAAATAACTTATACACTATTACGATGTGGGTGACACATCTTATTTATGAATACGTTTAAGTTTAGTATATTTTTAACATTACACGTTTTTGGCAAATTCAGCTTTTTTTGGCGTCATTTCCGGTCATTTTCCTGCGGGCTGTCACGTGACGTATACGTAAACAGTAAACATGGCGGACAACGGAGGATAGCAGTAGCACTGTCAGGGGTAAACAGACCTTTAAAGTAAGTTTAGAGCCATTTAAATGCACAATTTTGGTTTATATCTGAATGACATGACACAAAAATATCTTCTGCTGATTAACCGTGCGTGCAGTCAACCACAGCGGCTTGTCGGGAGGCGTTATCGTTAGCTGAAGTTAGCATGTGCAGCTAACTGGACGGGTTGGCTTCTTCTCTCCAGCTTGGACGCTAGAAAATGAAAGTTTTATGGAGTTTCTAAAAGCTGACAAATGATCTTAATCCTCTGGGGTCTATGATCCGATAACGTGGCAACAAAAAAACGGTGTTAGTGGAGCGCTGTTGTCGACTTCACTCCAAATTACAGACTTGAAACTTTCTCCTGTTTTGTGTTTGACGTTCCGAGGTAATGTAAAACCAAACATATGATCGTTTTAATTTGATAGTACAAACATATTGATTCAAGTGTAAAAGTAGGATGGGACGAGGCAGGCGTGGCATTCTGTAAAAATGGAAAAAAGGGGTCTAATCATCTAACACCGTTCCTATGAATAAACATGTTTTTATGGTAATTTTTTGAGTATAGTTTTATTATATTTGAATTTTACCTTGATATGTTCATATTTGAAACCTATGTTTACATTTTTTCAGCTCTGAAACAGTTCATTGAGCATATTTATGGTTTGTGATTGTCACAACTAGTATCATTTTATTTCAGATTTCATTATTTTTTGTGTATTTTTCAGCTCAATGTGTTAATAAAGTGGGTTAAAGTAAAAAAGATCATGTTGAAGTTGTGCTGAGAAAATACCAAATACCAAACATGAATAAAGTAAATATTATGTGGTATATAAAGGGCAAATAGGCTCAGACCCCAGAGGGTTAACTCCTCTATGTCCAGCAGCAGCCGGGATGAATACAGCCTGAAGTACATGAGCGGCTCTATGGGCAGCAGGAGGCAGAAAGCAGCGGATGATGGAGAGCATCTCATCGAGCCTCCGTCCTCCTCCTCCGGTGGGGATCCGCTGGACCAGGACGCCCCCACGCCGGGGTTCGTGTACCTGCTGGCGGTCTTCTCCGCCCTGGGAGGCTTCCTCTTCGGGTATGACACCGGGGTGGTGTCCGGGGCCATGCTGCTCCTGAAGAAGGAGATGGACCTGAGCGCTCTGTGGCAGGAGGTGCTGGTGTCCAGCACCGTGGGGGCGGCGGCGCTCTCCGCCCTGGCTGGAGGCCCCCTGAACGGCTGGCTGGGCCGCAGGGTCTGCATCCTGCTGGCCAGCTTCATCTTCAGCGTCGGGGGCGTCATCCTGGCTGTGGCCCCGGGCAAGGAGGTGCTTCTGGTGGGCAGGATCACCGTTGGACTGGGCATAGGTGAGTTTTTCATTGGTGTTTGGAAATTATTATTATGATGATGATGATGATGATTATCATTATTATTTGATTGTTGTTATTCAGTTTTTATTATTTTTGTTGTTGTTATTATCATTGTTATTTTTTATCTTTTTAAAGGTGATAAATGTAGCGTGAGGTGATTTTTAAAAATAATACAGTTGTTGTTGTTATTATTATTTATATACATATATATATGTTTAAAGGTGATAAATATAGCATAAAGTGAGGTGATTTAAAAAAATTATACAATTGTTGTTTTTATTGTTATTATTATTATTATTATTATTATTATTATTAATAATAATAATATATCTTTCAAAGGTGATAAATATAGCATAAAGTGAGGTGATTTTTAAAAATACAATTATTGTTGTTGTTATTGCTATTATTATTTATATATTTATTTATTTTAAAGGTGATAAATATAGTTTAAAGTGAGGTGATTTAAAAAAATATATAATTATTGTTATTATTATTATTATTTATTTTAAAAGGTGATAAATATAGTATAAAGTGAAGTGATTTTTTAAAATGAATATAAGTTTTTAATATAATACTAAATATATTAATTGTTATATATTGTTATTATTAATACAACAATATTAACTTATAACAATATGGTATATTATTGTTATATAATATATATTTTTTATGGGCGTTCCGAATTTCCTACTTTTTCTAATTATAGTACATACAGGAGCTGCCCAGACAAAGAATGTCCTGTTTCATGCAGTATGCACACAGCTGGGACACACTACTGGATCAGAACATGATGCTTTGATAGTCAGACAGGCTCATACAGTAATCTGCACCTTAGTTAGTTAGTTAGTTAGTTAGTTAGTCAGTTAGCTAGTTAGTTAGTCAGTTAGTCAGTTAGTTAGTTAGTTAGTTAGTTAGCTAGTTAGTTAGTCAGTTAGTCAGTTAGTTAGTTAGTTAGTTAGTTAGTTAGTCAGTTAGTCAGTTAGTTAGTTAGTTAGTTAGTTAGTCAGTTAGCTAGTTAGTTAGTCAGTTAGTCAGTTAGTTAGTTAGTTAGTTAGTTAGTTAGTCAGTTAGTCAGTTAGCTAGTTAGTTAGTCAGTTAGTCAGTTAGTTAGTTAGTTAGTTAGTTAGTTAGTCAGTTAGTCAGTTAGTCAGTTAGTTAGTCAGTTAGTCAGTTAGTTAGTTAGTCAGTTAGTCAGTCAGTTAGTTAGTTAGTTAGTTAGTCAGTCAGTCAGTCAGTCAGTTAGTTAGTTAGTTAGTCAGTCAGTTAGTCAGTTAGTCAGTTAGTCAGTTAGTCAGTCAGTTAGTCAGTTAGTCAGTCAGTCAGTCAGTTAGATAGTTAGTTAGTCAGTCAGTCAGTCAGTCAGTCAGTCAGTCAGTCAGTCAGTCAGTTAGTTAGTTAGTCAGTCAGTTAGTCAGTTAGTCAGTCAGTTAGTCAGTCAGTTAGTCAGTTAGTCATTTAGTTAGTCAGTCAGTCAGTCAGTCAGTCAGTCAGTCAGTTAGTTAGTTAGTTATGAAAATAGTTAACTCATACATCTGTGGAACTTGCTAATACATTACCAACAAGCATTATTTTAATCACAAAAAAAATATTTTTTAAATGCATTGAATATTGTCTATGTTACTGAGACAAACGGGCTCAAAGAAACATATTTTCAAAAAGAAATGTGAACTATATTCTCTCATGAATGACAGTATGGCTGCATTTCACCACCATGGTGTGCAATAAATAATGCAAAAATGACGCCTGTTGGGAACATGGCTGCAAGCTTCAAACCCATTTAGAAGAAGAGGCCAATTTAATTATCTCCAACTCCACCCCGTTGTTTTTCGAGAGCAAATACAAAAAGTCCACTCCAGGGCCAGCTCACCCCACCTGACTTGATTTTCCAGTCCGACTGAACACTGGGGCTCTATCTGCCTGGACTGAACACAGGAATGTGGCTGGAATGTGGACTTTCCTCACCAATATCTATGAAATGTGTGGGACATTTTTTCTGTGTTTGTGTTTTCCCATCAGGCATTGCCTCTATGACTGTTCCTGTATACATCGCTGAAGTTTCCCCGCCTCACCAGAGAGGTCAGCTGGTCATCATCAACTCCGCCTTCCTCACTGGAGGCCAGTTTGTGGCCAGTGTGATCGACGGAGCGTTCAGCTACCTGAGACACAACGGCTGGAGGTTTGCAATCACTTCTACCACTAAACGCTCTTTAACTTTCCACTTCATGTGTTTACTTAAGCTTTGTTTACCTTCTTTCTCTTTCTGTCTGAAGACTGTAACTCAGGGGTCTCAAACTCGCGGCCTGCGGGCCAATTGTGGCCCTCGTGACGATATTTTGTGGCCCCAGCTGCTACCTGAGCGTTTATTATCTGCCGTGTTGTTATCAGAAGAAGTGGAAATGTTATGTGATATAATTTTGTGTCCTTTTTTTGGTAATTTTGTGTCTTTTTTTGGTAATTTTGTGTCTTCTTCTAATAATTTTGTCTCTTGTTTAGTAATTTTGTGTCTTTTTTGGTCATTTTGTGTCTTTTTTTTTTTTTTGTAATTTTGTGTTTTTCCAGTCATTTTGTGTCTTTTTTTTAGTATTTTTTTGTCCTTTTTTTTGTAATTTTGTGTCTTTTTTAAGTAATGTATTTATTTTTCAGTCATTTTGTGTCCTTTTTTTTAGTAATTTTGTGTTTTTCTTAAGTAATTTTTTTTCTGTCATTTTGTGTCTTTTTTTAGTAATTATGTGTCTTTTTTCAGTAATTTTGTGTCTTTTTTTGGTCATTTTGATACTGCTTCCAGCGGCCCCCAGGTAATTTGAGTTTGAGACCCCTGCTGCTGTAACTGATACATCTGTATCCCTAATATAAGCTTCTTCCAGATAAATTGCTGCTGAAAAATAGTGACTAAAAACTGCAGTACAGAAATGCCAAAAGATTTCTCTGAGGCACGATAGTATCAGTTGCAGTTACAGAGTTTGTCCAGCAGAGAGCACTGCCAAGTTAAAGTTTTAGCATGGCATATGGCATAAAAGTAAAAGATACATTGCAATCCAATTAAAATAATAATAATTTAATAAATAGAAATAAATAAATAAAAAAGGGACCAGGCGACCATACGT